>NC_069499.1:159976674-160319174 GCF_027579735.1 Bombina bombina | reverse complement strand
ATTATTATCCCCTAATCTGCCATCCGCCCACACTGCCGCTATAATAAACCTATTAACCACTAAATCGCAAGCCTCCCACAACGAAATATACTTAAATAAATTATTAACCCCTAAACCTCTGACCTCCCACATCACTAACTCTACATAAATATATTCACCCCTAAACCTAGCCCTAACCCTAACGTAACCCTAAACCTAAGTCTAACCCTAACCCTAACACCCACTAACTTAAATATAATTAAAATAAATCTAAATAAACCTTACAATTATTACCTAAATAATTCCTATTTAAAACTAAATACATACTTACCTGTAAAATAAAACCTAAGCTAGCTACAATATAACTAATAGTACAATATAACTAATTAGTACAATATAACTAATCTTAGGTTTTATTTTTATTTCACAGGTAAGTTTGTATTTATTTTAACTAGGTAGACTAGTTAGTAAATAGTTATTAACTATTTAATAACTACCTAGTTAAAATAAATACAAAGTTACCTGTAAAATAAAACCTAACCTGCCTTACACTAAAAACTAACATTACAATAAAATAAAATAAATTAAATTTTATTAAAATACAATTTTCTAAATTACAAAAATTTAAACACTAAATTACAAAAAATAAAAAACAAAATGATCAAAAGTAAAAACGAATTACTCCTAATCTAATGGCGCTATCAAAATAAAAAAGCCCCCACATAATAAAAAAAAAAAACCTAGCCTACACTAAACTGCTAATGGCCCTTAAAAGGGACTTTTGCGGGGCATTGCCCCAAAGAAATCAGCTCTTTTACCTGTAAAAAAAAATACAAACACCCCCAACAGTAAAACCCACCATCCACACAACCAACCCCCCAAATAAAAACCTATCTAAATAAACCTAAGCTAACCATTGCCCTGAAAAGGGCATTTGGATGGGCATTGCCCTTAAAAGGGCATTTAGCTCTTTTACATTGCCCAAACCCTAAGCTAAAAAAAAAAACACCCAAAAAACCCTTAAAAAAACCTAACACTAACCCCCGACAATCCACTTACAGTTATCGAAGTCCGGATAACCATAGGGTTAGACTTAGGGTTATGCTTAGGGTTAGGGTTACGTTATGGTTAGGGTTAGCGGTTAATTTATTTACTTAGTGTTAGTGATGTTGGAGGCCAGAGGTTTAGGGGATAATAACTTTAGTATAGTGGCGGCGACATTGGGGGCAGCAGATTAGGGGTTAATAACTGTAATGTAGGTAACGGCGATGTTAAGGGCGGCAGATTAGGGGTTAATGAATATATTTAGGTGTATAACTGTATATAGGTGGCGGCGATATAGGGAGCGGCAGATTAGGGGTTAATAGTTTTATTTAGGTGGCGGCGATGTTAAGGGCGACAGATTAGGGGTTAATAACATTATGTAGGTTGTAGCGATGTCGGGGTGGCAGATTAGGGGTGTTTAGACGTGGTTTTCATGTTAGGGTGTTAGGTTTAAACATAACTTTTTCTTTCCCCATAGACATCAATGAGGCTGCGTTACGGAGCTTTTGTTTCCCCGATCGCAGGTGTTAGGCTTTTTTTTGCCGGCTCTCCCCATTGATGTCAATGGGGAAATCGTGCCAGAGCACGTCAAATTAGCGCTTGTATTTGGGTGCGGTATGGAGCTTAACGCCACCATATCGCCCGTTCAAGCCTGCTTTTTGTAAACTTGTAATTGCAGCGCTATAGGGAGGTGAAATAATGCTGCTTTTGTGGTGGTCGTTAATTTCCCTATAGCGCTCAAAATTCGTAATCTAGCTGATAGTTTGCCAACTCAGAAATAATTGTGACTTTAGGAGTTAGGCTTTTGATGGCTAAATGGAAGTATTCTACGTTAAGCAGCAACAGTGCATCTTCAGTTATGCTTGAATTTGGGATGTGATGTTACAGCTTCAAACAAACTCAAAATGTTCGTAGCAAATATCATATTAAATGTAAATAAACCTAATAATATATTACCAAGACTTCCTAGGATATTTGTGTGGGATTATTTAATTAGCCATGCATGTTTGTATTTTATATTGTTCTTATAATTAACATAAACAAGTGACCCTTTAATCTCATTATTACTCTTCAAGGTCACAGAATGTAGCTTAATTATTGCCATATGAATATGCAAATAGTATTATTAATAGATATATTACAAAAAATAATGGCTGTAGTAAATCACATATAATCTGAGGATGGGTCACTAAAAATTATTTATGATCTCTGTTATTTTCCAATGTTGCTTAGGCTCTGAGTATGTTTGATATAAATATAATATCGTGTTCCTTCAATAGCTTTTATACATTTATAATATTTTTTCACATCACGTGTATACATTATAATTATGTGTATAGGAAATTTGACTGTTAGAGTCATTTGATTGTTATATTCCAAATTCAAATATTTTAAGTGTTGGGTATCAAGAATAAAGATAAAGTATATCAGTATTAAGTAATGAGTATTAAAGGGACAGGCTGATACAAAATGTTTAGTTATGTGTAATGAAACAACTTTGCAATATACTATTTTTTCCCCTTTTCATGTAATATAGCACTGCAAATTGAAGATCTAATATTTAGAACATAAAAATGCACCCTGGTGACTTACCAAGGCTAACTCTGCTGCAAATCTGTTCTTAACTGGATTTAAATGATTAAAAAATGCATAACAATGTACTTTACACAGTTATGACTTTGGCTCGCCCTTGTTATTCACAAAAAAGCCCAGATTGGCTCATTCAAATAAGGCAAATGGTGGCTGGAGATTGTCTATTGAAAAACATTTGCAGTTTCATTATTTGCAATGTTAATTTGTTTTATAAATGTTAGACGTGGCTGATATGTTATTCTATAACAACACAACAGAAATGTCTTGAAAATTACAGTGTTTACTGTCGCTTTAAGACATTTTGGTATTGTCAAATTCAATTAAAAAAAAAATCACTAAGCAGTGGCTTATACTAAATAGAAGTCAGTGCAATATTTACCTTTTAAAAAAAAAACAAAAAAAAAACTTAATTTGTGATGTGTCCATTACTTCCTGTCACATCCTCACAAGGAGGCTGTAGTCTCTACAGGAAGGCTTATCTAGCATTATGTCATAAAATGTCTAGCATTGTTTAGTATTAAGTGAATAGACTATATAGATTTGCTCATGCTCAGAACTGGCAGAATGGAACTTAAGTTTCAAAAATGTCTTCACTCATCACACTTAGGGCAGAGGTTAAAGTGACAAATTCGAAGTCCTAACTTTGCTACAAAACAAGTAAGTTGTTTGCTGTTTATTTCACAAAATCTGTTTCTTTTTCTGTTTACTTTGATTTAACATATTTTTTTCTACCAAAGGAGCACTGTTTAATATCCCTTTAATGGCAACTAAGCATAAACTGATTTACATTGTAAAATAGAAGTTAATAAAACTTGAAAGTAAGAACTAAAATGACAGGGTAGAACATATTTTTTTATGTCAAAGGCTGGGAAAAATTGTCTTTATTGTTTAAACTTTTGATCTTTTGTTAAAAAAACACACAATACTCTGCTTTTATGGGTATCAAACAATTGCAAACACAACACTAGTTTATAAAAAAAAAAATCTTTGTTAAATATATGCGTGGCACAGTTATTACCATCCTTTTAGTTAATAATTTGTGCTACCCCCCTTTGCCAAAATAACAGCTCTGAGTCTTCACCTATAATGCCTGAAGAGGTTGGAGAATACATGGAAAGGGATCTGAGATTCCTCCATACAGAATCTCTCCAGATCCTTCAAATTTCAAGGTTGATGCTGGTGGACTCTTCTCTTCAGTTCACCCCACAGGTTTTCTATGGTGTTGAAGTCAGGGGACTAGGATGGCCATGGCAGGACCTTGATTTTGTGATCAGTAAACCATTATTGTGTTGATTTTGATGTATGTTTTGGATCATTGTCCTCCTGGAAGATCCAACCACGGCCCATTTTAAGCTTTCTGGCAGAGGCAGTCAGCTGTTAATTTAATATCTGTTGATATTTGATAGAGTCTATGATGCCATGTATTCTAACAAAATGTCCAAGCCCTTTGGCAGAAAAACAGCTGCAAAACATTAAAGAGCCACCACCATATTTAACTGTGGGCATGAGGTACTTTTCCATAAGGCTTTCTCTCTGTGTGCGCCAAACCCACCTCTGGTGTTTATTGCCTAAAAACTGACCAAAGAGCCCAATTCCATTTAAAGGTCCAGTAGTGTCTGGCAAACTGAAGACGCTTGAATTTGTTTTTGGATGAGAGAAGAGGCTTTTTTCTTGAAACCCTTCCAAACAACTTGTGGTGATGTAGGTGATGACGGATTTTAGTTTTGAAGACTTTCTGACCCCAAGACACAACTAACTTCTGCAATTCTCCAACTGTGACCCATGGAGATATTTTTGTCCACTTGAACCATCCTCTTTAAAGTGCGTTGAGACAATATAGACACTAACGTCCTCTTTCAGATTGATTTATAACATTGCTAGTTGATTGGAACTTCATAATTATTGCCCTGATGGTGGAAATTAGCATTTCTATTTTCTTATAGCCACTTCCCATTTTGTGAAGATCAACAACCTTTTGATGCACATCACAGCTATATTCCTTGGTCTTACCCATTGTGAAGAATGACTAAGGGAATTTGGCCAATGTGTTACCTCATATTTATACCCCTGTGAAACAGGAAGTTATGGTGGAACAATTTCCTATTCCTAGGCACCCAGGTGCACTAAAAAATGTAAAATAATCAATAGGAATATACTTCAAATATATATTTTTCTCATATGAAGTCATAGGGGTGGCAATAATTGTGCCACACATATATTTAACAAATATATATTTTTGGGGGGATAAACTTGTGTTGTGTTTCCAATTGATTGATATTCATGAGAGCCGAGTATTTTGTGTATTTTTTGAACAAAAGATCAAAAGGTTGAACAATAGAGACAATTTTTCACAGTCTTCTTTGCTCATATCTACCAAGAGTGCCAATATTAGTGGAGGGCACTGTATATATATATATATATATATATATATATATATATATATATATATATATATATATAAAATAATTTGTTTAACTGTCTTTTTACTGTAAATATTATTATTAGAAGAAAATGTTCTTTTTAATTTATCTGTATAGATATATATTTATAGGAAAAATTAATCATATATATATAAATAAAAAGAACAGTTTCTTCTTTTCTTTCTTTGGCTTAGTGCAGTTGGTCTAATGTTGTATCTGGTAGTGTTCCATTTTGGAGACAGAGAGAGGTGAAGATGTGATCAAATGATCACTGTCTGTGAAGAGAAGCAAAGGCAATAAGAGCAGCCATGAAGCTATTCTGTCCCAGTAATAGTCTGTAAAGCATTTTCTAATCCAAAATTCAAAGTCAATGACTCAGCACACAACGGTCCCTTTGCCAGCTACTCAAAAGACCCACTCCAGTCTCTGAAGCATCAATCCAAAAAAATCCAAAGAGAGTAGCAGCAAAAAATGTGTTTATTGGGCACAACACAACATTAACAGCAACGTTTCGGTATTGCTACCTTATTCATGAATAAGGTAGCAATACCGAAACGTTGCTGTTAATGTTGTGTTGTGCCCAATAAACACATTTTTTGCTGCTACTCTCTTTGAAGCATTTTTCTAATTCAAGGAAACTTAAATATTTACCAGACAGTATTGTAACAAGTGTTTCTGCATTGTTAATAAATTCAGAAGATCATAATAATTTTTTTTGTTGGTATGAAGGTTTTCCTGTCAGAATAAAGAAAGTTTCTGCAGCATATAATGTCTTCAGAAGTATATGGTTGAAGAACGAGCCTTTCATCCCTTTCACCAGAGGATATTTATTTAACATAAAAAACATTAAGCACACGCATACACACATTATACATAGTACACATAGCACACCTTCATAGACTATACACCCACTTGCACACAGATGCACACGTTTTATGCAATAAAAAAAATAGAAAATGGTGTGGGAAAAAATGTTTGCTAATGCCACAGTTTAAAGGAATATGCAATGGTGCTTTAATTTAAAAAAAGAGTTAAATCAAAGTAAAACATAAAAAGAAACACATTGTGTTAAAAACTTAACTTTTCTTGAAAACGAACACTTAGAAATTCTCAGTGTAGTCACTGCCTTTACTGAGATAACAGAGCTTACATTACAAAATTTAAGTTGTTCTGTCACATGATTTTTTTTTCAAATACTTTTTATTGAGAATCTCTATGATACATAAAACAATTTTATAACATTGCATGTTGGAAGCTACAAAGATTATACATTTCCTATATACATTTTACAGCATATATGGTCACATGAGTTTACAGATAATATTTCCAATGCATATTAGCTCATACCATGAATTCTAATTTTTAACTTAACTTAATAGTTGACTTAAATCAAACCATTAACAGAGTCTCATTGTTCAATTAAATAAAAATAATGTTACCAAAAAGTCAAATTATAGCAAAAACTGATATTGAACTGTACGCTGGGCCAAGGCTTATTTTCCCAAGATTTTAAGGTATTGTTCCCATGTGATCTGTAATTCAATGAAATTATCTCTATTGTTTGAGAGGTAAGAGCCATACTCCTCTAACTCAATTAGTTCCGTAACTTTATTTTGCCACATTTTGAGAGAAGGAACTTCTGGGGATTTCCAATTCTGTGCTACCAGGACTTTAACACTATTTATCATGATTTTCAAAAGGGGTCTAAAATGTGATTGGGGAAGTTTGGTGGATTTATTGAGCAGCCACACCAGAGGATCTAGAGGGAGGGATATGCGAAAAATACCTTCTATCTCTGCTATTACGTTCCTCCAGAAGGTGTTTAGTTGGGAGCACCACCACCACATGTGGCTCATTCCACTCCCCACATGACCGCATCTCCAGCATGTATTACTAGTTTTAGGGAACAACTTGTGTAGTCTCCTGGGTGTTAAGTACCAGGAATGTAAAATTTTGAGGTTTACTTCTTTAATTCTGGATGATGAGGAGCTGGCTTTTGTGTGCTGGAAGATATTGTTAGCAATAGCAGGTGTAATTGTCAGCCCTAGTTCCACCTCCCACGTCCCTATCGAGCGTATTAGGTCACCTGGAGGGGGCGGTGTAAGAATTCTATATATGCAAGAGAGGCAATGTCTGAGTGGGGGGGTGAGGAGAGTACTTTCTCAAGGGACGTCAATGGTCTAGTCATGTTTAGGTAGTGCTTGTGAGTTGTCACGTAGTGGTGAACCCTCCTATAAGAAAACCAGTTGGCAGCCCAAGAGTGACCTCTCTCCATCAACTGCTCCTGATTGAAGAGCTGTTCGTTTGAGGTGAGTTGAGTCATTTAAGTCTCTTCCACCACTTCCCCCTCCACCCATCCTCTGGCAAGTGACAGCAGAGAAAATTCATTGTTGTGGACAAGGGACGTCAGTGGGCTGGGACAGGAAGACAAGTAAGGATTCACTCTATTAGCCTGTTGCCAAATATTAAGGTTTTCCTGTGTGAAGGGGTTGGTAACCTGATAGTGGGCCCCGTGAGGTCTGTATTGCCAGCAGACAGACGGAAGGTGGATCTCACGGCTGAGACTTTCCTCCAGTGGAATCCATCTTTTATGTGATCTGTGTATTCTCCAGTCTAATATTCTCTGTAGAAATATAGATCTACGATAACTTTCAATATCTGGTACTCCTAGACCACCTTGAGTTATAGGGCGGGACATTATCTGCTTACTAATCCTAGGGGGTCGTCTGTTCCATATGAATGACCCAAATAGTCGTTGCATCTGAAGAGTGAAATTATTGGGTATGGGGATGGGTAACGTGTACATAGTGTACAGCAAATGGGGGAAAGCATTAATTTTAATTGTATGAATTCTACCAAGCCAAGAGAGGTACTTTCTGGTCCATGAGGAAAGATCCCTCGTCAGAGCTGTTTTAATTGGAATATAATTCGCATTAAAAAGTGTATTTATGTTATCAGCAAGATACACTCCCAGGTATTTCAATGGGCCTTTGCACCATTTAAACGCACAACCATCTGCTATCAATAATTCTGTCTGTCGGTCAAGGGCAACACCTAGCATTTCCGATTTAGTCTCATTTATTTTGAAATTTGTTAATGTATGGAACAATTCCAATTCACTTAATAATGGTGGTAAAGAGTTAATGGGGTCAGTTAGCGAAAAAAGGATGTCATCTGCAAATAATGACAGCTTATATGTCTCCCCCTCTATGTGAAAGCCCTGTATTTGTCTGTTTTAGCTGCTAAGGCCTCAATCAAACAGGTAAATAACAAGGGTGACAGAGGGCAACCCTGTCTTGTTCTGTTTGATATTTGTAAGGGTTTAGATATAATACCATTAAGGGCAATGTATGCGCTTGGTTTGTTGTATAGGATGAAAATTTTATGTATGGTCTTTACTCCGAACCCAAACGAGCAGAGAGCGGCTTGCAGAAAAGACCATCCCACTCGGTCGAAGGCCTTTTCCGCATCTGTGGACAGCCAGACCGAGGGGATGTTTAGTGATCGTGCGTGCCACATCAGGTGTAGGTTTCGTACCGTGTTGTCTTTGGCTTCCCGAAAGGGGACAAATCCCACCTGATCTGGGTGTATAATTAGGGTAATATTTTGTTTAAACGATTCGCCAGAATTTTTGCATAGATTTTAATGTCCATGTTTAATAACGAAATTGGTCTATAATTTGGGATGTGTAAGGGAGATTTATTTGGTTTTGGGATTAGGGTAATTCTTGCTCTCAGGGCCACCGGCGGAAATGAGCAGTTCTCATCAATAGTGTGAAAGTATCGTAAAAGATATGGAGTTAGAATGTCACGAAACGTGACATAGTATTCGCTACCATATCCGTCAGGGCCGGGTGCTTTCCCTCCTTTTAAGGACTTAATTGCTCCCAGTATTTCTGGCAAATCGAAATGGATGGCGCTGGTCTTGGTGTGTAGTTAATTTTTCTAATAATAGATAGAAATGGACTTGATGTGCAAGTTTAAATCCGACAAAATAATGTGCAGTATACTCACTCCTTTAATAATGTGAGTTCAGCTTCTAAGGTGTGTCTTTCTCCAAAAGATAGGAAGGTAAATTTCAAAGGTGATATCAGCTGGGCTGGAAATGGATTAAAAACCCCAACAGCAGTAAGGTAATAACTTTTGTTATAAATCAAGTAGTAACTTACTTATCCAATATAGTAAGTCCGGCTCGTCACAGGAAAGAATGATTCCCAATATAAAAGATAAAAATATTTATTTTAGCTCGACGCGTTTCAACGCTCAAGCGTCTTTTTCAAGAGCAGTAAAAACAGGTAAAAAAGTTTGCATAATACTGTGACTCATTGTAGCCGGGTTTATATACAGCTGTATCGATGTTCCAATTTCCTGTGTCCAACAGGAAATTGGACTCACATGAAAGATATACATAAAGGAGTTTATATGAATGTTTAAGCCCAACCTTATTCTTTACATCGCTAAATCTTTTTTATGTCGCTATATCAAAGCTAAAATAAAATACTTTTGTAATGTGGTTCGGCATAAACATACAAACAATAGATGATAGCCAATGGTAACGTTCCTTTAAGATTTCGTCCAATGAAAATACACTGATAAGTTAAGTTCCCATTCCAGTATTACTTTTGTTTTTGTTTAGTCTTTTCAGGTCCGCCATAATGTCACGTGTTTTTTTCTAGCCAATCCGGTATCACTGGAATGTTCTCCGTTAGTGTGTGACGTTGCGTGGGCTTGTTTGGTCACGTGTTGTTTTTAGCCAATCCTAAGAATCATCCTTTTTTCAGTGACTCTGTTCGAATGTATCGATGTTTACAATTTGGGCTCAATATGAACCGGCATTCTATAGATAGAAAAAGAGGGGAAAGCGGCAGTATCCATTCTGATCGCATATGAAACAATTACATTCTACATGATATTTCTACAGCAACTTTAGACAACATTGGGACCATATCCAAATAATATGAAAACAATACAATTATAAAGAAATCTTTTTTTAGTGTTTTACAAGCGAAAAAGGCACTATAAAAAGTGATAACAGAAAAAACATTGTACAATAAAATTTATCATTTCCTTAAGACAATACTTCTTCTGAATGTTTTTAACAATTCTAATGAAAAAATATTTGGTGTGTGATATTTAATTTGATGAAAAAAGGAGAAAAAATAAAACCATTTTTTTCGTTTAATATCTTGTGCCTGTCTTAAAGAGACAGATATAAGATTAAATAGTGAATGTTGTATGGAATACTATGTTTTGTGGATACTATGTCCATAATATTTTAATATTATAACTTGTGTTTGTCTTAAAGAGACAGATATAAGATTAAATAGTGAATATTGTATTAAATTCTATTTACTGTTTTGTGGATACAATATCCATAATATATAATACGTGTAGTATAAATCCTAGTGACTAATTTGGGTGATGAACAATTAACATTTAAAAAATATTTAAAAAAGGTGACTCTATTTTCATAAGGGTTTTCAGGTTGTGGCCCCTAATATTTATGAATTATTAGTTTAAATAAAAGCCGCTATTCGAATGTCTTTATTTAACCCCCAATGGTTATAGGTTCTGAGTGTGTGGATCCACCATAATTCTCTCTTGTTTAATTCATGTTCTAAAAATCCTCCTCTCCAATGGGTGGATACTTTCTCTATTCCTATCCATGAAAAGTTGCTGAAAT
The DNA here is from genome assembly GCF_027579735.1 of Bombina bombina. Classification (NCBI taxonomy): domain Eukaryota; kingdom Metazoa; phylum Chordata; class Amphibia; order Anura; family Bombinatoridae; genus Bombina; species Bombina bombina. The sequence goes on along the minus strand of NC_069499.1, from coordinate 160,308,456 downwards.
CGAATTTGGGACAAGTATTGCAATGTAGAGGAACACCATGGTCCTCATGTTTCTTATCTATTTTGTTGAGATGTTCTAAAATGCGAGTCTTAAGAAATCTAGTAGTTTGTCCTAAATATTGGATTTGACAATTGCACTGCAGTAAATATATAACATTTTTGGTTTTACATGTGATGAAATGTTTAATTATGTAGGTTTTGCCTGTTATGAAGGAGGTGAAGGATTTATGGGTTCTTTTGGTATAATTGCAACATTTACATTTCCCACATGTGTAGAAACCCTGTAAATTTGAAATACTTAAGGGTGGTTTAGGAGCCATCCCTTTTATTAGTGATGGAGCTAGTTTTTGTTTGAAATTACTACCTCGTCTATAAGTAATTTGTGGTTTGGTGGGTATAATCTTACTTAAAAATTCATCATTATGTAAAATATGCCAATGTTTTTTAATAATATTAGTAATTTGATTGTGCCCTCAATTAAATGTGGTAATGAATCTGGGAAAAGAAGATTGTTTATTTGTAGCAATTTTTTGTTTGGCCAAGATAGAATTACGATCCAAATTTTAAACTAATTGTCTATCTGCTTCAAGATTGCTTGAAGAATAACCCTTTTCTAAGAATCTATTTTTAAGTATTATTGATTGCTCCTCGTAATCTTCTATTCTGTCACAATTTCTCCTAATTCGTTATTAGTTCTTGTAATTCTTGACTGAATTCCTTCTTGGGGGAGTGGTGTAAAATTTGGTAGGTGTTAGTGTCTGATAGAATTCTATTAGCTTCTATTAAATAGAATGTCCTATCCATAATAACTACCCCTCCCCCTTTGTCGGCTTCCTTTATTATGATGTCTTCTCTTTTGTTAAGTTCTTTTAGAATCTCAGATTCTGCTTTAGATAAGTTGTAATATTTAGGTTGATGTCTCATATTTTCTATGTCTTTCATTATTAGTTTCCCAAAGACATCTATGCATGGCCCTTTTGGACGGATTTTTAAATTTAGTTCTTGGGTCACTCTCAGGTGGTGTGTAACTCAGAGTTTCTTTTTTGACAAAGAAACGTTTGATAGTTAAATTTCTAATAAACTTCTGGGCCTCTATGAATAATTGGAAAGTATTTACTCCTTGTGTTGGTACAAATTTAAGTCCTTTTGATAGTACTCGTGTTTCTTGTTCAGTGATTGGTTGTGAAGATAAATTGTGCATCTTAGTTAAAAATGTCTTTTTCTCATGTGTCTTTCTTCTACCTCCTCTTCTCCCTCTGAGGGATCTTGTGTCCTTTCTCGTTTTTTTGGATTGGACCTGTTGTTCTGATTCCTGAAATGTGGAGTGTGTCTGTCTGTTGCTGCAATGGGGCTGTCCTTCTGTGAGGGGGCATATCTGTTGTGTTGTGGCAAATGATGGCTTGTGTGTGATGATGTTGATTTGTGTTTGTCCCAATTTTGATTTGGTGGAAAAGGATATGAATCTCTGTGATGTGATCTATCATCGTAATTTTGATTATATGAATTTCTATTATAATGATCCTGTTTGGCATCATGATGACTATATGAGTTTCTATTCGAATAGTGTCTATTGTGGGTGTCATTATCTCTAATGTGATAATCATTTTTTATGTTTCTCTCGTAATAGTTTTGCTGTTTACTTGGTCCCTTTTGGGTCCTATTGTTAACTCTGGTTTTTTCCCAAGGTTTATTACTTGTATAATGTTTATCTCCATTGTAAAAGTGATTTTTTTTATTCTTATATGGACCTTCAACAAAATTATTTTGTGTATTAGAATTTTCTTCTTGAATTTGAACATATTGTGTACCCTTGTCAAAATCATCTTTGTCTCTTAGATATTTTTTATATTTAGAATTGCCAAGGTTGGGCTTAAACATTCATATAAACTCCTTTATGTATATCTTTCATGTGAGTCCAATTTCCTGTTGGACACAGGAAATTGGAACATCGATACAGCTGTATATAAACCCGGCTACAATGAGTCACAGTATTATGCAAACTTTTTTACCTGTTTTTACTGCTCTTGAAAAAGACGTTTGAGCGTTGAAACGCGTAGAGCTACAATAAATATTTTTATCTTTTATATTGGGAATCATTCTTTCCTGTGACGAGCCGGACTTACTATATTGGATAAGTAAGTTACTACTTGATTTATAACAAAAGTTATTACCTTACTGCTGATGGGGTTTTTAATCCATTTCCAGCCCAGCTGATATCACCTTTGAAATTTACCTTCCTATCTTTTGGAGAAAGACACACCTTAGAAGCTGAACTCACATTATTAAAGGAGTGAGTATACTGCACATTATTTTGTCGGATTTAAACTTGCACATCAAGTCCATTTCTATCTATTATTAGAAAAATTAACTACACACCAAGACCAGCGCCATCCATTTCGATTTGCCTATTGTTTGTACAGTCCCTGGGGAGAGACTGAAGGAAGGCAGCGGTCATCTTTATATCATTTTAATAAGGAGAGTATTGTTTTTTAGCACATTGTGTTGAGCATATTTGTTTGTTAACATCTAACTTGTTTGCCACACACATATTTTCTGTACACTCAAATTTTTTCTCCTACATGGCTAAAAACACTCTCAATGATTGGAGAGCGGCAAGACAAAATATGCTTTTAAAGATAACTCACATCCCAGTTCTAATTGGGAAACAATTCTATCTAAACTGGAAAAATTATATGTGAAAGAAACTAAAAAATGGTGGGAAACCACTTTTCTTAGCCGCTATTTAAATGAAAATCTAGTCCCTAGAGGGTTGAGAGTATATAAAATCCCAGCTTTTGGAATGAATGACAAAACTTTTTTAGATAAATGGAATGCGGCATTACACAAATGCTCAACAGAACTTGTTAGTTTATTATATGAATCCCAAGATATCAATCTAAAAAACATAGAAAAAGAAATAATATCCTTAGAAAATGAACTAGATACATTTCTATCAGACAAACGTTGTATAGATAAATTTGAAGAAATAAAAAACAATGCCAAACAATTAGATGAGCAAATTGGCAATTCTAAATATAAAAAATATCTAAGAGACAAAGATGATTTTGACAAGGGTACACAATATGTTCAAATTCAAGAAGAAAATTCTAATACACAAAATAATTTTGTTGAAGGTCCATATAAGAATAAAAAAAATCACTTTTACAATGGAGATAAACATTATACAAGTAATAAACCTTGGGAAAAAAACAGAGTTAACAATAGGACCCAACAGGGACCAAGTAAACAGCAAAACTATTACGAGAGAAACATAAAAAATGATTATCACATTAGAGATAATGACACCCACAATAGACACTATTCGAATAGAAACTCATATAGTCATCATGATGCCAAACAGGATCATTATAATAGAAATTCATTTAATCAAAATTACGATGATAGATCACATCACAGAGATTCACATCCTTTTCCACCAAATCAAAATTGGGACAAACAAAAATCAACATCATCACACACAAGCCATCATTGGCCACAACACAACAGATATGCCCCCTCACAGAAGGACAGCCCCATTGCAGCAACAGACAGACACACTCCACATTTCAGGAATCAGGACAACAGGTCCAATCCAAAAAAACGAGAAAGGACACAAGATCCCTCAGAGGGAGAAGAGGAGGTAGAAGAAAGACACATGAGAAAAAGACATTTTTAACTAAGATACACAATTTATCTTCACAACCAATCACTGAACAAGAGTACTATCAAAAGGACTTAAATTTGTACCAACACAAGGAGTAAATACTTTCCAATTATTCATAGACGCCCAGATGTATATTAGAAATTTAACTATCAAACGTTTCTTTGTCAAAAAAGAAACTCTGAGTTACACACCACCTGAGAGTGACCCAAGAACTAAATTTAAAAATCCGTCCAAATTCTATCCTAGCCATTTTAAAGGGCCATGCATAGATATCTTTGGGAAACTAATAATGAAAGACATAGAAAATATGAGACATCAACCTAAATATTACAACTTATCTAAAGCAGAATCTGAGATTCTAAAAGAACTTAACAAAAGAGAAGACATCATAATAAAGGAAGCCGACAAAGGGGGAGGGGTAGTTATTATGGAAAGGACATTCTATTTAATAGAAGCTAATAGAATTCTATCGGACACTAACACCTACCAAATTTTACACCACTCCCCCAAGAAGGAATTCAGTCAAGAATTACAAGAACTATTAACATTAGCTCTAGATAGAGAGGTTATAAGTAAACAAGAATATGATTTCTTGTTTAAAACTCATTCTAAAACTCCTATTTTTTATTTTTTACCAAAATTACACAAAGACCCCCTACAACCCCCTGGTCGCCCTATTATTAGTGGAATTGATTAATTAACTTCAAATTTATCTGCATTTATTGATTATCTTTTACAACTCTATGCACAAAATTCCAAATCGTATTTAAAGGATACCACTAATGCACTTAATATCATTAACCAAGTGAAATGGGAACCCGATTATCTATGGGCTACCATGGACGTTACATCATTATATTCCATAATTGACCATCAAAAAGGCTTAACAGCCATTAGATGGAAATTAACACAAGATCCTAACTTATCAGAAAAAATGTTAGATTTTATTCTTGCGGCTATAAAGTTCATGTTAACCCATAATTTTTTCTGGTTTAATGACCAACAATAACTGCAGATATGCAGTACCGCCATGGGCACCAGGTTCGCCCCCAGCTACGCCAATATTTGTATGGACCACTTTGAACATCTATATGTGTGGTCCAATGACGTGGCTGGGGCGAACCTGGTGACATGGCGGAGATATATTGATGATGTCCTCTGTATTTGGAGGGGAAGTATAGATAATTGTCAGCAATTTGTCAACAATCTTAATAAGAACAATATGAACATCATATTAACCCCAGAACTGCATAACACCAAAGCAACTTTTCTAGACTTGTCCATCATAACCATTGATGGATGTATACATACTAAAACACACTTTAAAGAGTGTGATGTAAATACATACATTCAACATGACAGTCAACATCATCCGTCATGGTTAAAAGCAATTCCTAGAGGACAATTCCAATGAATTAGGAGAAATTGTGACAGAATAGAAGATTACGAGGAACAATCAATAATACTTAAAAATAGATTCTTAGAAAAGGGTTATTCTTCAAGCAATCTTGAAGCAGATAGACAATTAGTTAAAAATTTGGATCGTAATTCTATCTTGGCCAAACAAAAAATTGCTACAAATAAACAATCTTCTTTTCCCAGATTCATTACCACATTTAATTGAGGGCACAATCAAATTACTAATATTATTAAAAAACATTGTCATATTTTACATAATGATGAATTTTTAAGTAAGATTATACCCACCAAACCACAAATTACTTATAGACGAGGTAGTAATTTCAAACAAAAACTAGCTCCATCACTAATAAAAGGGATGGCTCCTAAACCACCCTTAAGTATTTCAAATTTACAGGGTTTCTACACATGTGGGAAATGTAAAGGTTGCAATTATACCAAAAGAACCCATAAATCCTTCACCTCCTTCATAACAGGCAAAACCTACATAATTAAACATTTCATCACATGTAAAACCAAAAATGTTATATATTTACTGCAGTGCAATTGTCAAATCCAATATTTAGGACAAACTACTAGATTTCTTAAGACTCGCATTTTAGAACATCTCAACAAAATAGATAAGAAACATGAGGACCATGGTGTTCCTCTACATTGCAATACTTGTCCCAAATTCGATTTCAGCAACTTTTCATGGATAGGAATAGAGAAAGTATCCACCCATTGGAGAGGAGGATTTTTAGAACATGAATTAAACAAGAGAGAATTATGGTGGATCCACACACTAAGAACCTATAACCATTGGGGGTTAAATAAAGACATTTGAATAGCGGCTTTTATTTAAACTAATAATTCATAAATATTAGGGGCCACAACCTGAAAACCCTTATGAAAATAGAGTCACCTTTTTTAAATATTTTTAAATGTTAATTGTTCATCACCCAAATTAGTCACTAGAATTTATACTACATGTATTATATATTATGGATATTGTATCCACAAAACATAGTATTTAATACAATATTCACTATTTAATCTTATATCTGTCTCTTTAAGACAAGCACAAGTTATAATATTAAAATATTATGGACATAGTATCCACAAAACATAGTATTCCATACAACATTCACTATTTAATCTTATATCTGTCTCTTTAAGACAGGCACAAGATATTAAACGAAAACAATGGTTTTATTTTTTCTCCTTTTCATCAAATTAAATATCACACACCAAATATTTTTTCATTAGAATTGTTAAAAACATTCAGAAGAAGTATTGTCTTAAGGAAATGATACATTTTATTGTACAATGTTTTTTCTGTTATCACTTTTTATAGTGCCTTTTTCGCTTGTAAAACACTAAAAAAAGATTTCTTTATAATTGTATTGTTTTCATATTATTTGGATATGGTCCCAATGTTGTCTAAAGTTGCTGTAGAAATATCATGTAGAATGTAATTGTTTCATATGCGATCAGAATGGATACAGCCGCTTTCCCCTCTTTTTCTATCTATAGAATGCCGGTTCATATTGAGCCCAAATTGTAAACATCGATACATTCGAACAGAGTCACTGAAAAAAGGATGATTCTTAGGATTGGCTAAAAACAACACGTGACCAAACAAGCCCACGCAACGTCACACACTAACGGAGAACATTCCAGTGATACCGGATTGGCTAGAAAAAAACACGTGACATTATGGTGGACCTGAAAAGGAACTAAAACAAAAGGAATACTGGAATGGGAACTTAACTTATCAGTGTATTTTCATTGGACGAAATCTTAAAGGAACGTTACCATTGGCTATCATCTATTGTTTGTATGTTTATGCCGAACCACATTACAAAAGTATTTTATTTTAGCTTTGATATAGCGACATAAAAAAGATTTAGCGATGTAAAGAATAAGGTTGGGCTTAAACATTCATATAAACTCCTTTATGTATATCTTTCATGTGAGTCCAATTTCCTGTTGGACACAGGAAATTGGAATATCGATACAGCTGTATATAAACCCGGCTACAATGAGTCAAAGTATTATGCAAACTTTTTTACCTGTTTTTACTGCTCTTGAAAAAGACGCTTGAGCGTTGAAACGCGTCAAGCTAAAATAAATATTTTTATCTTTTATATTGGGAATCATTCTTTCCTGTGACGAGCCGGACTTACTATATTGGATAAGTAAGTTACTACTTGATTTATAACAAAAGTTATTACCTTACTGCTGATGGGGTTTTTAATCCATTTCCAGCCCAGCTGATATCACCTTTGAAATTTACCTTCCTATCTTTTGGAGAAAGACACACCTTAGAAGCTGAACTCGCATTATTAAAGGAGTGAGTATACTGCACATTATTTTGTCGGATTTAAACTTGCACATCAAGTCCATTTCTATCTATTATTAGAAAAATTAACTACACACCAAGACCAGCGCCATCCATTTCGATTTGCCTATTGTTTGCACAGTCCCTGGGGAGAGACTGAAGGAAGGCAGCGGTCATCTTTATATCATTTTAATAAGGAGAGTATTGTTTTTTAGCACATTGTGTTGAGCATATTTGTTTGTTAACATCTGACTTGTTTGCCACACACATATTTTCTGTACTCCCAGTATTTCTGACCTTGTAAATGGGGCGTCCATTTCGTCCCCCTGCTCAGGAGTGATTCTAGGAAGATCCAGCTGTGACAAATAGGAATTTATGGCACCCTCTGTCGATGTTGTAGTATGTTGACTTAAGTTGTATAGTGATTCGTAATACTGTCTAAAATTTTCAGCTATGTCGGTTGAGGAGTACCAGTCTTTGCCTTTGTCGTCTTTAATGTGGGATATATATCTATTAAGGGTCTTTTTCATAAGCTGTCTGGCCAACATTCTTCCTTGTTTGTTTGCACCCTCATAGAACTTTCTCCTGAGGAACAGGGCATTTCTTTTAGCATCAGTCCCTAAATAGTAATTCAGCTGTTGTCTTTTGTGTTCAAGACTATCTAATAGAGAGCGGTCTTTGGGGTAGGCCTTATGTAAGTCCTGTAATTTGTTTAAGTCAGACAGAAGTGATGACAGATATATGTTGTTTTGCTTGATTTTTGCGGCTTTCAAAGCTATTATCTCACCTCTCATGTAACATTTGTGGGCATTCCATAGGTGTTGGGGGTTAATGTCAAAGGTGTCATTCAGTTTAAAATATTCCTCTTATTTATTTCTAACTTGTATACAGATCATTGGGTCTTTCAGTAGGGTCTCGTCTAGTCTCCAGGTGCGTTGCCAGTGAGTGTGTGATGGATAGTTTAACGTGCAACTAATCATAGCGTGGTCTGACCATGTGATGGGATATATTTTTGTGTCAGAGACTTGGGCAAGGGTTGTAACATCTACCATAAGATAGTCAATTCTAGAGTAATGTCGGTGTGGGTATGAGTAGAAAGTGTAATCCTTATCATTCGGGTGACTTAAACGCCAAGCGTCGTGTACTGCTAGTGAAGTGAGATGTGTTTTTACCTGGTGAAGAACTTTGGTGGGGGTTGATGAGGTACCAGTGGAACAGTCCAGGTAGGGATCTAAGGCTATATTAAAATCACCCCCGATTATCAAACTGCCTCTAGCTGCCTCTAAAATTCTTTTGCTGATATGTTGGAAGAATCGGGTCAACGCTAGAGGCATATACGTTTACAAGGGTAATACGTCTGTGGTGGAGAGACCCAGAAAGAATCAGGTATCTTCCCTCCCTGTCTCTGATGACTGAGTCGACTTGAAGAGGGACATTTTTATTAATCAGGGTACATACACCATTATGTTTGGTATTTTTTGAGGCAAAATATGCATGGCCAAATTTCAAGAAGGAGGATTTAGGTTCATGACCCTTTCTGAAGTGAGTCTCTTGGAGCATTACAACGTCACTTCGTAATCTCTTATAATCTCTGATAGCTATGGACCTCTTCTGCGGAATATTAAGACCCTTAACATTATGTGACACAATTTTAAGAGTAGACTTATCCTGCGCCATCTTGGGGAGTGGGTACATAACTCTCGTTTGGGGATACGGTATGGTAGCAAACAAAACTATAGGCCTTTGGTACAGCTTCACATTTGAACATATGAGACATTAGGAACACATGAAAAGGAACAATAACATAAAAAAACTGTAACAAACTTTTTTTGAAACTTAGTGTATCTCTGAAATTATACACCTTCATTGGGGGGAAGTGGGGCCGTATTTACGCTCTAGTTAGCAAGATTTATACTGTAATGTAGAACAGTGGAGGGGTCACTCGTAATAAAATCTAACAAAGGCTTTAAAACTATAGTAACTTAGCTCCATAGCCAGTGAGCCCCATGTGAACCAATCAGACAAATAAAGATTTTGGGGTCTAACCTGAGGGGTATGACCTGTATATGCGCGTAATTGTGAGATAAACACCAACAGGGTGACAAAGTCCTACGGTGGCTCAAATACAACAGCAGATCAATAATATCAGCAAGAAAATAACTCACACCTGCAAAGTTGACAGTTAGATCATAGGCACTTATAGTGAAGACAGTTAGCTAGGTTAGTGTACAGCATCAAATACAACGGTATCACTTATTAGTATCAGCAAGAAAATAACCCATACCTGCAGAGTTGACAATTAGATCATAGACACTTATAGTGAAGACAGTTAGCTAGGTTAGTGTACATCTTCAAATACTGCAGTATCGCATATTAATCTTTAAGGTAGTAAGGGCATTGACCTACACCTTCATGGACACTTATAGGGAAGACAGTTGGCTAGGTTAGTGTTCAGCATCAAATACAATGGTATCACATATTATACTTTAAGGCAGTAAGTGTGCTGATCTAAACATTAAATTACTTATTGGTGAGTTCAACAGTCTTACCCAACCTTTATGTCCTTTTGTCCCCTCAAGAGGGCCCGCAGCAGGTCAGTGCTACAAGCAAGATAAGAAACCATATTTGCAGAATTGACCATTAGATCATGGACACTTATAGTGAAGACAGTTAGCTAGATTGGTGTGCAGCCTCTGGAGGGTGAGGGTCCATCTTTCTTTTCTTATGTTGTGACTTGGTCCATTGAGAACGTTGCTCTTTGGGGTTATCAGAATTAGTGACTCTTGGGCGGGAGGGTGCTTCAAGCACGTTGTCTTCTGGAGGAACAACCTTGATGTTTAGCGTCTTGGAAAAACTGTCCAGGTCCTGGAAACTCTTGTATATGACTTGGGCTCCATTATGGGTAGATATTAAGCTAAAGGGAAAACCCCATCGGTAGCGGATGTTGTGTTCTTGTAGGGCTTTAGTAAGAAATCTTACCTCCCTTCTTCTCTGGATTGTTTGCGGACATAAATTCTGAAAAATTTGTAGGGAGTGACCTCTGAATGAAAGTTCCCTTGTCATTCTTGCAGCATGCCATAATTCTTCTTTAGTGGTGTAGCGGAGGAACTTCAAAATCACATCTCTGGGAGGTGCGGGTGGTTTAGTAGGGGGCCTAAGAGCCCTGTGTATTCTTTCTATGTCTTCGGTTTGGAGACTGGGGGATCTTGGCAGTAAAAAGGCATATAGGTCTTTTAGATAAGATTTTAATTGATCTTGTTGGATCTCTTCCGGAATACCTTGAATCCTGAGGTTATTACGCCTTCCGCGATTATCTAAGTCCTCTAGCTTTTCCTGCAAATTCTGGACAATAGAGTCCTGTATAGACAATTGGGTTGTATTGGAACTGACTAGATTATTGAGGGCATCTTGGCCTTCCTCAAGGTATTCAATGCATGCACCCATATCCGTTAAATCTTTCTTGAGGTCCCTCATCTCCTCTTTTATGAAAGACTTGAGGGAGGCAAAATCAGACTTAGATGGTAGGTCTGCGAGTTGAGAACGCAGCAGGTGCAGAGTATTGTGGTTTAACACAGTAGATTCTGTTAGGGGGTCTTGAGAGGTATCCCCCTTAAGGTGGGGGAGTTCAGATGGGGGTGTTTCAGAAGTGTGGAAGAATGCAGTTACTGAGGGTGTAGCCACAGTTGTTTTATTTGATTTATCCATTTTCAACCCCTTCCTTTGCGACATGTCAGAGGGTAGCTATGCTCACTAAAATGACTTATGGCCTCTTCAGAACCCTGCACAACCGGATTCCAAGTCCCTCACAGACAGCAATATCTCAACAGTCAATACCATGCAGCTTAGCAACCAGGGTTCAGGGACAAGTAGATCACCACACTCCAATGCAATGGAGTTTAAATATTTCAAATATGCCTGAGCGTGTGGCGTAGCGAGGCCTGACAGTTTAAGCTCTATGGTGAGATGTGCCCAATGCTCTCTAAGTCAGTCTCAAGTAGGGCTCTGGTTTATCCTCACCAGTTAAACCTAGGTGATAAACTATTTTCCTTGGTCAGGGTACAATCACAGCTCCCATCCGGTATGCATCTCTCTTACATGCGGTCGTGTAAGCGTTGTCTGTGAGTGGGATAAAGTTATGGCTCACCCAGAGGGTTCAAATCCCGCCTGCATGTGTACATATGTGGCTTGCTGGTGCATCTAGCAATATCAGGCTACGGGTATATGTGTTGACTGGGTATTTATTTATAGTGTAAATGTTACCCGTGCCTGCGTGATCACCTCTCCCTCGTGGGAACCAAGATGGCCGCTGCTACTATTGCAGGTCTGAGTAGGCTGTGAGGAGCTGATGTTAGAGCTGATGTTAGAGTCTCTCCGAAGCTCCGCTATGGGTCCGTTCCGGGGCTAGCTACAATCATCAATGTGGGCAACTGTTTTTTCATCGGAATCAGCACCTCTAACTGTTCTATATATTTCAATTGAGCTACGGCCGCTACGGAGCTCTGCTAGAACGCGGCCATGTCCCAGCACGGCTTGGCTCCCGTCACATGATTTTAACAGCAAAAGTCCATTAGTGAGCATGGGCAATAAGCTGACTGTAGCTAGAGCAGGTGTCTCCTAGCAACCACTTCAAACAAAGACATGCTCCTCTGCCTCACTGTAGAGAACATAGCCCACACGTGGGGCTGTGACAGTAAGTAATGGACCATGCACAAAAGTTTAAAAAAAATAAAAGATAAAATCCTTTTAAAATAATGAATAATACACATTGCAAAGTTTTCTATTAAGTTATTGCTTAGTGCTTTATTACAACAATAAAACAAAGTTTGATATCCCTTTAAGTTCCCATTTAAACATTAGAAAGAAAGGACATTCTGATATTAAACTCTGCCAACTCCTAAAATGTAATAATATAATAATGTATACTTTTGAATGGAGTTCATTGCCATGCTTTTTAACGTTTGATTGGGAACTTGAACTCTTTCATTAGCATAAGTTAACATCATTTTTTGCTATTGGATTCAACAATATTTTAAAATATTTTGCAAATGGTCTAAATAAAATTGCTAATGATTAATATTTTTCAGATCAACCTTAATATCATTGTATATGATTCATAAAATCTTTAGAGAATTACGCCTGCCAATACAGGAACACAATTATTAAAAGAATTAGTTTTTAGTCACATAAATAATTTACTACACTCTGTTGGGAAGCGATTTCTTCATCTGTTTGTTATATAACAGATGTTTTCTTGAAACTGAATGATGTAATATCATCTGATGATATGAATTTGGCTGTCTTCTATATGGAATAATTACATATGAATATTCCCACAATTTAAATTATCATGTTGCTTTATAGTGAGCCAAAGTATGGTGTATAGTGTTCAGCTGACACAACGTTTAGTCCTTAATATACACCAATGCAGTAACGCACAAAGTAGTTGTGTTTTATTTTCTAATTGAACTTAATCAGTTATAACTGAAATTGTCAAAGGACCTGTTGTCAACTTGAAAGAACTAAAGAATCTAAAACTTGAAAGAACCTTTTTTTCTATTTTTTAAAGTTTCAGTTTAATCTATCCTAATAAAAATATGTTCTTTATAATAATTTTTGGATTTGAATTCCAAATTCACAGTAGTTTTGTTCCAATAAGGACTTTATTTTGTTTATTTATTTATTTTTGTAGAAATTGCAACATTTTGTTATGCACGGTATTAAATCATTTTATATACACATGGTATTTGGACATTTATATTCCTTAAAACTTCTTGGGCCCATGGAAAACAAATTGTGGGTATTCTGTGCAAACACACATTATAGTCAGGGCCGGCATCAGGGGGTGACAGGAGTGACTACAGTCAGGGGCCCGACTAGTCTGAGGGGCCCAGCCAGGCCGTGACTGACATAGCACTGTAACTATTCCTTTTTTTAAGGAGTTTAGCTGTGACAAACTACTGAAGCCAGCATTTTTATTTTAAAACTTTAAAAAATAATAGCTGGATGAGGGTTGGCGCTTTAGACCCAGGCCCGGCTACCAAAGATGTCACACCCACCCACCTGGTTCCTACTGTACTTTAATATTGACTGGACCCTGGGCGAAAATTTTCTTGGGCCCCCCCCCCCCATGCAATTTCGCTCTCCACCCCAACATCCCAAAAAACAACTAAATATTTTTTTTTTAATTATTAGCCCAGCAGTGGATTATCCACTGCTGAGCTAATCATTTAAAAAAATGAAATAAATTGCAATATGTGAAACTGGACCTAAGCAGTACTAATAAGTAAATACATATATACATTCCTCCACTGTGGATTAATTTAATATTCCTTTGAATGTGATTCTGGTGTGAGGTTAGCTGGTTAAAGAGATTTAGGGCAGCCAACAGGAGCAAAGCAAGGTAAAGACTGAGGAGGAAGCATGGAAGTGCAGTATAAGTTTACTGACTGGAACAGCAGAACTACTATGGGAAGCTGTAAAATCTGAGACAGAGAGAAAACAAAAACTATAAAAATAAACCTTACATTAATATGTGAAGTATCAGCATGACACTATACATCAGCCACAGCAGCACATGTCCCTTCTTTGCTAGGAACAAGTTCCCTCTCACCTTGCCCTAGATAATGCTGCATGGGGAGGGGGGTGCACTCACTTATTCTTCCCACTGACACCTTTCTACAAAGCACTGTTCCCCTAACAAACTTCAGTTAGTTGATCTTAGGGCCATAGCAGAAAGAGCAGGGCTAAGGGGACCAGCAGACTGGATGCTGTCTGTCCAATGCTGCATGGATACAGTGTGAGATGAGTCACACAGCCTCAAGACTGAAGAGAGCAGTGTGTGCAGCTGCACAGATGCTCAAATACTCACGTGCCTGCCGCTCCAGCTTTCTGCTGCATGCGCCCACAGTCAGCCCTACCCAGAAACAATCCCCACAACCAGAGCAGTTACCTGGTAACAGTGGTAACCCCAGTAGGACCTTTTATGATGCAGTGGGAATGGCTGGATGCTGAGATAGGGCTTTGCATTCAGTGCTGCACAGTGCACATCTAAAACAGCACATGGCAATAGCTTGGCATATCACGTGACACCGGCACGGTCTGGCACAGTTTTAAAAAAAATATATATATAAGCAGAGTACTTTTGACTGTGACAGTATTAGGACTGAATGTGTGTGTTCCCCCATGTTAAATCAGCAGTCTGGTATGAACCATAAAAAAAAAATTATTTTTTTTTAGGACTCTTGGGCCCCTCAACAGAAACTGGGCCCTGGGCAGCTGCCCCTTTTGCCCTGTGTTAAAGACGGTCCTGTCGTCATGTGCAACAAACACGGGCAAGATCTGACTGGGTAAGCTAGCACTGACTGTGGTTGTGGCGCAGGTGAAAAGGTAATGGCTGGTTTAAATGTACAGTGTGTGATTAGGTCAATGTGCAGGTAATGATGCCTTGTCAAGGACCTCTGTAGGTGCAGTGATATAGAGCCCCTGTTTATTTTTACACAGTCCTGGGAACCCATTATACAAAAGTCTCTAGCCTAATTTCAAAGTATCATCAAATATGTTACAGCCTTTTGTTTTGTAAAAACTAATGTGCATGTACAGAACAAATCAACTTTTTTACACCAGGCCTCTCCATATACTTCAGTAATGTGCATTTTAGTTTAAAACAGCTTTTATAACATTTTTATGTAAATATATATTTTAACTAATTGAACTGTTCTCTTTTCGGAATAGTAATTTTTTTTGCCTACAGTATTCCTTTAGTTGTCCCTGGTTAGCTTACATTGAAAAATTCAGTCAACAAATGCAAGTAATGTGAATATATAGTTGAATGCTTAATTATTTGGCACTGGAATTTATTAGTGTTCCCTCTGCTTTTGATAGTGGAACCCTGTGTGCTCCCTACATATTGTTTATAGAGATGCCTGTTTATGTGGAATGCTCACTATTGTATTTCAAGTATGATTAAATGCATTTATTTCAATTTCCAAAAATACTACTTTGATTAAGCTTTCTTGGGAGCAGGACGCTTCTGTCCCAATCTGAATTTCCTATCTTTTCTTTATTCATTGTACCCCGTTATAGTGATAAAATAAGATTGATTTGCAAATACGTTTTTAAAAGTCATTAAAGCTTTAGTTATAACTTGTATTGCACACGTGACATGAACCACCACTGATCTGGTGGTAGCCAATATGCTTGCACGTTTGTGGACTGCACTCGCACCAAGTACCAGCTGAAAAATCACTTGATCTGCAAATTGTATAGGGTCCACGTGGTAGCCAATATGCTTGCACGTTTGTGGACTGCACTCGCACCAAGTACCAGCTGAAAAATCACTTGATCTGCAAATTGTATAGGGTCCACCCCAGACAATTGGTTCCAGAATCAATTAGGGTTACCACCTGTCCGGGAATGACCCATTCCAGGAATGACCCGTACAGTCCGGGTTTACATTTGTATGTCCAGGTTTGAAGTTGAGTCAGACCCTGACATGCAAATGACAGTTGACATTGTGCATTTACAACATACTTCATATGCCTACAGTTATTTCTCTCGTGTGTGTGTGTGTCTTTGTGTGGGAGTGTGTCTGTGTGTAAGTGTCTTTGTGTGTGAGAGAATGTGTGTCTTTGTCAGTGTTTTTCTGTATGCGAAAGAGTGAGTATATTCGAGGGTGTGTATTTTGTGTGTGTGCAGTGTATGGTATTGTGTGTGCAGTGTGTGGTACTGTGTGGCGTAGTACTGTATGAGGTGTGGTACTGGTGTGCTGTGTGAAGTTTGTAGCATGGCGTGTGGCAAGGTGTGTTGCTGTGCGTGGTGTGGTATTGGGAGTGTGGTGTGGTAATATATGTGTGATATGTTATTGTGTGCGCTATTATGTGTGGTGTGGTAATGCGTGGTGTTGTGTGTGTAAATGTGTGTGTGAACATGAGACAAAAGATAAAGAATGAAACATGTATAAAACAAAGTGATGATTATAAAAAAGTGTGTGTTTATATATATATATATATATATATATATATATATATACACACAACACACAAAAAACCTGGCACTCACCAGCAGATTCACAGTAATGTTTAAAAGCAAAACTGGGGGAAGTCAGTTACATTTGGCGCCAAAGGATCAAGCCCAGGACCACGACAAGGTCTCCCCCCTTCCTGGGACCCTAAACCAGCACCCACACAATGCATACTTCCAAACAAACCAACTGGGAACCTCCCAGGGTGACACAGGATTTTGTAACCTCCAATATGTAAATACAAAACACAGGAATGGACCGCACTCACAGACTGGACTGGGTACACATCCTAAGCCACAGCAAACTCCACAGCCCTGAACACTGACAGACAGCTGCAAAGTTCCCAGCAACCCAGGCAGTTAACCCCAGAGCAGCCTGGGTGACAGGCCTGCAGGGAAGCATTACAAACATTATCAACACAACACACAGAAAACCTGGCACTCACCAGCAGATTCACAGTAATGTTTAAAAGCAAAACTGGGGGAAGTCAGTTACATTTGGCGCCAAAGGATCAAGCCAAGGACCACAACAAGGTCTCCCCCTTCCTGGGACCCTAAACCAGCACCCACACAATGCATACTTCCAAACAGACCAACTGGGAACCTCCCAATGTGACAAAGGCTTTTGTAACCTCCCCTATGTAAATACAAAACACAGGAATGGACCGCACTCACAGACTGGACTGGGTACACATCCTAAGCCACAGCAAACTCCACAGCCCTGAACACTGACAGACAGTGAGAAGTGCACTCACAGTATACACACACAGAGAGAAGTGCACTCACAGGAACGAACAACCATCTCAATACCATTGTTAGCCTGTTCTATGGTGATTTACCACCTGGGTGCAACTTCTTTTAGCCCAGTAATGCTTTTTACAGAGTAGAACTTTCCTGTAGTATATCAGTCTGATCCCGCCTATTACAGTCAGTCCAGCGCCAAAATACCACGCAATTCCTCTCTGAACAAGGAACACAGCAACCCCAGACGATCGTTTCGACCTTCATTGGGCCTCATCAGTGAGGTGTAGCAGTAATCCTCTAAGCACACTGAGCAAGGAGTCCACGTCTGGTTGCCCCTTTTTCCCATAGGGAGACTAAATACACACAGAGAGAAGTGCACTCACAGGAATGAACAACCAGCTCAATACCATTGTTAGCCTGTTCTATGATGATTTTCCACCTGGGTGCAACTTCTTTTAGCCCAGTAATGTTTTTCACAGAGTAGAACTTTCCTGTAGTATATCAGTCTGATCCCGCCTATTACGGTCAGTCCAGCGCCGAAATACCAGGCAATTCGTCTCTGAACAAGGAACACAGCAACACCAGACGATCATTTTGGCCTTCATTGGGCCTCATCAGTGAGGTGTAGCAGTAGTCCTCTAAGCACATTGAGCAAGGAGTCAACGTCTGGTTGCCCCTCTTTCCCATAGGGAGACTAAATACACACACAGAGAAGTGTTCCGTGTTCAGAGAGGAATTGCCTGGTATTTCGGCACTGGACTGACTGTAATAGGCAGGATCAGACTGATATACTACAGGGAAGTTCCACTCTGTGAGAAGCATTACTGGGCTAAAAAGTTGCACCCAGGTGGTAAATCACCATAGAACAGGCTAACAATGGTATTGACCCAGTTGTTCGTTCCTGTGAGTGCACTTCTCTCTGTATGTATTTAGTCTCCCTATGGGAAAAAGGGGCAACCAGACGTGGACTCCTTGCTCAGTGTGCTTAGAGGAATATGGCTACACCTCACTGACGAGGCCCAATGAAGGCTGAAACGATCGTCTGGGGTTGCTGTGTTCCTTGTTCAGAGAGGAATTGCCTGGTATTTCGCAGCTTCACTGACCGTAATAGGCAGGATCGGACTGATATACTACAGGAAAGTTCCACTCTGTGAAAAGCATTACTGGGCTAAAAAGTTGCACCCAGGTGGTAAATTGCCATAGAACAGGCTAACAATGGTATTGAGCCAGTTGTTCGTTCCTGTGAGTGCACTTCTCTCTGTATGTATTTATTCTCCCTATGGGAAAAAGGGGCAACCAGACGTGGACTTCTTGCTTAGTGTGCTTTGAGGAATATGGCTACACCTCACTGACGAGGCCCAATGAAGGCCAAAACGACTGTCTGGAGTTGCTATGTTCCTTGTTCAGAGAGGAATTACCTGGTATTTCAGTGCTGGACTGACCGTAATAGGCAGGATCAGACTGATATACTACAGGAAAGTTCCACTCTGTGAAAAGCATTACTGGGCTAAAAAGTTGCACCCAGGTGGTAAATCGCCATAGAACAGGCTAACAATAGTATTGAGCCAGTTGTTCATTCCTGTGAGTGCACTTCTCTCTGTATGTATTTAGTCTCCCTATGGGAAAAAGGGGCAACGAGACGGGGACTCCTTGCTCAGTGTGCTTAGAGGAATATGGCTACACCTTACTGACGAGGCCCAATGAAGGCTAAAACGACCGTCTGGGGTTGCTGTGTTCCTTGTTCATAGAGGAATTACCTGGTATTTCAGTGCTGGACTGACCGTAATAGGCAGGATCAGACTGATATACTACAGGAAAGTTCCACTCTGTGAAAAGCATTACTGGGCTAAAAAGTTGCACCCAGGTGGTAAATCGCCATAGAAGAGGCTAACAATGGTATTGAGCCAGTTGTTCGTTCCTGTGAGTGCACTTCTCTCTGTATGTATATACATATATATATATATATATATATATATATATATATATATATATATATATACAACTGCATTCAGTATCCATGCTATGTGGCTTGTGGGGTGGCAGGGGTTTGGGGCAACCACCAGTTTAGTAAGGGGCCCCAAAATTTCTAGTGGCAGCCCTGATTCCAGTGCAAAAAGAGATTAGCAAGATGAAACAACACAATTAGTAACTAGATAGATAAAAAAAGTATCTATATTTAAAGGGATAATTTAATTCACAAATGACATGCTCTAATTTGTTATGGAATATAATTTTTTACTCCTTGCAGTCAAACCCTATGGGCTAGATTACGAGTGGAGCGCTATTTATAACTCCCGCGTTAACTCCGCTAGAAGTAAGCATATAGCGTGCATCGGATTGTACGCATATTACAAGTAAAATTACATGTGCAAATAAACAAAGTTAGAATATTGCTAATGTATTCCCCCATGGACTTCAATGGACAGCAAAACATAGAAAAAAACACCAAAATTGATTGCATTTAACCAAGTGCGCTAACCTGACATGACATATGAATATTTCACATTCCAATGTTCTTCACATAGCAGAATATGTTCTATTTATTCATAAATATGATGGGGTGGGTTTAAGCCAGAAGGGAGGTCATAATAGCGTGGTCCTGCCTGAAAAACCCTTAATGACCAGCGACGTATAGGGCACATCGCAGTTGTTAAGGGGTTAAAGGTTTTTTTTTTTATAAATGGCTTGTATTTAAGAATGTTTTGCAAAAGCTCTGCACTCAAAAGCATTTGAGTCTGTCATATTTTTTATTTTTTTAAAATATTTTTTATTAAGGTATCAAAACATATAAATAACAGCTGGTGTAAGACATATTAGGTACATATCCAGTATGCCAGAATCCAATGAAGAAAATATCCTACAAGAAATCCTCTTCGCACACTCGGGAGATGGTAAGGAGGTGGATGATACCTCTGTTTTCTTATTCCATGAGTATTGATGGAGGTATCGTGACCCACTTCCGGGTTTGTACTTCAAGTATGCAACGTTCTTTAGGGTCACCTTATCTAGAACAATTCACAAGTATAGAGTACAACTTGGCATAGCTATAAAACTACACATTGTTCAAGAAGCTTAACACAATCTAGCTTCATCAAGTATAAATGGTAAACATAGTGCAAAGGCAATAAACATGTAACTGAACTTTTCTTGTTTCCAGGGGGGTCGGGGAGAAAAAAAGGGGGGGGGGTTAGGGTTTTGGAGAGGAAGATATCTTACAGTGTTAAGGATTGGGGTTGGGAGTGTGTGAGATGTTGTCCCAGAGGGCCCAGATTTCTGAGTGGAGGTCTAGTATTCCCCTGTTAAGGAATACAGCTTCTTCCATTGTCCTAATATAGGAGAGTAGTTTGATCACCTTTTGGAGAGGGGGAGCAGATTGTTGTTTCCCGTGTCTCGCTATCACTAATTTGGTCGCCATCAAAACATATATGAATAGATACTTTTGGGACTTAGGGATTTTGGGAATTTCTAGGTGGAGTAGGTATGTCTCTGGACCCATACTTACTGGAAGTGCTAGTAGTCTGCATTATTGTAAAACCTATTCCCCAGTTGTCCAATTACTGGACAACTCCACCAGATATGAATATCATCTCCCTTTTTACAGCAATTCCTCCAACATGTCACTGGGTTAGTTGACGATATTTTATGTAGTCTACTTTGGACCCATTGCCATCTCGTCAGAAGTTTGTAGTATAGTTCAAAGAGTGTTATGCAATGTATTGATCATCTGGTGTCTGCAATGGCTCTTGACCAGTGTTGAGGCTCTATCTCTTTTTGTAGTTTCTTTTCCCAAGCTAATATATTGTGAGTTTTGTGAAGGGAGGGGCACTCCAGTAAGCATTGGTAGTGTGCCGTCAGTGGTTTGTGTCTCTGTAGTCCTGTCATCCACCAAGTTTCCTAAATAGTCAAGGGTCTAGGTCTTATGCGTAGAAATCCCAATCTGTTTAGTAAGGATCTAAAGTGCATCACTTCAAAATTGAGCTTGGTGGGGACAGCATATAGGGAGCATCATTTTGAAGACAGAGATACTCCCTAGCCATGATATCTCTTTATATCTGGGGAGCACCAATGACTGCTTAAAAGTCTGCAAGAGAAGATTGTAATTTGTCTTAATAACATAGGGGAAATCATGGGATAAGTGATCCCTTTTCTATTCCATTTAAATTTGTATTTTATTTGTAGGGTTCAGAGCTGAGGCTCCGGGAGGTTTAGGGGGTACGCTTCCATCTTATCTACATTCAGTTTGTAGTATGAAAGTGTACCGAACAATTGAAATAGTTGGAGGAGATGTGGAAGGGAAGAGCTGGGATCTGCTAAAAAGACCGGTTGTCCGCAAAGAGAATACGTTTCTGATTAGTGCCATGAATGTATATACATTTAATATCTTTGTTTGAACGTATGGCTGCCGCATGTGGTTCTATATTGCTAATACGAAGAGCTGTAGGGTTAGAGTAAAGGGCTCCCACAGCCTTCCTGAAAATCTTGGGGAGACTTACTGCCTCAAGAACTGCGATCATATATTCCCAGCGTACCCTGTCAAATGCCTTTTCGGCATCAAATGACAGTAAGAAGCGGCATCTTGAGTCTGTCATTTTAATAGATCAACTTGCATTGTTTTGCAGTCCAGGGAAATACCACTGACAAGTGTTGTTTACCTTATCTCCTTTGTTGTTGCCAATTAGGGGCAGATATAAATGACCTCCTGCACTAATCAAGCAATCACTTTGCAGAATGTTTTAGGGTCAGGATTCAAAATACTGTAGTCCAGCCTCTCTGGGGTCAGAAGGGAAAAAAAAACAATTTTCAAAATTAAATTTAAAGAAAAGTGAACAATATAAATAATGAAGGTTCAGTGCAAATTGTTTTTTTGTTTTTTTTAACAATTAATTAAACATTCCACTGGAAATAAAATTGATCTTAAGGTACCATTAAGTGGTTTTATGAAAATTCACTGAAAAGAAAAAAACAAAAAAAAGGGTCATTTATATGCATGTTAATGTAACCACACCTATATAACTTTGAGATGGGATGAAGTCTATGACAAAGCTTAGAGAAAAAAAAACAATAACACTGATGCCTGGGTGCTAATAACATTAAGCAACAATGATGTAAAGGAACAGTGTATTGTAAAATTGGTTTCCCCTTAATGTGTTTACTGTGATTTGTTATACCAGTTGCAGCAAATGTGTCGCACTGCTAGCGATGCATTCCAATCAAAGTTAAACGATAAAAGTGTATATCCTGCGCAGATAACAGAAGGGAAAGGGGATATGGAATACCTCTGGCTCTCCTCAGCGGGTCCCTAGTGTACCCAATATGAAAGTAGAAAATAGATGGGGGTGGAGGTGAGCGCCAAAAAAGGCTGAGGTAGGGAATGGGGACACCTGTTAGACTGATATAGCGGTGTCCACAATGTAGGTTCTCTTGTTGACGTTGGTGGAATCGATGTACAAATAGTATAATAACTATAAATTAGTTGTAAACTTTAAGAATGTATATCAATGTTTAATCCACACAAAAATGTTAAAATATCTCAGATCTACTTAAAAACATACACAATCCTAAAAATAGAAATAAAAATAACAATCATATAAAATCATGGATCCATGTTACAATAAAATAAATGCAAAAAATGGGAATGCACAATAAAAACCTTTTTGCAATAATTGATCTGATAGACCAAGTATCCTAATTAGGCCACGTGTCCTAATTGGAGTAGTTTATTTAGAAACAGTCCAGATGGTGGTAAATGTTCTTATGGTTATATTTGTCCAATTAAATCACAATATGGCAAAAAAATTAGTGTCTCTGTCCGTGACCAATTCTGAAATAATTCCAAAGCAGTGTGTGTCCTGTGCCTGAAATGGTGAGAAAATGGAAAATCCAAAAATGTGTGATCACTTAATGTGAAAAAAAGGGGAAAAAAATGGAGAAAAAATGGAGAAAAAATGTAGAAAAATGTAGAAAAAATGTGTAACCTTGCAAAAAATGTGAGAATCCTCCAGTTTATGTGGCAAAAAGTGAGTATTCAAGGTGATTAAAAAAGTGTCCTAATGTGATATAGTGATTTCTGTGCAATGAAGTTGTAGCTCAGTATGATCCAATCAAAAACCAAATAACATTGTGCAAAAACCTGTAAAGAAAACAAACAATACTATAATATATACAAACTGTTAAGTGGGTATATCAGTATTATGCTTACTCAAATCAGTCGACGCGTTTCGGCCATGTACTCCTGGCCTTTATCAAGACATTCTTAAAGTTTACAACTAATTTATAGTTATTATACTATTTGTACATCGATTCCACCAACGTCAACAAGAGAACCTACATTGTGGACACCGCTATATCAGTCTAACAGGTGTCCCCATTCCCTACCTCAGCCTTTTTTGGCGCTCACCTCCACCCCCATCTGTATTCCAATCAAAGTGCAGGTTAATCCCCTGGAGCCCCCGGCTAACTCCCACAGAAATCCTACTGCTATGTCATACTCTAGCTATACTCCCCCTGGTGTGTGCTTTTTATTGTTATGTGCCTAATGTATTGTATTTATTTTGTGCTTTGTAAATCCCACATGTTAGACACTCCCAAGAGGAGTTTTTTTTGTTTGCAACACAGGTGTTATTGATACTTAGTATCCAATGAGGAGTGTTTTAGTTTTCTATTTATAGCAAGTGTGTATTTGTTAATTTATAAGCCTGAGGAAACAGCCCAAGGGGGGCTGAGAAATGCATCGCCATTTTGATTTGAAATTTGCTGCTTGATATCCTTTGCGACCGTTTGTCTAGAAGATTAGCTGAGACATATGCAGGTTCCAGCACCACATGGGTTCAGTCTACTGGGCAACTAAAAGGTTTCAGCTTGTGCATACAGCACCTGAGGGTTGCGCTTATCTTCTGAGTGCCTTTTTATAACACTTTGCCTTGTCATTTGGAGCCCTTCTTTTTACTTGTTTCTCATAGACTCCTAAACTGTAAAGTTTGCTGACACCCTACACAACTCTTGTTTTAGACTTCAATATCTCTCATTTGTACTATTTGTTATATTACATCTAGATTTCTATATATAAATATTCTTTATTTTAATTTTTTTCATGGGCGCCTTTTATTTCCAGAAGACAAACCCATCCTAGGCAATACGAGCATGATGCCAAGGATCTAAATCAGTTACAAAATCTCAACCCAGGGGAATTGTGGACAAGTCCACATTTCACCTAGGAGGCCTTTGGCATTACTGACTGAGAAAAGACATTTCACTGCCTGGCTTATAACTCCTTGCCTGCCCCTCTGAACAACAGGTTACTGCAAGAAGGATTAGGGCCTCAGATTGTTTAGAGGATCTCCTTTCAAATGATGAGTAGACCTTGCACTTCACTCTCACCTCACTCCTCATCAAGGAGGCAAAAGAAAATGCCTGAGGAACATAGGAAGTGGAAGAAATTTAAAGCGCTAGTGTGTTGGGGTGTCTTTTGCCTCCTCGTATTGGTCAGGAGGGAAATATTCCCAAACATGATGACCTGTGGACTCTCACCACCTGCTGAAAGAAAACTAGCTTGCAAAATGTAATTGTAAAATATTTCATTATCTTTTATTTTTAATGTTAAAGTAGTCTCATTGAATAGAACAGAAGATGTCCTCAGGGGCTGTGGGTGTGGTCAAGATTTTACACACATTTTTTTTGCCTCGCAGAGAATTCATAAAGACTCTATTGCCCTTGTTAAGTATGCTGTCTCCTTTTACATTTTTTGTTTCCCTTTAATTTCCCTTTAACTTTTGTTTTTTCTTTTTTAAAGATATTTGAACGGTCTGTTTAAAAGAGGTTTTTTTTTCAAATGTATTTGCCCTTATAAGTGTCACTAGGAAAAGTAACAGAACAGTTGTCTCGATAAAGGCCCTTTCTGAGGCAGAAACGCGTCGAGATAACAATAGTAAGTCTATTACCATTATTTGGTCTTTTAAGGGCGCCATGTACTAAGAGGCGGACGGACAGCTTCTTAACTCGCGAAGCTGTCCGCCCGCCTCCGCTACACACGGGCAGCGGATCTATTGATCCGCTTGCCCGTATGTATCATTACACACTCATCGGAGTGTGTAATGCCCGCCCCTTCAATCGCGCGACCAATCACACGACTGAAGGGGCTGTCAATCACCGAGAGCGAGCGTGCTCTCTGTGATTTTGCTTCGCCACCTAAGAGGTGGAGTAGGGTGTAGGAAGCAGCGGTCTAATGACCGCTGCTTCTTACATTGCAGGAAGCAGGCTCGCATATGCGAACCTGCCCCGCAAAGGCTCCGGAGCAGCTTTCGCTGCTTCTTACATTTCCCCAAGTTATTTTAGGAAAGTTTTGTACACACACTGGAGATACCCACGGATCGTAAAGAATCAAGGAATCTACCACTTATTTTATTTTTCAAATTTTTCACACAAGTACTTTTGTTCACATAAGAATTTATAGTTTTTCACCACCACCTTTTTTCCATTTTTATGATGTCTCACTCTGTGAACGATTTTTATTGAAGTTTTTGGTTCGCAATATATATTTTTTCACAGTTCATCACACATATTTTTTCATCACCATTTTTTCATTGCCAATCACCAGGTGCATTACTACACCATCACGGACACTCAGGATAAGACTTTCATTTGGATTTTTATTTGGCTTTTTAATTGGACTTTCATTTGGATTTTTATTTCTGTATTGGTGTATCCATACTAGGACCCCTTGATATTCCTATCCTCTACTATCATATAGGATTGCTACCATATTGCCAAGACACTTTGCATTTACATATGTTCTATATGTGTTTCCATATGTGATTTTAACGTTTTTCATCTGTATTACAACATGGATCCATGAATATTTATTTTGTTATGTATTAAATTGTATTATATTGTAAATTTTATATCGTTTAGAAGTCTAAGAAATTTAATAGCCATTCACCCCATTACCTCAGCCTATTAAAGCACTCGCTTCATTTCTTTAAATAAAGTAACAGAACCTTCAGAAGTTCTGTAAGCTCTTTATTTGTTAGAAAGCAGCACCTCCCATAAAGGCCGCACCTGACAGTGCTAAAAATTCTTCTTTAGAATCAAATACAAATAAAAAAATATATACAATTGTGGCTTTACTTGCTCTTATTTCAAAGTATTTTAATTTTCATATAATCACATTAATAAATTGAGCTGTTAATGAATCATGGACATACGTTTCTCATATACTCCTCATGCCCCTGCACAGTAAAAGCTATCACTGAAACAAAATTAGCTTTTACTAGAAGTATTTTTGTTAATACACATGTAATACAAAAATAATTTTATACAAAATTGAAATGCATTCATGTTTAATCGTGTGCAGTAAAAAATAATTGTAATATACTTTCTTTATTATATATCCCCTTTTCCAGCAATTTAGCACTGAACATTTATACGTTTTACAATTCTGAGAATTGTAATTGTACACTGCAGATTTGACAAGAATAACAGTGCTACATATTTGTTCGTAACTGACCTCAGCAGATAAGAAACTGCAAAACAATACAAGTTTTACTGCCAACATGACAGTGGATAGTTGTCTGCAGATAAAAGTCAAGCTTTTTTAAATGAGTCAAAAGGGGGGGGGGGGGTAGTTTGGCAAAGGTGTTCACAATGATGCATTTCACTTTTAAATAGAAGCATTTTTGCTTTAAATAAAAGCTTTAGCTGTTTCAAGGGTATTTAAGTAGGCACTGTGCACTAGCATTTTACACACACAGAGCCTTAGGCATCATTTGGTAATTACTCAATTTGTTCATTGCTGACATGATACAAGCCCCACTGGCACTCTGAGCAGCTGCAGTATATAAAATATACTATCTAGCTATGCTTCACATGCACCTGCAGAGAAAAGGGTTAACACTAAAACAGTGATAACTTTTACTAAAAGCATTTTGGCCAAATTATGTATATTGTAAATATGTTTCTCTTCACAGATGTAATTCATATATGTACATTTCAGTTTTGACCAGAATGTCCCTTTAATTTGTTCAGAAAATTTTCACAGTTAGCTAGAATGTTAATTTATTGCAAGAATACAGAAAAGTATTGCAATTACAAGTTACATTTTGTCCCTTTATGTCCTTCTAAAGGGAAAAAAAAATGCAATTAAAAATCTGTGTATCCAAAGAAACAACTTTTATAAACGTCAGTACAAGGCATGAGGAATAAATGCTTTGCAATATCAGAAGTATTTCAAACTCAGAATCCCACTGGAAATGTGTCCAATTCTATCAGAAAGTCTGATTTTTATTATATCCAGATATCCTTCACCTTCACAAAGTTATACAAATCATGAGAAGGTTCCCCAGCATGGCCATAAATGAACCTGTGAATCACTTGAATCTGAAAGTGCCTGTTCAAACATGATTTTTTTTTTTTTTTTTTTTGATTTATTTATTTTTTTTTGCACGAAAACCAGAGAATATAAAACTGATATTAAAATATACAGAAAAGCTTCTGGCAGTGCAATTTTTCACTCCAGTTTTGCAGCTGGTAAAACAAGTAAGTCTATTATGTAAGTTCCAGAAGACATAATGCACCTCCAACTGGTTTTATCAGCCCCTACAAATATGGTTGCCTGTCATTACAAGGATGCCGTGACCGCAATCAACTACCTCTTCCCATCTACATCACACAAGGTTCATCCAGGCAACGGATACAGTTTAGCTTAAAGGGCCACTGTAAGTAAATATTTTCTATGCCTGTTACTAACTAACTACCCCAAATACGCTTTTTATCAATAGCATTTCATTAACATATCTCTACCGTATATCAGAAATCTTGTCTGCAAATTTAATTGTTTTCCAAACCCACTCCGTGGGTATCCTTTGCTCTGTACCAATCCGTTTACAATACCTAGGTTTCAAAATGGCGCTTTAAACACAAAGTTATTGGTTTAAGTATTTTGAACACTCAGTGCTGAAAATAGTGGGCAGGATAACGTGACATCATCAGCGAATAAAAGATATAACTTTTAGAACGTTATGAAACTTCGTTTTGGAGAAAATATAGGTCAGTAGGTTTTAATTAATGTTTATTAACTTTAATATGTTAGTTGTTTAGCTTAAAAATTATAACAGAAAGTAATCCTTTAAACTTGCTCCTCTATGTTCCAAATGGCTCATTCCTCTATTCTCTGTGAAGATCCAATATTTGTGTTTCTTGGCCTGTGTGTATATGTTGGTTTGTGGTGCTTGTACAAGCATAAGAATTGCTATATAGCTCCATTAAAAATGCATTCAATTGAAAAGTCTGGACATCAGTGTTATAAGATCACAATTACTTCTGGGAAGTGATTAAAATCACAGCTTTGCTGCAGGATTGCACTCTCTGTGTAAAAACATGTCTCTTGCTCTTTACCCCACTAATATTGGGTTCAATCACAACCCTTTAGAAAAAAGTATCAAATTATTTTCAACAGAAAATCGCTATTAAAATTTATTGCAGATAAATTATTTCTTACTTTTTTTCTATTATGGACCCCACTATCTTCCTGAAAGAAATTGAGCATAACCCCAGAAAAAATAATTTGCCCTGTATCAAAGCTCTCAAATGTCCCAGGTATTGCAGTCACAGATTGGAAGCCCTACCTGCTGGCCCATCTACAACTCGCCAGTACTTTAGAAAAGTCACCGTTTAACAAGGGCAGACTACTCACGTCCCCAATCCACTGAATCCCTACCAAGATTCACCCAAATAATAAGTGACTCCGTCTCCACTTGTTCACCATGACAACACCCAGATCTCCCCAATTAAGATACAAGAATGAAGGTGTTATATAGAAGAACATTAGATACATTTTTTTAAAAGATTGTGATTGACCCCATTATTTGATTTTATTAGAACATTAAAATATGGCAACCCTGGACTTCCTGTTGGAGGCGGGGCATGCAGGTAACTGCAGGTAGCTGCAGGTGCTGAGTACGCTCCGTGCCTCTGAGAGAGGCCTAAATCTAACACCAACACATGCATTGGTTTCCCTTGGCCACACTCAGGCTTGGGAACATGGATTCCGATCCAGCATGGGAAGTTAAAATTGCAGCCTAGAAGTGCACGGTGGCTGGTGCACACCATTTCTACAGGGGCTCCTAAGTACCGACTCAGTTCCTTCCTGGATAAGCCCTCTGATACACATGAGAGTGTATAGCAATGACTGTCAGCTGCTCTACTCACTATACCCGGCATTAAAGTGGTATTTAAGAAAGAGGCTCTGAGATGTACTTGCCCAAGAACTGTACCACAGACAAGATATATACACGCTGGTATATAAGTTACAGAGTAGTGACTCTGACACTTACCTGGTTGAAGTGTTGATATACCTAGCGGCAGCCCTTTCTACCCCTGCGCGGTCTGTGATTGGGATTTCGAGGTGCTCGCGCGGCATTGCCGTGCCCAGTGATCCTAGTTCTGGAGGAGTCAGTCTCTCTTTGCTGGGCCGTGAGTGGAGTGGAGGCTCCGCGGTTCTTACCGCAAGGAAGTTTGGGCGCCTCGGACAGCAAACAGCTGAAGTGATCCCGCCCTCCCCCAGCGCGAGGTATCGCGGACGAAGCTACACATTGCTCCTGACTGTGGCTTGCACAGGTCATCCAGCGTCGACGACGTGTACTCTCGAGGTACTCCCACAGAGAAGAAGTGTCTACGGTGGCTGATTGGATGACTGCTTTCTGCGCTGTAGGCACATTGTTATGCTGTATAGCAGTTCCTCCACCTTGGTTGCAGCTTGGAGCCTTCCGGACACAGTACGCCACAGCTTGGGAGGATCGAACAAGCTGATAAGGTACTTTTGTTGAGGCTGTGGGTATCGACAGTAAGGTTCCATACTCTGGCCTCATTATGTACGCTGGTCTGGATATCTAAAAGCTTCCTTTACCGCATTTGTTCAGTTGGTTCTAGTGCACTTAACCTCCCTATTTGTACACAGCTTTCTGGACTTTCTCTGCCGAACCCATTGAGCCAATTATTAACTCAAGCTGACTGGGTAAACTCGCTGTGAACGCAGCAAAGACATTGATATGAAGTAGCATTTGAATGAAACAAGCTCAAGGCTGATCTATATTTTGAGAGAACTACTATTTACTATATATGGAGAGCTCATTTATGTACATCCTGTATTAGCATAGAAATCTCTTTAGTTCTTAGCCTGCTGTATCTCGGTAGGTGGGTTATTGAGCTAAATAAGGTTAATGCTGAGATTTACTGTGAGAGTTTCATTATTCTTTCTTGTGCTGATAATCTATCTATGTATACCCTGTATTATTATTATAGAACGCTCTGCTGCTTGTGGCTGCTCTATTTCTGAATGTAAGATGGTGGGACATAATATATGCATAGAGATATGGTTACAGCAGGTCACTAGATACTAAAACATAAGTGACTTTAACAGCTAGAAAGTATTTTTGGATAAGCAGTATCTGAAAAAGCTTGTCTGGGTTGAGATTTATACCTTGGAGACAGATAAACATAGATTAGGAATGATATCAAATTTGCCGTGGCAAACATAAAATATTTAGTCCCCCCAAGGTATGTTTTTCTGGAATTAATAGTACTAATTATTAGGATATCGAATTGTAATTTTTAATTTAAGTCTATAAAAATATATTAGGGTAGGAATATATATACAAGTCTCCCTGGTTAATTTTCACTGTGGTGCTTTATGCTAAGAAGCTGATTACTTACACCGACACCTATTCACGTACACTAATATTTGTAGATTCCCCTATATAGTGGCATACACTAAAAATGGTTTAGAAGGAATAATTCTTGCACACTTTAGATAGAAATAAAAACTAGAGATTTTGAGGAATAGAATTGACACTTGAATAAAAAACATTCTATCACTTTTAGAAGAATACACTGTCTCAAACACATCAGAAAAACTAGTACTCCCCCCCCTTTTTTTTTTTTTTTTTTTTTTTTGGTGTGTACTTCTCACTCTGTTAAGCCTCCTAGTTAATAGACAGTACTATACAGACAAATTTTAGTGAGGCTTTGTTCATGGATAAATATATGCAGCAAAGAAGTTCTCCCTCCAATATGCCCCCCAAATCCAGAGAAAAGAAGGGGAGCAGCAGGAACTTGGATTCTGGCTCTGTTTCCCCATCGGAAAAAAGTGTCTCTAATCCGTCTCCTAACAACTTGTTAGAATTTGCTGCTGAAGTAGCCAAAATCTTGACACCCCAATTTGACATGATCAAACAGGAGATCAGAAATGAGATATCAAACCTCACTTTGGAGGTTAGACAGTTTTCAACTAGACTAGATGAAATGGAGAATCGGATCTCAGATCTAGAAGATAGATTTAATATTATGGATCCTGTAATAGATACTCACAGCAAAACTATCACTTCATTGCAAGCCAAGATCGAGGACCTTGAGGATCGATCGAGGCGCAATAACCTTAAAGTGATTGGCTTGCCTGAGTCTACTGAATTTCAAGACTTAATGAATTTTGTTACCATTACGTTACCACAGGCCCTACAGATCCCAGCTCCTGCTGCTCCCTTTCTTGTTGAAAGGGTACATAGGATAGAGCAACGACGTGAACACAGTGAGACATCTAGACCAAGGCCAGTAATCTTTAAATTTGTCAACTTCCAGGACAAACTTTTATATCTTAAACATTACAGGAAATATAGCCCTCTCTCTGTAGGCTCACATAAACTATTACTGTTCCAAGACTTCTCTTCGGAAACATTAACCAAGCGAAGAGATATGTCTTTTTTTTATGGGAGATTGCAGAAAGAGAACTACAACATCAGGCTGATCTATCCAGCCAAGCTAATTGTACAGAAAGATGGAAGTACACACACACTCAATAATGTTATGGAGGCGGAGGCTTTTTGCAGAGAGGTAGGGGTACCATAAATATGTTTTTAGGGTATCAGGAAGAGGTTCCTTGATCACAGATTCAGAATATGTTGTTACTTAGATAAATAGAAATGAGTAGTATGGTCTTTGAATTGAGGACTATGATAATGCTAGAAATGGTGTTCTTTTTGGTTCTTTGGTGGGTCTTGTGGGGTTCTGTGGTGTGTGTGTTTTTTTTTTCTTTTTTTTTTTTTTGTTTTCTTGTGTTTTTTAAAAGATGGCACTACATACACTCTGAACAATGTTATGGAAGCTGAAGCTTTCTGTAGAGAATCAGGGGTACCTTAGCCTATGTACTGTTGTTTAGGTAGTTTAGAGGCATTAGAAAAGAGAGTTACTATGGTTTCTTATATACGTTCTGAAGGGTATTGGAATTTGAGACAGAAATGGTATAACTGGGGTGTGTGTTTGTTTGTTTCTGCTTATAGAAATATAAATGGGGTGAGTGTGGGAGGGTTTTTTTTTTTTTTTTTTTTTTTTTTTTTCTCCCCTTCTTCCGCTTTTTCTTTTTCTCTTCTCCCGTCTCTCTCATTGTCTCTCCAGTCCCCTTTCCCCTTTTCACATCCAAGGGTCTGCCACCCTCTCCTTCGGGCTCATTTCTTGATTACCGAGATTGTATATACAATGAGTTCATTTGGTTATGTATCTACGGATTAGAGACAAATAATTTCCCTGATTAGTAAGTTCAATTTACTATCATGGAATATTGGTGGTATTAACTCCCCAATTAAAAGGAAAACTATAATAAAACACCTGGGCAAATTTAACCCTGATATAGTTTTCCTACAGGAGCTCCATCTTAAGGCTCTTGAAATACCTAAATTAAAAGCGAAGTGGGTGGGAGAAGTTCTGGCGGCCCCTTTTACATCTAGGAAGAGGGGAGTGGCCATTTTAGTAAATCGGAAGCTGGAATATCAGGTAATTAATACTGTAATCGATCCTGAGGGCAGATTTTTAATCGCGGAACTGGAAATTAAACGTATAAAATACATACTGTGCAATATATATGGTCCCAATCAAAGCGACCGTAAATTTTGGTCTACACTCTCAGTCAAACTACATAACTATATTGGGTCAAATCTAATTATCGGGGGAGACCTAAATTTAATGGCAGATCCTCTGCTAGATAGCTCAAATAAAAAGGCCCTAAAAAATAGGGACCGGAAAGCTCGGACCTTTCAGAAATTCTGCAGTCAGCTGGGACTGGTGGACATATGGCGGGTCCAGAACCCGGACGCTCGAGATTACTCTTGTGTATCTCAAGTCCAACAGTCTTTCTCGAGGATCGATTATTTTTTAATTTCTGAATCCCTGCTTAACTGGAATTGGGTGTCCAGTATTGGAGACATCGTCATTTCCGATCACGCTGTGATCGGGTTGAGATGTGATACAAATGGTGGACACCGAGATAAGAACCACATATATTTCCCTAAGTATCTGAGCAACAATATCAAGTTTCAGAACCAATTACGTTTAAAATGGGACGAATACTATAATAACAATCACAGTTATATAGATAAGATCGAAGTGTTCTGGGAGGCCTCCAAGGCCGTTTTACGAGGGGAAATTAAATCTTATTCCCTACATCTGAAAAAAAATTGGACCCTAATAACTAGACAACTTGCTAATCGGGTTAAGAACGCATATAGGGCTTATATTATAAACCACACTAAAGCTTACTGGGATGCATATGTGACTGCTAAAATGCTCCGGGATACGCATATTAAGCAAAGTAGCGTTCAGGAAGAAATGAGAATGAGAGCAATATACGGTGGCTTTACGGGCAGATCGGCGAAATTTCTGGCCAGAACCACTAAATCTTCTCCCAGACACCCAATATCTGCTATTAAACAGGGAGATATGAGATATACCAAACATACTGACATTGAAAAAGTATTCTTTGACTTTTTTCAAGATCTATACAAAAGAGAGCCTACTAACCCCGATAAGAGATTGGCATTCTGGGAAAAGATTGAGATTCCAAGGTTATCTTCTGATGCCAGAGACACGATTAATGCCTCTATTACTGAGGAGGAAATCACAATAGCAATTAAGAACGCGAAAACTAATAAAGCGGCTGGACCTGATGCCCTCCCCATCGAGTACTATAGGATTTTACAGACACAGGTGACCCCAATACTGAATAAGCTATTTAATTTTTATTTTTCAGAAAACACTAATTGTTCTCCATCTTTTACAACCGCAAATATCTCATTAATTCTAAAAAAAGGTAAAGATCCGGAATTACCTAGCTCCTATAGACCGATCTCAGTCCTAAACACCGACTATAAGTTGCTGGCATCTATAATAGCCTCCCGATTGAAACCATACATGGGTGATTTAATCCACGAGAACCAATCGGGTTTCATGTCGGGCCGGAATCCTGTAAGAAATACAAGGAAACTATTAATCCTGATCGAATCCTTCTGGATCAAATATAAGTCTTTACGAGTAAGGGAAACGGAAGATAAGGCTATCTTAACGATCGACGCGGAGAAAGCATTCGATCGCGTTGACTGGGTCCATCTGTTCTCCGCGTTGGATCGGTTCGGATTTCCTGAATATTTTATTAATTATATTCAATTAATCTATAGTACCCCTTCCTCGGCGATCATCATAAATAATACATCTACCCAACGCTTTGAGCTTTCCAGAGGGACTAGACAAGGATGCCCTCTTTCCCCTTTTCTATTCAATCTGAGTATAGAACCTCTTGCCATTCGATTAAGACAAGAACTAGATGGGATTCTCATGGCAGATGAAAAGCTAGTGTTGCTCCTATATGCGGATGATCTCTTAATATTTCTTTCTAATCTTAAGGTCACTATACCCATTTTCCAAATGATTATCCAAGAATTTGGGGAGATCTCTGGATTTAAGATAAATATCTCAAAATCAGAATTAATGTGGGTATATAGAAACCCTCCTTATTATTGTAATCATCCCTTCCTTGAGGTCTCCCAGATTACTTATCTTGGTCTTTGTCTATCTAGAAATCCAGAAGAGTGGTACAAAATAAATTATAGACCATGTCTGGATTACTGCAGAAAGAAGTTAGTGGAGTGGACTCCGTTACCTATATCATTAACGGCGCGTGTAACTTTAATTAAATCTGTCCTCTTTACAAAACTTTTTTATATTATGCAGAATATCCCGTGTTTTCTACATAAGAAAGATATTATCATGTATAATAGGGCATGTTCTCAATTCTTATGGAATGGTAAGAGACCACGCATTGCGCCCCATAGACTTATGAACTCTAAGCTTTCAGCCGGCCTCGCTCTCCCTAATATTCAATCATATAATCTGGCTACCTTAGCCAGATTTGCTCTAGACTGGCTAACTGGGAAAGACCAAATTTCCTCGGTTATCTGGGAAAATCAAATGGTGGCCCCGTTCAATTTGAAGGCACTTTTACACTGTCCCCTCACTTCCTTGCCCTCCAATATATTCTATATGACCACCTTTAAGAACGTCCTGGTGGCCTGGCAGAGGCTTTGTGTGGAAAACGATTGCTCCCCCCATATATCACAATATTTAACTATATGTGGTAATCCTGAGTTCGGGCCGGGCTTAACCAACCAGATATTCAAAGCTTGGGCGTCAAAGGGTCTTCAAAATATTTGGCAACTACTAGGTACAGATGGATACCCACGACTGTTTGAGGATATTGCAACACAATACGATCTACAGCCACGCGAATTCTATGCTTATCTCCAAGTTAGACATTATCTGCAGGAGCTAAGCTCAAAATACGGGAATAATTGGTCACGGGGCGAGCTACAGGCCAGGATCTCCCTGTATGCGGCAGGAATCTATACAATTTCTCCACTATATCTTCTCACAAACCAGAAAACGTCAAAGACACAGGTAACTGAGATGGTGGCAATGTGGGACACATATTTCCCAGATATAGACGAACAGACCATTATAGGGAGTTTCCAAATAATCCAGCAAAGCTGGGTACCGACTTCGTGGAGAGAGTCGCAGATAAAAATTGCTCTTAAAAGATATCTTACTCCTGCTGTTCTCTCCAAATGGTATAAATCAAGAGTCCTCTGTCCTAGATGTTCCTCATTAAGTGCAGATCTATTCCACTGTCTCTGGAGTTGCCCCAAAATCCATCAATACTGGAAGAAAATATCCTACTGGATGACAGTAATTTTGAAATTAGATCATAAAGTATCCCCAATGGATGTTTTCTTTTTGGTGAAATTTCAGGGAGTAACCAAGAATTACAATTTGATAAATACGATAATCCTAACAGCTCGGAATCTTATTTTTAAACAGTGGAAAGCTTCTTCTGCACCTACCATGAAACAATTTAAAAGTGCTATGGTTAACCATTTCACAACAGAGCAATTCAATATTCCCTATCCACAAGATAAATATCTTCCTACATTCTTCAAAAAATGGGAAACACTTGTGAGATCTTGTCCTCTCGCACTTCAGAAAAAGTTAATTAAACCTCTCAGAGACTCGGAGTATGTTATGGTAAACATTTTAGCTGGCCATTTCCCTGGAGATTGGGCGTCAGACTCTGGGTCAGGGGATTAGGTGGGGCGGGAGACGAGAGAGCTGCGGATTTCCCCTTTTTTTTTTTCTTTTTTTTTTTTTTTTTTTTTTTTTTTTGTTGTTATGTGTGATGTGTGAATGCCTGGGAGTGATATTAATTATTAAAAGAAGTAAAGATGAAAAATGATCACAAATTTGCACAATGTGTAGTATGTTTTTTAGACTTTGATACACATAGGATAAACTCTGGTTGATTGTCTAAATTTTGGATTATCTTTATTATGTAAATCACTATTGTAAGGGGATTTGTTGACCCTTACCTTGACACGGACTGTTAATGTTTAAACTGTATATGGAATATTTTATTCATTGTGATGTATTTTTTACATTGATTATTGTAATATATTATCTTTACTATAAAATAAAAGTTAAAAAAAAAATAAAAATATGGCAACCCTAGGGAGCACACATTTAAATTATGTTTCTATAGCTCTGCACAGAAAAAAAAATCAGGCACACACAGCTTGTCAAAACTAGAGGTAACATTAGGATACAGTTGATTTAGTCAGGTGTTTTGTGTCTCATTTTGTTTATATGAGGTTTCCCATGGTTACAACTTCATTTTTATTACCGAAATTTGAAAGGAAACCAATGGCACTACTAGCGTATACGACCTTAATTCCTACACTTATTTAATAATTTGTCAGGATGTGGGTGCTGTGTATAAAACCGTATTTAGCAAAGAAAGAGAAAGTATACACTTATAGCACTCCTAGGTCTGTAAATAAATTAAATCTAACTGGATGATACAAATTATTCCCTAAGGAATAAGTGGAAGGGGAGAAAACAGATTACAATTAAAATATAACTTTTATTGGGTTACGTTAAAAATAGGAATACACTTAAAATCACTCTTAAGCACCGATTTTCCTGATGTCAGCAAATTAGTACAAGTAAAGGTTATTGCTCCTAGTACTTAGGTGTTGATTGTGGGCTGGAGTGGGTGCTGCTATATACTTGTATCAGGAGATCTGATATACCAATTTATTAAAGTCCAAAGTTACTAATTCTTATGTGAGAATTAAGTATATGATATATTCTTTATATCTCAATAGTGATATATCTTAGCGGAGCTTGGTTTGGATTAAACACTGGATATATAATTTTTAATATTTCTGCTTGTTGCCAAGGTGGGATTATATATACCCAATTTATTATTTGGATTCTGAATAGAATCTCTTAACTCCGCTTTTAAGTATTAGCAGTTGCCTACCTCCGGATTGAAGAGTAGGTTGTTCCCTCCACAGTAACAAAAGCTAACCTTCATATATGTTTTTAAATTGTATCTGAATAATTGAACTACAATTTTATCTTTATTGAGACAATGTATATTGTTGTTGTACTTAATAGACTTATGTGTATTGGTTTCTCTGCGATTGTAAATAACGATCGTTGCTGTTTGGTGTGCTTAAACTATAATTTCAAAGATTATGTTCTTTAGTCTCTGCACTTGAGCTGTATGTGCTTCCGACTTGTGAATCATACACAGTTTGTATATTATGAATGAACTTCGGTAAGATTTATCTGCTCACAGTTTCTTTAATATCAGTTTAAATAGCTCTCTGTGATGCGGCAGTAGATAATCTTATATGTCGCAACATT
This sequence comes from Bombina bombina, assembly GCF_027579735.1. NCBI lineage: Eukaryota > Metazoa > Chordata > Amphibia > Anura > Bombinatoridae > Bombina > Bombina bombina. The sequence goes on along the minus strand of NC_069499.1, from coordinate 160,270,217 downwards.
GGAGCTTATCTGATTCTATCATCACAGAATGATTAAGTACCCATCTGGATAAATCACAATATACTCGTGATTAAATAATGTAGTTTCTTAGTATAATGAAACGTATCTGTTCTCAGTGACAACAAAGTTTAAGCAGATAGACGTACAAGCATTCCGCTTATGTTGTGAGTCTATAAAATTATAACCTAATGTTCATATCAATTTCCACACTTGCAGTAAATTATACTTAATCTGTGTACATTTCACTTTGCATACAGACAGGATTGCCCCGGAAATAGGTTTGTGCACTGTTCTGTTGTATAAGCTGTATTAACGGCAGAAATTATGCATACGTGATCAAGCTGCACATACTCATCTAGTCCAAAGCTAATATGATAGTGCTCTGAATATATTTTGTGCACCTTAGTTATGTAAAACACAGTTATCTTACAACAAGCGGTATCATGGATGTGGATGTATACCAAATGCAACTCGAAGTGAGTTAAATTATTAGGCAGTAGCGCCAAACAAAGTTCTATTATTAAGTCTTTATATATTTTGCAAATTGAAGTTAGCTAATACAGGAGAGATAGTACTTGCGATAATATTCAGTACCAGCACCATATATTCAACACCTGATTAGATCTGAGCGTTCATTATCAAGTGAAACCGTGGCTGACTACAGTAATTTGCGGTAGCTTAAGGCTGTCTAAAAACACAGGAGCTCCTAGGACTCCTCACCATTGCCCTATCGTCCCTAACATGTTTCGCAACTAAACGTTGCTTTTTCAAAGGTGAACGCGCCGCAATATTCGCGGCTATTTATATGGGGATGATTATATTGTGAACTAACGTGTTACATCGTGATTCCAAACATTAGAGGACAAATAATAAATGAAAGGATTCATCAATAAAGTACAGGAATAAATCAAAAAAGGGGAGGGGAAATGTGTGTTATAACATCAACCTGACTGGAATTGCTGTGTACATTATATTGTGAACAGGGGGGATTTTTAATCTCGTGTGTGGTTATAATCTTGTAGAGGAGATATGAAAAAAGGGATATATAAAATAGTATAGGGGCGTGAATAAACCATTAATAAAAAATCTATAATCATCCCCATATATTATATATTGGGTTTCACACAGATCACAATCTTAGGTATAGTTAGGTATAGTAACAAAATAATAACACTTCAGGATAAGAAAATATGTATATCATAATGATACTAACTTTTGCACAGAGTAACTGTGGTTAATACAATATCAGCCACCTCTGTCAACATATTTGGAAAATAAAACTTTTCAAAAAGACTAATTGCTTTTTCTATACCATATTCGCATCAGTATTTAATTTCAGGTTTGGGAAGAACTCAAGAATAAGCTCATAATTAGAATTAAATGAACTGCCCTAACAGTAGTATTCAGATGCGTCTCCACACGTCAATCATTAGCTCATCTCACATCATTGGTCTGAATTACATTACACGCCTATTGGGGGCGTGTTTCTAACGGCCTTAAATAGCCGCGAATATTGCGGCGCGTTCACCTTTGAAAAAGCAACGTTTAGTTGCGAAACATGTTAGGGACGATAGGGCAATGGTGAGGAGTCCTAGGAGCTCCTGTGTTTTTAGACAGCCTTAAGCTACCGCAAATTACTGTAGTCAGCCACGGTTTCACTTGATAATGAACGCTCAGATCTAATCAGGTGTTGAATATATGGTGCTGGTACTGAATATTATCGCAAGTACTATCTCTCCTGTATTAGCTAACTTCAATTTGCAAAATATATAAAGACTTAATAATAGAACTTTGTTTGGCGCTACTGCCTAATAATTTAACTCACTTCGAGTTGCATTTGGTATACATCCACATCCATGATACCGCTTGTTGTAAGATAACTGTGTTTTACATAACTAAGGTGCACAAAATATATTCAGAGCACTATCATATTAGCTTTGGACTAGATGAGTATGTGCAGCTTGATCACGTATGCATAATTTCTGCCGTTAATACAGCTTATACAACAGAACAGTGCACAAACCTATTTCCGGGGCAATCCTGTCTGTATGCAAAGTGAAATGTACACAGATTAAGTATAATTTACTGCAAGTGTGGAAATTGATATGAACATTAGGTTATAATTTTATAGACTCACAACATAAGCGGAATGCTTGTACGTCTATCTGCTTAAACTTTGTTGTCACTGAGAACAGATACGTTTCATTATACTAAGAAACTACATTATTTAATCACGAGTATATTGTGATTTATCCAGATGGGTACTTAATCATTCTGTGATGATAGAATCAGATAAGCTCCAATGTTGCGACATATAAGATTATCTACTGCCGCATCACAGAGAGCTATTTAAACTGATATTAAAGAAACTGTGAGCAGATAAATCTTACCGAAGTTCATTCATAATATACAAACTGTGTATGATTCACAAGTCGGAAGCACATACAGCTCAAGTGCAGAGACTAAAGAACATAATCTTTGAAATTATAGTTTAAGCACACCAAACAGCAACGATCGTTATTTACAATCGCAGAGAAACCAATACACATAAGTCTATTAAGTACAACAACAATATACATTGTCTCAATAAAGATAAAATTGTAGTTCAATTATTCAGATACAATTTAAAAACATATATGAAGGTTAGCTTTTGTTACTGTGGAGGGAACAACCTACTCTTCAATCCGGAGGTAGGCAACTGCTAATACTTAAAAGCGGAGTTAAGAGATTCTATTCAGAATCCAAATAATAAATTGGGTATATATAATCCCACCTTGGCAACAAGCAGAAATATTAAAAATTATATATCCAGTGTTTAATCCAAACCAAGCTCCGCTAAGATATATCACTATTGAGACATAAAGAATATATTATATACTTAATTCTCACATAAGAATTAGTAACTTTGGACTTTAATAAATTGGTATATCAGATCTCCTGATACAAGTATATAGCAGCACCCACTCCAGCCCACAATCAACACCTAAGTACTAGGAGCAATAACCTTTACTTGTACTAATTTGCTGACATCAGGAAAATCGGTGCTTAAGAGTGATTTTAAGTGTATTCCTATTTTTAACGTAACCCAATAAAAGTTATATTTTAATTGTAATCTGTTTTCTCCCCTTCCACTTATTCCTTAGGGAATAATTTGTATCATCCAGTTAGATTTAATTTATTTACAGACCTAGGAGTGCTATAAGTGTATACTTTCTCTTTCTTTGCTAAATTCATTTTTATTACACCTTGGAATCTAATGCTAATTTACCTAGTGCCTTCTCTTCTTTCTAACACCTGAGTGATTACAAATGATTTACAAGACTAATAAACAGAACTAATCAACAGCAAGTATTCTATCTAGCTGGAAATGGATTAATATGTGAAAGTATGCTGGGAATTCTTGTCCCATTATACATTCTTTCTTACCTTGGCTACCAATAAATGCTGCTTTGATTTTTCTCATTTACTTTTTTTATATATATATATAATTGTAGAAACAGATTAACTCAGCCTTTTTTATGAAAGGGACATCAAAATTAAACTTTCATGATTAAGGTAGAGCTTGCAATAATAATAAAAAAATAATCCAATTTACTTTGTTTTTTTAAAGAGACATGCACCTTCCTATAATTATGGGCGCTATTTTGAAACTTAAGTTTCACTGCAGGTATCTGAAGGAGAGTTGCTGCACATATACAAACACACGTCAGCACTGGAATGCAGTGAAACCTAGATTAAAAACATGGCGGCAACCATGTCTATAAGGAGCCAGGGAATAACCTCAATAATATGCTAATAAAACGTAACAGAACAAATTACATTTTAAAATGTAAGTAATTGGAAAGTTGTTTAAAATTGTATGTTCTATGTTAATCATAATTTTGACTTTCATGTCTTTTGAAAAATAATTTACCATTGTAATTTTGTAAAGTTTCAAGTGAAGAACAATTCAGGGAAACACCCCTTGAAATGCCTGACGAAGTAGATTTTCCAGACCTGTGCTGTGGTTGTTACGGACAGATGTAATAAGGGTTGCAACCTTGGCCATGTTTTCCTGAACACTTATGAGTTTCAAATGCTGCAGATTGTGCAGGGAGGAACATGAATAGTACTGTCCAGGCTAACCATTTATGAGCGGTCCAGGGGCACATTGCATGTTCCCTTCTGCGCACCCTGCAACATGTATAACTCATAACTGTCCAGGAAAACATGGCTGAGGTGGCAACCTTAGATGTAATTGAGCTTGTGCTCTGATCTAAACTATAACCGTGTAGAATGTTGCAGGGTTAGTTAAAATGTGTTATGCTTAAATATCACAGAAATATGATATTTCAAGGTTTATTGCAGAAAAAATATAAAATAAACAATAAATGCATATTGAAATGTTTAACTTTTCTTGATTAACATTTTCTAGGGAAGACAGTTTTGAGACTGGACTATAGAACAAAATCAGGACAGCCCCGCACTTTCTGTAACAAATTCTGGTTTACTATACACTATATCAAAATAAAATTACTTAGAAAAAGTCCCTCTTTATCTCAGCAGTATACAATATAAATTGTTCTACAGAACTTTGTTTTAAGAGAATATAACCACGGTGTTCTACTTATTCATTCTTATAGCAATTTAGAAAGGAATAAAATAACAGATTTGTGGTTAAGATAATTGTTAATAATTGGTTTTAGCAGGAAACAGATCGTTGGCTGCGTTACCAACTATTCCAGATAAAAAGTGAATTAAAAAAAAAAAAAGTATAATGAAATAAAATGCAAATAAAACTGTTACAGAAGATAACGTGGACCTGGCACTAAAACTAGAAATGAAAGGGACAGTAAACCCCTTGAGATTTTTATATAAAGGGCTAGATTATAAGTGGCAAAGGCGCGCAAACGATTGTGAAAACCCTAGTGCAATCTTTTGCAAGCCTTTGGGCAATCTTGATTTACGCTAGAACCCTTACTGTGAATTCAGAGCTGTGGTTAACTGTTTTGCGAAATTAAAAAGTTGCACAAAACACTTCAAAAATATATTACAAAGTACAGTTACAATGATATTAAAGGGACAGTCTAGTCCAAAACAAACTTTCATTATTCAAATAGGGCATGCAATTTTAAACAATTTTCCAATTTACTATCACCAATTTTGCTTTGTTCTCTTGGTATTCTTAGTTGAAAGCTAAATCTAGGAGGTTCATATGCTAAATTCTAAGCTCTAGAAGGCCGCCTCTTAGCTCAGGTCATTTTGACAGTTTTTCACCACTAGAGGGTGTCAGTTCATGTGTTTCATATAGATAACACTGTGCTCATGCACGTGGAGTTCTTAGGAGGCAGCACTGATTGGCTAAAATGCAAGTCTGTCAAAAGAACTTAAATAAGGGGGCAGTTAGCAGAGGCTTAGATACAAGATAATCACAGAGGTAAAAAGTGTATTTATATAACTGTGTTGGTTATGCAAAACTAGGGAATGGTTAATAAAAGGATTATCTATCTTTTAAAACAATAAATATTCTGGTGTAGACTGTCCCTATAACACTGTCTAATAAAAATTATTCTCAAAAAAACATAATTTATGTAAGAACTTACCTGATAAATTCATTTCTTTCATATTGGCAAGAGTCCATGAGCTAGTGACGTATGGGATATACAATCCTACCAGGAGGGGCAAAGTTTCCCAAACCTCAAAATGCCTATAAATACACCCCTCACCACATCCACAATTCAGTTTAACGAATAGCCAAGAAGTGAGGTGATAAAGAAAGGAGTAAAAAGCATCAACAAAGGAATCTGGAAATAATTGTGCTTTATACAAAAAAATCATAACCATCATAAGAAAAGGGTGGGCCTCATGGACTCTTGCCAATATGAAAAAAAATGAATTCATCAGGTAAGTTCTTACATAAATTATGTTTTCTTTCATGTAATTGGCAAGAGTCCATGACGTATGGGATATCAAATACCCAAGATGTGGAACTCCACGCAAGAATCACTAGAGAGGGAGGGATAAAAATAAACAACAGCCATATGCTGAAAAATTAATCCACAACCCAAAATATAATTTATTCTCATGAAGAAAAGAAAAACTTAAAACATCAGCAGAAGAATCAAACTGAAACAGCTGCTTGAAGAACTTTTCTACCAAAAACTGCTTCTGAAGAAGCAAATACATAAAAACGGTAGAATTTAGTAAATGTATGCAAAGAGGACCAAGTCGCCGCTTTGTAAATCTGATCAACTGAAGCTTCATTCTTATAAGCCCACAAAGTGGAGACTGATCTAGTAGAATGAGCTGTATGAGCTGTAATTCTCTGAGGCGGGGCCTGATCTGACTCTAAATAATCTTGATGAATCAAAAGCTTTAACCAAGAAGCCAAGGAAATAACAGAAGCCTTCTGACCTTTCCTAGAACCAGAAAATATAACAAATAGACTAGAAGTCTTTCTGAAATCTTTAGTAGCTTCAACATAATATTTCAAAGCTCTCACCACATCCAAAGAATGTAAGGATTTTTCCAAAGAATTCTTAGGATTAGGACACAAGGAAGGGACAACAATTTCTCTACTAATGTTGTTAGAATTCACAACTTTAGGTAAGAACTTAAATGAAGTCCGCAAAACCGCCTTATCCTGATGAAAAATCAGAAAAGGAGAGTCACAAGAAAGAGCAGAAAGCTCAGAAACTCTTCTAGCAGAAGAGATGGCCAAAAGGAACAACACTTTCCAAGAAAGTAGTTTAATGTCCAAAGAGTGCATAGGCTCAAATGGAAGAGCCTGTAACGCCCTCAAAAACAAATTAAGAATCCAAGGAGGAGAAATTGATTTAATGACAGGCTTAATACGAACTAAAGCCTTAACAAAACAGTGAATATCAGGAAGAGTAGCAATCTTTCTGTGAAATAAAACAGAAAGAGCAGAGATTTGTCCCTTCAAAGTACTTGCAGACAAACTTTTATCCAAACCATCCTGAAGAAACTGTAAAATTCTAGGAATTCTAAAAGAATGCCAAGAGAATTTATGAGAAGAACACCATGTAAGTCTTCCAAACTCGATAATAAATCTTCCTAGAGACAGATTTACGAGCTTGTAACATAGTATTAATTACTGAGTCAAAGAAACCTCTATGACTTAGCACTAAGTGTTCAATTTCCATACCATCAAATTTAATTATTTTAGATCCTGATGGAAAAAACGGACCTTGAGACAGTAGGTCCGGCCTTAACGGAAGTGGCCAAGGTTGGCAACTGGACATCAGAACAAGATCCACATACCAAAACCTGTGTGGCCATGCTGGAGCTACCAGCAACACAAACGATTGTTCCATGATGATTTTGGAGATCACTCTTGGAAGAAGAACTAGAGGCGGGAAGATATAAGCAGGTTGATAACACCAAGGAAGTGTGAGCGCATCCACTGCTTCCGCCTGAGAATCCCTGGACCTGGACAGGTATCTGGGAAGTTTCTTGTCTAGATGAGAAGGCATCAGATCGATTTCTGGAAGACCCCACATCTGAACAATCTGAGAAAACACATCCAGATGGAGAGACCACTCCCCTGGATGTAAAGTCTGACTGCTGAGATAATCCGCCTCCCAATTGTCTACACCTGGGATATGAACCGCAGAAATTAGACAGGAGCTGGATTCCGCCCAAACAAGTATCCAAGATACTTTTTTTCATAGCTTGGGGACTGTGAGTCCCACCCTAATGATGGACATATGCCACCATTGTAATATTGTCTGTCTGAAAACAAATGAACGGTTCTCTCTTTAACATAGGCCAAAACTGAAGAGCTCTGAGAATTGCAAGGAGTTCTAAAATATTGATTGGTAATCTCGCCTCTTGAGATTTCCAAACCCCTTGTGCTGTCAGAGATTCCCAGACAGCTCCCCAACCTGAAAGACTTGCATCTGTTGTGATCACAGTCCAGGTCAGCCAAACAAAAGAGGCCCCTTGAACTAAACACTGGTTATTTAACCACCACGTCAGAGAGTGTCAAACATTGGGATTTAAGGATTAACTGTGATATCTTTGTATAATCCCGGCACCATTGATTCAGCATACAAAGCTGGAGAGGTCTTATGTGAAAACGAGCAAAAGGAATCGCGTCCGATGCTGCAGTCATGAGGCCTAAAACTTCCATGCACATAGCCACTGAAGGGAATGACTGAGACTGAAGGTGCCGACATGCTGCAACCAATTTCAAACGTCTCTTGTCTGTTAGAGACAGAGTCATGGACACTGAATCTATCTGGAAACCTAAAAAGGTGACCCTTTTGGTAAATTGATCCTCCAACCATGTTTTCGAAGAAACAACACTAGTTGATTCGTGTGAGATTCTGCAGAACGTAAAGACTGAGCTAGTACCAAGATATCGTCCAAATAAGGAAACACTGCAATACCCTGTTGTCTGATTACAGAGAGTAGGGCACCCAGAACCTTTGAAAAGATTCTTGGAGCTGTTGCTAGGCCAAATGGAAGAGCAACAAATTGGTAATGCTTGTGTAGAAAAGAGAATCTCAGGAACTGATAATGTTCTGGATGAATCGGAATATGAAGGTAAGCATCCTGCAAGTCTATTGTAGACATATAATGTCCTTGCTGAACAAAAGGCAGAATAGTCCTTATAGTCACCATCTTGAAAGTTGGTACTCTTACTCTTAAAAATTTTCAGATCCAGAACTAGTCTGAATGAATTTTCTTTCTTTGGGACAATGAATAGATTTGAATAAAACCCCAGACCTTGTTCCTGAAAAGGAACCGGCATGATTACCCCTGAAACCTCCAGGTCTGAAACACACTTCAGGAAAGAAAAAGAAAATGCTGAGAAGCGCATGTCAACGTAGAAATCTTAGCACAAAATTACTTCACCACCTCCATAGGATGCAAAGTTTATAAAACTGAATTGTGGGTGTGGGGTGTATTTATAGGCATTTTGAGGTTTGGGAAACTTTGCCCCTCCTGGTAGGATTGTATATCCCATACGTCACTAGCTCATGGACTCTTGCCAATTACATGAAAGAAATATTGCACACAAAAGTTATAAAGGCTCAAAGGTATGACATCTCGGATTTAACATTGAGATACATACATAAACATATCTAAAGATGGATATGTATATATATGTGTGTGTGTACATATATATTAATGTATTTATTTGTGCTTATATGTATTTATAGACATATACACATATAAATACATAAATATATGTACGCACGTACATATATTTATGTAAAGCCTTTTGCTGTAAAGTAGATGAAAACATGTAAAATCATATTTATGCAATATTCATATTTTATAAAGGTTTTAACTATGTATTTAGTGTAAATAATTTACATTCCAATGTTTTGTACATAGCAGAATATGTTCTATGTATTTATAAATAGATATTCCTGTATATATCTATACCTTTATATAATTTTATATATATATATATATATATATATAAAAGTATAAATATATATTTGTATTTTTGCAGTACAGCCGTTCCACTCCTTGCTCTCTCTCTAGCCCCCCTCTCTTTTGCTCTCTCCCCCCTCTTTTTTGCGCTCTCTCTCCCCCTCTCTTCTGCTTTCTCTCTCCCCCTCTCTCTATTTTGCTCTCTCCCTCCCCCCTCTCTTTTGCTCTCTCTCTCCCCCTCTCTTTTGCTCTCTCTCTCCCTCTCTTTTCCTCCCTCTCTTTTGCGCTCTCTCTCTCGTGCTCTCCCCCTCTCTTTTCCTCTCTCTCCCCTCTCTTTTGCTGTCTCTCTCCCTCCCTTTTCCTCTCTCTCTCCCCCTCTCTTTAGCTCTTTCTCTCCCCCTCTCTTTTGCTCTCTCTCTCTCTCCTCTCTTATGCTCTCTCTCTCCCCCTCTTTTTTCCTCTCTCTCTCCCCTCTTTTTTCCTCTCTCCCCCTCTTTTTTCCTCTCTCTCTCCCCAATCTTTTTTCCTCTCTCCCCCCTCTTTTTTCCTCTATTTCTCCCCTTTCTTTTGCTCTCTTCCCCCCTCTCTTTTGCTGTCTCTCTCCCCCACTGTTTTGCTGTCTCTCTCCCTCTCTCTTTTGCTCTCTCTCTCCTCCCTCTCTATTGCTCTTTCTCTCCCCCTCTCTTTTGCTTGCTCTCTCTCGCTCTCCCCCCTCTCTTTTACACGCTCTCTCTCTCTCCCCCTTTCTTTTGCTCTCTCCCCCCTCTCTTTTGCTCTCTCTCTCCCCTTTCTCACCCTCTCTTTTGCTCTCTCTCTCCCCTTTCTCACCTTCTCTTTTGCTCTCTCTCCCCTTTCTTTTGCTCTCTCCTCTCTTTTGTTTTCTCTCTCCCCCTCTCTTTTGCTCTCTCTCTCTCCCCCCTCTTTTCCTCTCTCTCTCCCCCCTCTTTTCCTCCCTCTCTTTTGCACTCTCTCTTCACCTCTCTTTTGCGCTCTCCCCCTCTCTTTTACTTTCTCTCTCCACTTTCTCACCCTCTCTTTTGCTCTCTCTCCCCTCTCTTTTGCTCTTTCTCCACTCTCTTTTGCTCTCTCTTTTCCCTCTCTTTTGCTCTCTCCCCTCTCTTTTGTTTTCTCTCTCCCCCTCTCTTTTACTCTCTCTCTCCCCTCTCTTTTCCTCCCTCTCTTTTGCACTCTCTCTTCCCCTCTCTTTTGTGCTCTCCCCCCTCTCTTTTGCTCTCTCTCTCCACTTTCTCACCCTCTCTTTTGCTCTCTACCCCTCTTTTCCTCCCTCTATTTTGCGCTCTCTTCCCCTCTCTTTTGCGCTCCCCCCCCCTCTATTTTGCTCTCTCTGTCTCTCTCCATCTCTTTTGCTCTCTCTCCCCCTCTCTTTTGCTGTGTCTCTCCCTCTATTTTGCTGTCTCTATCCCCCCTCTTTTGCTGTCTCCCCCTCTTTTGCTCTCTCTCTCCCCCCTCTTTTGCTCTCTCTCCCCCCTCTCTTTTGCTGTCTCTCTCCCTCTCTTTTGCTCGCTCTATCCCCCCTCTTTTTCTCTCTCTATCCCCCCTCTTTTTCTCTCTATATCCCCCCTCTTTTGCTCTCTCTCTCCCCCCCTCTCTTTTGCTTTCTCTCCCCCTCTCTTTTGCTCTCTCTCCACTCTCTTTTGCTCTCTCTCCCCTTTTTTTGCTCTCTTTCCCCCCTCTCTTTTGCTGTCTCTCCCCCCTCTCTTTTGCTCTCTCTCCCCCTCTCTTATGCTCTCTCTCTACCCCTCTCTTTTGCTCTCTCCCCTCTCTTTTGCTCTCTCTCTTACTCCCCCTCTCTTTTGAGCTCTCTCTCCCCTCTCTCTTACACTCTCTCTCTCCCCTCTCTTTTGCGCTCTCCCCCTGTCAGCCATAAGGAATCAGTCCAGGATTTAACCCAACTGCTAGAGTGATAAGATAAACACACGCTAGCACACTGAGAGGAAACCAGGACGTGACCCACTCAGGAAAGAATAAAAGACAATTAATTTGAAGAAAACTGAGTACTCACTGGTGTTGCAGGTTCACTGGAAAGTCTCTAGAGAGATGAGGGAGTAATGTACAGAGACTTATGTAAGTTGAGGTATACCGTAAGAATGGTCAGACAATGCAGAGGTCAGCAACCATTTTGAACAGGCAGGGGGTGATCCGTTAGAGTGGTCAGGCAAAGTAATGGTCAGCAACCGTTTAGAACAGGCAGAGGATGATCCGTTAGAGTGGTCAGGCAATGAAAAGGTCAGTGTCCCTTTAAGCAGGTTTGTAGGATAAGGCAGCAGAGTAGTCAGGAAAAGCAATGGTCAATGTCCCTTTAAGCAGGGTTGTAGGATAAGGCAGCAGAGTGGTCAGGCAAGCAATGGTCAATGTCCCTTTAAGCAGGCTTGTAGGATAAGGCAGCAGAATAGTCAGGCAAAGCATTGGTCAATATCCCTTTAAGCAGGTTTGTAGGATAAGGCAGCAGAGTAGTCAGGCAAAGCAATGGTCAATGTCCCTTTAAGCAGGTTTGGAGGATAAGGTAGCAGAGTAGTCAGGCAAAGCAATGGTCAATATCCCTTTAAGCAGGTTTGGAGGATCAAGCAGCAGAGTGTTCAGTCAAAGCTATGGTCAATGTCCCTTTAAGCAGGTTTGTAGGATAAGGCAGCAGAGTGGTCAGGCAAAGCAATGGTCAATATTCAGGAAACAGGTTATTTGGGATCAGGCAGAGAGTAGTCAGACAAGCCAAGGTCGAAATCAGTAAGCGGTAATAAGGTAGAGAGAGCAACACGACACTGAGCCACAAGCAGGTAAATACACTTACAAATGGGTCCCGAGGAAAACTCCTGCCGGCATTTAAAGCCAGTGACGAGAGGAGGCCGTGCCAAAAAAGGTGTGTGTCAGGAAGACGGCATCACGTTACTAGGCAATGTGACGTGGCAAGAACACAGAGGAGATCCGGGAGCCACGGCGTCACGGCGATGAAAGGATTGTGACACCCCCTCTCTTTTGCTTTCTCTCTCCCCCCTTTTCCCCCCTCTCTTGTGTGCACAGGTCCTCTAGAATGCTTAGCTGAATGTAAAATAAACGATAACATGAGCACTCAGCACCTCGACTGGACCAGCCAATCAGAACAGCGCCCTGTGTCTGGACAGCCACAAGACAGAAACGAACCCAACAGGATCCGGGTCCTAACCGTCAAGCTGCATATATCCTCCCTCAGAGGGGAAGAAGGGAAAACTGACAAACATAGGACTAACATGTCCCAAAACCCTTCCGCAGAAGTAACAGAAAGTATTGATCCCAGTTTAAGATTCCCAAAGGAAAGTAATAAACAAATTAAAAGACATCCTTAATCGGATAAAAAGAAAATATAAGGCAACCCGCAGGTTAACGCCCAATAAGAAAACCAACCTACTGCAGGACCAGCCAAACGGAGCCCTAAGCTTCCAAAGGAAAACTGGGAAGGATCTAAAAAAAAAAACAACAGTTAGGAGATTACATCATCCCCACATGTCTAATGAGGTGCAGCATTTGAAGTAGATTATTAATTTAATAACTGAAAAACATGTCTGAGCAAGACGCGAAGACGCGCCACTCTATAACGAAAGGCACAACATTCAGGAACAGTTACACCCACAGGGAACAGTACAGGTCCTCCCCAAGGTGCTAGACCCGGGACAATAGGGCACAAGCACAAATATGTGGAAGCGAAAACGAGCTACAACCTCCTGGGGGAAAACCCCGCCCTGTATGGAGGCATAATCATAAATTGGGTAACCCGCATGTGTAGAAGTATGGAGCGGTAGGGAACTCACCTCTCGGAGGACGGGACCCCCAGAGGCAGATGGCTCAGCTGACCCTTGATTCCCTGAGTCCGAGGAACAAGGCGCTTTCATATGGCATACAGAACAAAACTGGTTGACATGTGTCAACGAGGCCAATCCAGATTCTTCACCGGACGCAGAATCTGAATCTGAAATTAAAATAGTCTCAGAATCCTCCATAACTGAATCTGAAATTTGCACAGTCTCAGCATCAGAATCCTCCATAACTGGATAGAGGAAATGCAAATATGGACTCAAAGAAGTAAAACAAAAACGGCACCTGACACCCACAATGGCTGGGGCACTCACCACCTCCTTTGACCAGACCCATGCAAACTAGAATTTCTCCTTCGCCACACGGTCGGGAATGTGGAAATGGAAGACGGAGCGTAACCACGCACGACCACAAGGTGAACCGTACAGTCCAAAAAAAGTGCGCCTAACCATAAGGTCGCATCACTACTAAAGGCCTCAATGTTCCAACCACGAGCCCGTAAATACCACACATAAGCAGGTTGAATCACATAACAAACATGATTATAAACCCCCCTATTCAATAACCCCCCTCAGGAGATATTAACCCTTGATTCCAAGATACAAAAGGAGACTCACTGAGACCCTTAAGTTAAGTTAGACCCGCATGGTGGTTTCCTCTCGGGAACACATTTGTATTACAGTATATTCATAAAGAAAGTAAAATGAAACTATCTTACCAGAATCTACGCCATGGAACAGGAACAAGGCCTTTCAAGTGTGACAGATAGTAGCATCGCCTCCGCCATGGACTTGAGAGAAGAAAGCAGGCAGCGGAGAGAAGTTTGACAATGCCAATTGCTCGAGGAGCTGTTAACAGTCGGGATGGTTTCGCAGAAATACTCTTCCTGCATCTCTGGACTCTAACTTTCATCCAAGCCCTCACTGAGAGACTGACAGGACTACTTAAAACTCCCGTCCCCTGCCGAAGAGTACTACCCTCCATAAGAGACAATAATACATTCTTACACTTCTCTGCCAACCTCCTGGGACGAAAGGCAAAGAATGACTGGGGGATGAGGGGAGTGGAGGAGTATTTAAGCCTTTGGCTGGGGTGTCTTTGCCTCCTTTTGGTGGCCAGGTTCTTATTTCCTAAAAGTAATGAATGCAGCTGTGGACTCTTTCCATTTAAGAAGAAAATGCCAGAGTTAAGTGCTCTCTGAAAAGAAAACTAAACAGTCAGCCATTTGGGCTATAGCCGTGACTACATTTTCTCAGATCTATAGACGATAGGTTCAAGAAACTGGCTTTTTCCCATGGTAAACATCTTAGAGAGTACTGTATGGCTAAGCGGTTTTATAGATCACTAAACTGTAGATGCACTGAATACATTTTACAATAGCAGAAGTACAGAAAAAATTTTAATGGAGATTTATTTTTTATTAGAAAACATGTCCGTAAAACTATTTAGGTTGAACTAAGAATTTATAATCGTTGGCATTGCTCTTTGGCTAAATTTTTCAAACTTGTAAGTAGCTTTTGATTTAAAAAATATCTGTTAATATCATGCAACATAAACAGGCGACTCCGCTGACAATGAACTGTAGCGTGCAGATATTAAACTTGCGGCGCTCAAGTACTTTCTCTCAATATCTTCTAGTTGCTGATCTATTTCTTTCAGGCGTATTGTTTGTTCTCTTAGTTCTTTTGTGTAACGTAAAACTTTCTCTCCAGGTGCAGTCTCCAGATTTCCAGTACTGCTCATTGAAACTTCCTGAAAAAGAAAAAAAAAAAAAACGCATTAGCAGAGGCTTCTAGTGTTACATATTTTATACACTGCTTCCTTGCATGATTTGCATGAGCAATTTTCTTTATTTCATTTCCTGTAAACAGTTTCAATTATTATGCATACATATCCCTAATGTAAACAGCTGTGTAAGTAACAAAAGCGGCCATGTTTTGACTTTACAGCAGTTTATTCAAAGCTGCAATCAGCAGTATAATAATGTTATTCAATCTATTCACATGTATAATTGTTCCCAGAAAAATAAAGGGTTTACAACCTTGTGCTTATCTGTATAACCTCTGTGACAATGTAAATGGGCAAAAATGTAATTCATTAAGTAATGATTAGGATCTTGTGTGTAGAAATATATAATAAACGGATATACAAGAGCGATATATGATAAAACCCTTTCAGCATGTAATCTTTATACAACCCTGTGTCTTAATCATTTCAGTATGTAAACATAAAGGAACAGTAATGCAGACAATGATCTGTAAAATATGAAGTAAATAAATAAGAGAAGCTCATTTAGTCCGGTGGCACAATGTCTTAAAGGGACATAAAAGCACAAAAAGAGAATGCTCTAATATGGCAGACAATTTAAATGGACAGGCTAGTAAAAATTAAACTTTCATGGTTCAGATAGGGCATGCAATTTTAAAAAAACTTTCCAATTTACTTTTATCATCAAATTTGCTTTGTTCTCTTGGTATTCTTAGTCGAAAGCTAAACCTAGGTAGGTTCATATCATATGTTAATTTCTAAGCCCTTGAAGGTCGCCTCTAATCTCGGTGCATTTTGACAGGTTTTCACAGCTAGAGGGTATTAATTCATGTGTGCCATATAGATAATATTGTGCTCACGCCAGTGGCGTTACCTAGCAGTCAGCACAAATTGGCTAAAATGCATGTCTATCAAAAGGCTTAGATACAAGTTAATTACACAGGTAAAAAGTATATTAATATAAGCGTGTTGGTTATGCAAAACTGGGGAACAGGTAATAAAGGATCATCTATCTTTTTAAACAATAAAAATTCTGGAGTAGACTGTCCCTTTAATTATTACACTATTGCTTGCATATAACTATGGCCTAGCCTAGTTTTTATTGCAGTTGTAAACTGTGGGCAGCTAAAGGTTTTTCTTGAGATCAGTGGAGATGTTTTATGTTAAAGGGACACTGAACCCAATTTTTTTCTTTCATGATTCAGATAGAGCATGCAATTTTAAGCAACTTTCTAATTTACTCCTGTTAGCAGTTTCTTTGTTCTCTTGCTATCTTTATTTGAAAAAGAAGGCATATAAGCTTTTTTTTAGTTAAGTACTCTGGACAGCACTATTTTATTGGTGGATGAATTTATCCACCAATCAGCAAGGACAACCCAGGTTGTTCACCAAAAATGGGCCGGCATCTAAACTTACATTCTTGCATTTCAAATAAAGATACCAAGAGAATAAAGACAATTTGATAATAGAAGTAAATTAGAAACTTGCTTAAAATTGCATGCTATATCTGAATCACAAAAGAAAAATTTTGGGTTCAGTGTCCCTTTAAAACCAGTTTACACAGTTTACAACAGCAATGTATTCTAGGCCTATGGGTTTAACACCTGGAGATGGATTAAACACATAGTTAAAGTCAGCTCCAAAGCAGCAATGAATTACTGGGAGCTAGATGAACACATATGATGAGCCAACGACAAGAAGCAAATGTGTGTAACCACCAATCACTAGCTCTTTCCCAGTAGTGCATTGCTGCTGGGTGATCTGTACCTATGCTTTTCAACAAAGGATACAAAAGGACAAAGTAAATTTGATAATAGAAGTGAAGGTAAACGTGTTAAAATGAAATGCTGTATCTGAATCATGAGAGTTTAATGCTGCCTCTCACATCCCTTTAAATAATTATTTAATTGCAAAGGAGCTGTCTAATTTGATGACAATACATTTTTTTCTGTCTAAAAATAAAATGGACTCAGCAGTGTAAATAGTCCTGGGTGACAGTTACAGTACAGATATCAAAGACTATTAAAGGGACAGTGAGCCTAAATTGTTACTGAAATAATTTAACCCATTGTATACGTATAATGACCCCATCAGACTTAGATCCTGGAGACCCCCTGCACTGCAGTGGGGCACAGAGGCTCTTGCAGGAAATGCAAGCGAATTCACCATACCCCTGCGTAGTGGTATCTCACACTACCAGGAACTCACAGCCAGTCAAGGAATTCCAGCTTGTAAACTTTAAAAGCCCATTTCTCAGCCCCAGAACACTTACAGAGACATGTAAAATAGGGGAGTCTGTCCTTGCAAATTAGAGTTACATGTCTCAGTGAGATGCAGGTGACCACCATAAAAACAGTAATTACATGCTATTTAACTTAAGGGGACGTATAGCAATGAAGTGTTTGTTAATATTATAATGATAACATGGCTGTAACCACTAGGGCCATTTTGTTTTGCTGTTAATGTTATGCCTCATGCTTTCCTGGGCTAATAAACCATTTAGAAAGCAAAATAAATGGGATAACTGGGTGAACGTGAAAATGTGATATTTTGTTACATTGTATACAGGATGAAGTTTGGTATAACTATTTATTATTTTTTTTACATATTTTTGTTATGGTCAGTGAGTTTGTACAGGGGTAGGAATAGGCTACCACTGGTTTAAGCCACCCTATTTTACACTTACTAATTTTCTGTATAAATTGCAGGGTAGTGCATAAAGACAACAATAATAATAGCTCTCTTCTGGGGCCCGATCCGATATGCAGCGTCGCCCGCAAAAGCCGGCGATGCCAAATTTTGCGCTGGTTTGGTATCACATATACGGCGTAACCTAGAAGTTACGGTCGTATATTTCTGCCTTCGGCCGTAGTTTTTTGGCCCATAGACAGGTATACCAAACCAGCGCAGTTTGGTATCCAATATACAGCGTAAGGACTTACGTGGCGAAAATGGAGAAATTCTACTCCATTTTCACCTCGCCACAAATTGCAGGCGTAGTAAGCCTTGCGCTGTCTATTGGAACCCCGTAACTCCCTAAACTAGCTGCTAAATAAAACCTAACACCTAACGCATGCGCAATGTCTATCTACCTGTCAAACGCGATCCCCCGCCGCAATCCCTAATAAAGTATTTAACCCCTAAACCGCCACTCCCGGACCCCGCCGCCACCTACATTAAATGTATAACCCCCTAATGTGAGCCCCTACACCGCCGCCATCTACATTACCTACCCCCTAATGTGAGCCCCTTACACCGCCGCCATCTACATTACCTAACCCCTAATGTGTGCCCCTTACATCGCCGCCATCTACATTATCTACCCCCTAATGTGAGCCCCTTACACCGTCGCCATCTACATTACCTACTCCCTAATGTGAGCCCCTTACACCGCCGCCATCTACATTATCTACCCCCTAATGTGAGCCCCTTACACCTCCGCCACCTACATTAACTACCCCCTAATGTGAGCTCCTAACCCCTAATCTAATCCCACTATACAGCCGCCACCTATATTAAATTATTAACCCCTAATCTAATCCCACTATACCGCCACCACCTATATTAAATTATTTACGCCTAATCTAATCCCCCTATACCGCCGCCACCTATATTAAATTATTTAATACCTAAAATACTAAACTATCCCTACCACTAAACCTAAGTCTAACCCTACAAATAGCCCTGAAAAGGGCTTTTTGCGTGGCATTACCCCAAAGTAAACAGCTCTATTGCCAGCCCTTAAAAGGGCTTTTTGCGGGCCATTGCCCTAAAGTAATCAGCTCTTTTACCAGCCCTTAAAAGGGCTTTTGGAGGGCCTTTGTCACAAAGTAATCAGCTCTTTCTCCAACATAGGTGTGTCCGGTCCACGGCGTCATCCTTACTTGTGGGATATTCTCTTCCCCAACAGGAAATGGCAAAGAGTCCCAGCAAAGCTGGTCACATGATCCCTCCTAGGCTCCGCCCACCCCAGTCATTCTCTTTGCCGTTGCACAGGCAACATCTCCACGGAGATGGTTAAGAGTTTTTTGGTGTTTAAATGTAGTTTTTATTCTTCAATCAAGTGTTTGTTATTTTAAAATAGTGCTGGTATGTACTATTTACTCTGAAACAGAAAAAAGATGAAGATTTCTGTTTGTAAGAGGAAGATGATTTTAGCAGAAGTTACTAAAATCGATTGCTGTTTCCACACAGGACTGTTGAGATGAAGTAACTTCAGTTGGGGGAAACAGTTGGCAGACTTTTCTGCTTAAGGTATGACTGGCCATATTTCTAACAAGACTATGTAATGCTGGAAGGCTGTCATTTCCCCTTATGGGGACCGGTAAGCCATTTTCTTAGTTAAATAAAAGAATAAAGGGCTTCATAAGGGCTTAAAAAACTGGTAGATATTTTTCTGGGCTAAAACGATTGCTTTGCTAGGCATATTTTGCAGATTCTAACTATTAATGGTTGTTATAATCTTGGGGATTGTTTAGAAAAACGGCAGGCACTGTGTTGGACACCTTTTTCAGATGGGGGCCTTTTCTAGTTATAGACAGAGCCTCATTTTCGCGCCACTAATGCGCAGTTGTTTTTGGAGAGCAAGGCATGCAGATGCATGTGTGAGGAGCTAAGAATCACTGAAAAAGCTTATAGAAGGCATCATTTGGTATCGTATTCCCCTCTGGGCTTGGTTGGGTCTCAGCAAAGCATATAGCTGGGACTGTATAGGGGTTAAATGTAAAAAAAAATTTGGTGTGCAATACTTTTAATGCTTTAAGACACTGTGGTGAAATTTTGGTGAATTTTGAACAATTCCTTCATACTTTTTCACATATTCAGCAATAAAGTGTTTTCAGTTTGAAATTTAAAGTGACAGTAACGGTTTTATTTTAAAACGTTTTTTGTGCTTTGTTGACAAGTTTAAGCCTGTTTAACATGTCTGTACCATCAGATAAGCTATGTTCTATATGTATGAAAGCCAAGGTGTCTCCCCATTTAAATTTATGTGATAATTGTGCCATAGTGTCCAAACAAAGTAGGGACAGCAATGCCACAGATAATGATATTGCCCAAGATGATTCCTCAAATGAGGGGAGTAAACATGATACTACATCATCCCCTTCTGTGTCTACACCAGTTTTGCCCACACAAGAGGCCCCTAGTACATCTAGTGCGCCAATTCTTATTACCATGCAACAATTAACGGCTGTAATGGATAACTCTATAGCAAACATTTTATCCAAAATGCCTACTTATCAGAGAAAGCGCGATTGCTCTGTTTTAAACACTGTAGAGCAAGAGGACGCTGATGATAACTGTTCTGACATACCCTCACACCAATCTGAAGGGGCCATGAGGGAGGTTTTGTCTGAGGGAGAAATTTCAGATTCAGGAAAAATTTCTCAACAAGCTGAACCTGATGTTGTGACATTTAAATTTAAATTAGAACATCTCCGCGCACTGCTTAAGGAGGTATTATCTACTCTGGATGATTGTGACAATTTGGTCATTCCAGAGAAATTATGTAAGATGGACAAGTTCCTAGAGGTTCCGGTGCCCCCCGACGCTTTTCCTATACCCAAGCGGGTGGCGGACATAGTAAATAAAGAGTGGGAAAGGCCCGGCATACCTTTTGTCCCCCCCCCTATATTTAAGAAATTATTTCCTATAGTCGACCCCAGAAAGACTTATGGCAGACAGTCCCCAAGGTCGAGGGGGCGGTTTCTACTCTAAACAAACGCACTACTATTCCTATCGAAGATAGTTGTGCTTTCAAAGATCCTATGGATAAAAAATTAGAGGGTTTGCTTAAAAAGATTTTTGTTCAGCAAGGTTACCTTCTACAACCAATTTCATGCATTGTTCCTGTCACTACGGCAGCGTGTTTCTGGTTCGAGGAACTAGAAAAGTCGCTCAATAAAGAATCTTCGTATGAGGAGGTTATGGACAGAGTTCAAGCACTTAAATTGGCTAACTCTTTTATTTTAGATGCCGCTTTGCAATTAGCTAGATTAGCGGCGAAAAATTCAGGGTTTGCTATCGTGGCGCGCAGAGCGCTTTGGCTAAAGTCTTGGTCAGCGGATGTGTCTTCCAAGACAAAATTGCTTAACATCCCTTTCAAGGGTAAAACATTATTTGGACCTGATTTGAAAGAGATTATTTCAGACATCACTGGGGGAAAGGGCCACGCCCTCCCACAGGATAGGTCTTTTAAGGCTAAAAATAAGCCTAATTTTCGTCCCTTTCGCAGAAACGGACCAACCTCTAATTCTACATCCTCTAAGCAAGAGGGTAATACTTCACAACCCAAACCAGCCTGGAGACCAATGCAAGGCTGGAACAAGGGTAAGCAGGCCAAGAAGCCTACCACTGCTACCAAAACAGCATGAAGGGATGGCCCCCGATCCGGGACCGGATCTGGTGGGGGGCAGACTTTCTCTCTTTGCTCAGGCTTGGGCAAGAGATGTTCAGGATCCTTGGGCGCTAGAAATAGTTTCTCAAGGTTATCTCCTGGAATTCAAGGAACTACCCCCAAGGGGAAGGTTCCACAGGTCTCAATTATCTTCAAACCAAATAAAAAGACAGGCATTCTTACATTGTGTAGAAGACCTGTTAAAGATGGGAGTGATTCATCCAGTTCCAATAAGAGAACAAGGGATGGGTTTTTATTCCAACCTGTTCATAGTTCCCAAAAAAGAGGGAACATTCAGACCAATTTTGGATCTCAAGATCCTAAACAAATTTCTCAAGGTTCCATCGTTCAAAATGGAAACTATTCGAATGATCCTACCTACTATCCAGGAAAATCAATTTATGACTACCGTGGATTTAAAGGATGCGTACCTACATATTCCTATCCTCAAGGAACATCATCAGTTCCTAAGGTTCGCTTTTCTGGACAAGCATTACCAGTTTGTGGCACTTCCATTCGGATTAGCCACTGATCCAAGGATTTTCACAAAGGTACTAGGGTCCCTTCTAGCGGTTCTAAGACCAAGGGGCATTGCAGTAGTACCTTACTTGGACGACATCCTGATTCAAGCGTCGTCTCTGTCAAAAGCAAAGGCTCATACGGACATCGTCCTAGCCTTTCTCAGATCTCACGGATGGAAGGTGAACAAAGAAAAAAGTTCTCTGTCCCCGTCAACAAGAGTTCCCTTCTTGGGAACAATAATAGATTCCTTAGAAATGAGGATTTTTCTGACAGAGGTCAGAAAATCAAAAATTCTAAGCTCTTGTCAAGTACTTCATTCTGTTCTTTGTCCTTCCATAGCGCAGTGCATGGAAGTAATAGGATTGATGGTTGCAGCAATGGACATAGTTCCTTTTGCACGAATTCATCTAAGACCATTACAACTGTGCATGCTCAGACAGTGGAATGGGGATTATACAGACTTGTCTCCGACGATTCAAGTAGATCAAAAGACCAGAGATTCACTCCGTTGGTGGCTGACCCTGGACAATCTGTCACAGGGAATGAGCTTCCGCAGACCAGAGTGGGTCATTGTCACGACCGACGCCAGTCTGGTGGGCTGGGGCGCGGTCTGGGAACCCCTGAAAGCTCAGGGTCTATGGTCTCGGGAAGAATCTCTTCTCCCGATAAACATTCTGGAACTGAGAGTGATATTCAATGCTCTCAAAGCTTGGCCTCAACTAGCAAAGGCCAAATTCATAAGGTTTCAATCAGACAACATGACGACTGTTGCATATATCAATCATCAGGGGGGAACAAGGAGTTCCCTGGCGATGGAAGAAGTGACCAAAATAATTCAATGGGCGGAGGATCACTCCTGCCACTTGTCTGCAATCCACATCCCAGGAGTGGAAAATTGGGAAGCGGATTTTCTGAGTCGTCAGACATTCCATCCGGGGGAGTGGGAACTCCATCCGGAAATCTTTGCCCAAATAACTCAATTATGGGGCATTCCAGACATGGATCTGATGGCGTCTCGTCAGAACTTCAAGGTTCCTTGCTACGGGTCCAGATCCAGGGATCCCAAGGCGACTCCAGTAGATGCACTAGTAGCACCTTGGACCTTCAACCTAGCTTATGTATTCCCACCGTTTCCTCTCATTCCCAGGCTGGTAGCCAGGATCAATCTGGAGAGGGCTTCGGTGATCTTGATAGCTCCTGCGTGGCCATGCAGGACTTGGTATGCAGACCTGGTGAATATGTCATCGGCTCCACCATGGAAGCTACCTTTGAGACAGGACCTTCTTGTTCAAGGTCCATTCGAACATCCGAATCTGGTTTCCCTCCAACTGACGGCTTGGAGATTGAACGCTTGATTTTATCAAAGCGTGGGTTTTCAGATTCTGTAATAGATACTCTGATTCAGGCTAGAAAGCCTGTAACTAGAAAAATTTACCATAAAATATGGAAAAAATATATCTGTTGGTGTGAATCTAAAGGATTCCCATGGAACAAGATAAAAATTCCTAAGATTCTATCCTTTCTACAAGAAGGTTTGGAGAAAGGATTATCTGCAAGTTCTCTGAAGGGACAGATCTCTGCTTTATCTGTTTTACTTCACAAAAGGCTGGCAGCTGTGCCAGATGTTCAAGCATTTGTTCAGGCTCTGGTTAGAATCAAGCCTGTTTACAGACCTTTGACTCCTCCCTGGAGTCTAAATCTAGTTCTTTCAGTTCTTCAAGGGGTTCCGTTTGAACCCTTACATTCCGTAGATATTAAGTTATTATCTTGGAAAGTTTTGTTTTTGGTTGCAATTTCTTCTGCTAGAAGAGTTTCAGAGTTATCTGCTCTGCAGTGTTCTCCGCCCTATCTGGTGTTCCATGCAGATAAGGTGGTTTTGCGTACTAAGCCTGGTTTTCTTCCGAAAGTTGTTTCCAACAAAAATATTAACCAGGAGATAGTTGTACCTTCTTTGTGTCCGAATCCAGTTTCAAAGAAGGAACGTTTGTTACACAATTTGGACGTAGTCCGTGCTCTAAAATTCTATTTAGAGGCTACTAAAGATTTCAGACAAACATCTTCCTTGTTTGTTGTTTATTCTGGTAAAAGGAGAGGTCAAAAAGCGACTTCTACCTCTCTTTCCTTTTGGCTTAAAAGCATTATCCGATTGGCTTATGAGACTGCCGGACGGCAGCCTCCTGAAAGAATCACAGCTCACTCCACTAGGGCTGTGGCTTCCACATGGGCCTTCAAGAACGAGGCTTCTGTTGACCAGATATGTAAGGCAGCGACTTGGTCTTCACTGCACACTTTTGCCAAATTTTACAAATTTGATACTTTTGCTTCTTCGGAGGCTATTTTTGGGAGAAAGGTTTTGCAAGCTGTGGTGCCTTCCATTTAGGTGACCTGATTTGCTCCCTCCCTTCATCCGTGTCCTAAAGCTTTGGTATTGGTTCCCACAAGTAAGGATGACGCCGTGGACCGGACACACCTATGTTGGAGAAAATTTATGCTTACCTGATAAATTACTTTCTCCAACGGTGTGTCCGGTCCACGGCCCGCCCTGGTTTTTTTAATCAGGTCTGATGAATTATTTTCTCTAACTCCAGTCACCACGGTATCATATGATTTCTCCTATATATATTTCCTCCTGTCCGTCGGTCGAATGACTGTGGTGGGCGGAGCCTAGGAGGGATCATGTGACCAGCTTTGCTGGGACTCTTTGCCATTTCCTGTTGGGGAAGAGAATATCCCACAAGTAAGGATGACGCCGTGGACCGGACACACCGTTGGAGAAAGTAATTTATCAGGTAAGCATAAATTCTGTTTTTGTATCTAATCTAAATCCCCCTACACTGCCGCCACCTGTAATAAATGTATTACCCCCTAATCTAATCCCCTTACACCGCCGCCACCTATATTAAATACATTACCCCCTAATCTAATCCCATTATACCGCCACCACCTATATTAACTATATTAACCCTAATTATATTAGGGTTAATATAGTTAATATAGTTATTATATAATATATATACCCTAATTATATTAGGATTAATATAGTTAATATAGTTATTATATTATATATATATTAAGTATAATAACCCTATCTAACTCTAACACCCCTAACTAAATTCTTATTAAAATAAATCTAATTAATATTATTAATTAAAATATTCCTATTTAAATCTAAAAACTTACCTATAAAATAAACCCTAAGATAGCTACAATATAATTAATAATTACATTGTAGCTATTTTAGGGTTTATATTTATTTTACAGGTAACTTGGTATTTATTTTAACTAGGTACAATAGCTTTAAAAAGTTAATAACTATTTAATAGCTACCTAGTTAAAATAATTACCAATTTACCTGTAAAATAAATCCTAACCTAAGTTACAAATACACCTACACTATCAATAAATCAAATAAACTACAAATCTCTAAACTAAAATACAATTAAATGCACTAAACTAAATTACAAAAAAAATAAACACTAAATTACAAAAAATAAAAAAAGATTACAAGAATTTTAAGCTAATTACACCTATTCTAAGCCCCCTAATAAAATAATAAAGCCCCCCAAAATAAAAAAAATGCCCTACCCTATTCTAAATTAAAAATTAACCAGCTCTTTTACCAGCCCTTAAAAGGGCTTTTTGTGGGGCATGCCCCAAAGTAAACAGCTCTTTTGCCTGTAAAAAAAAACACAATACCACCCCCCAACATTAAAACCCACCACCCACATACCCCTACTCTAAACCCACCCAAACCCCCCTTAAAAAAACCTAACACTAAGCCCCAGAAGATCTCCCTACCTTGAGTCAACTTCACCCAGCCGGGCCGAACTCTTCATCCAATCCAAGCGATGTCTTCATCCAAGCGGCAAAGAAGAAGACTTCCATCCGGCGATGTCTTCATACAAGCGGCAAAGAAGAAGTCTTCCATCCGGCAATGTCTTCATCCAAGCGGCAAAGAAGAGGTCCTCCATCAGGGCAAAGTTTTCCTCCAAGCGACATCTTCAATCTTCTTTCTTCAGCCCTCCGACGCGGAACATCCTGCTGGCCCGACGACTGAACGACGAATGGAGTTTCCTTTAAATGACGTCATCCAAGATGGCGTCCGTCGAATTCCGATTGGCTGATAGGATTCTATCAGCCAATCGGAATTAAGGTAAGAAAATCTGATTGGCTGATTCAATCAGCCAATCAGATTCAAGTTCAATCCGATTGGGTGATCCAATCAGCCAATCAGATTGAGCTTGCATTCTATTGGCTGATCGGAACAGCGGTGTGGTGTAAGGGGCTCACATTAGGGGGTAGTTAATGTAGGTGGCGGCGGGGTCCGGGAGCGGCTGTTTAGGGGTTAATAACTTTATTAGGTGCGGCGGGGTCCGAGAGCGGCGGTTTAGGGGTTAATACATTTTTTATTATTAGGAGAGTGAGGGGGGATAGCGAATAGAGGGTTAGACGTGTCGGGCTATGTTTGGGAGGCATGTTAGACAGTATGGGAGATTTTATAACTTAGTCAGGTTTTCTAGGCGCCGGCAGTTTCTAAAGTGCCGTAAGTCACTGGCGACTCCAGAAATTTGTACTTACGCAGATTTCTGGACATCGCTGGTTTGTCCGACTTATTATTATTATTATTATTATTATCGGTTATTTGTAGAGCGCCAAAAGGTTCCGCAGCGCTAATTTACGGCACTTTAGCATCTGACGGCACCGTATATGGGATAGCTCGAGTTGCGAGCTGAAACTACGGGCGGCGGGGGTTCCCTTGCTTGCCGCCACCTACATTCTATCAGCCAATCGGAATTAAGGTAGAAAAAATCCAATCACCCAATAGGATTGAGCTTGCATTCTATTGGCTGATTGGAACAGCCAATAGAATTCCAGCTCAATCCTATTGGCTGATTGCCTCAGCTAATAGGATATTTTCTACCTTAATTCCGATTGGCTGATAGAATTCTATCAGCCAATCGGAATCTAAGGGACGCCATCTTGGATGACGTCACTTAAAGGTACATTCATTCCGAAGAAGCCTTCATTGGAAGAGGATGCTCCGCGCTGGAAGTCTTGAAGATGGAGACGCTCCGCGCCGGATGCATGAAGATAGAAGATGCCGTCTGGACGAAGACTTCTGCCTGTCTGGAGGACCACTTCTGCCCGTCTGGAGGACCACTTCTGCCAGCTTCGTTGAGGACATCTTGCCGCTTGGATGAAGACGTTTCCCGGTAAGTGACACTTCGGGGGTTAGTGTTAGGATTTTTTAAGGGTGTATTGGGTGGGTTTATTTTTTAGATTAGGGCTTTGGGCTGCAATAGAGCTAAATGCCCTTTTAAGGGAAAATCCCACCCAAATGCCCTTTTCAGGGCAATGGGGAGCTTAGTTTTTTTTTAGTTAGGCTTTATTTGGGGGATTGGTTGTGTGGGTGGTGGGTTTTACTGTTGGGGGGTTGTTTGTATATTTTTTTTTTACAGGTAAAAGAGCTGATTTCTTTGGGGCAATGCCCCGCAAAAGGCCCTTTTAAGGGCTATTGGTAGTTTAGTTTAGGCTAGGGGTTTTTTTTATTTTGGGGGGGCTTTTTTATTTTGATAGGGCTATTAGATTAGTTGTAATTAGTTTAAAGATCTTGTAATTTGTTTTTTATTTTCTGCAATTTAGTGTTTTTTTTTTGTAATTTAGCTAATTTTATTTAATTTAGTTAATTGTATTTAATGTAGGGAATTTATTTAATTGTAGTGTAGTGTTAGGTGTTAGTGTAACTTAGGTTAGGTTTTATTTTACAGGTAAATTTGTATTTATTTTAGCTAGGTAGTTAGTAAATAGTTAATAACTATTTAGTAACTATTCTACCTAGTTAAAATAAATACAAACTTGCCTGTAAAATAAAAATAAACACTAAGCTAGCTACAATGTAACTATTAGTTATATTGTAGCTATCTTAGGGTTTATTTTACAGGACAGGTAAGTATTTAGTTTTAAATAGGAATTATTTAGTTAATGATAGGAATTTGTATTTAGATTTATTTTAATTATAATTAAGTTAGGGGGTGTTAGGGTTAGACTTAGATTTAGGGGTTAATAAATATAATATAGTGGCGGCGACGTTGGGGGCAGCAGATTAGGGGTTAATAAATGTAGGTAGGTTGCGGCGACATTGGGGGAGGGAGATTAGGGGTTAATAAATATAATGTAGGTGTCGGCGATGTTGGGGGCAGCAGATTAGGGGTTCATAAATTTAATGTAGGTGGCGGCGATGTCTGGAGTGGCAGATTAGGGGTTAATAAGTATAATGCAGGTGTCGGCGATGTCGGGGGTGGCAGATTAGGGGTTAATAAGTGTAAGATTAGGGGTGTTTAGACTCGGGGTTCATGTTAGGGTGTTAGGTGTAAACATAACTTTAGTTTCCCCATAGGAATCAATGGGGCTGAGTTACGGAGCTTTACGCTGCTTTATTGCAGATGTTAGACTTTTGCTCAGCCGGCTCTCCCCATTGATGTCTATGGGGAAATCGTGCACAAGCACGTACAACCAGCTCACCGCTCACTTAAGCAGCTCTGGAATTGGATTGCGGTATGGAGCTCAATTTTGTTCTATGCTCACTTCTTGCTTAATAACGCCGGGTTTGTAAAAACCCGTAATACCAGCGCTGTAGGGAAGTGAGCGGTGAGAAAAAACTGCACGTTAGCACCGCACAGCTCATAACGCAAGACTCGTAATCTACCTGTTTGGGAGGCTGGCAGTGTGAGCAAACACGGATCACCTGATAGGGTACAAAATATCTCACATACTGCACATATGCAGTAACAAAATAAGTATACTTTCCCTGTAAACAGACTGGTGGGCCCTCGATTGACAATCAAAGTAGCAAGAGGGAAAGGTTGGTTGAGTTTTTGAATACACTCACTGCAAAGGGCGGACAATTTGCCTCCTATATCAAAGCATTGAAGACAGTAATCAAATCATGAAGTCCTGTTTAGTTTCTGTATAACAGTGCAAAAATACAGTTTTGAGATCAAGGCATAGTGAACTGTTGAGGATAAATGTAACCCTGACTGGAACAACAGAATGGCCTTGGGTTCTGACTTTACAACCTAATTAGGCATTATGGGGAAAATAAGAGTCACAGAGAGAATGACAACATGTAAAGGTTTTGCGTTGTTTAAGAGGCATAATTGTTTTTTCTCTGTATTTGTTATATGTAATAACAAAATTTATGCTTACCTAATAAATTTATTTATTTCCGGGCATGGAGAGTCCACAACGTCATTCCAATTACTAGTGGGATATTCACCTCCTGGCCAGCAGGAGGAGGCAAAGAGCACCACAGCAAAGCTGTTAAGCGTAACTTCTCTTACCCATAATCCCCAGTCATTCAGCCGAAGGAACATGGAAAAAGAAGAAACACAAAAGGTATAGAGGTGCCTGAGGTTCACTCAAAATAACTGTCGAATTATAATACATAAAGAGGGCAGGGTCGTGGACTCTCCATGCCTGGAAAGAAAGAAATTCCTCAGGTAAGCATAATTTTTTTTTTCTTTCCTATGGCATGGAGAGTCCACAACGTCATTCCAATTATAAGTGGGAACCAATAACCAAGCTAGACTACACGGAATGAAAAGGGAGGGAGAGCAAGGCAGGAGGACCTAAACAGAAGGCACCCCCGTTTGAAGAACCTTTCTCCCAAAAGAGGCCTCAGCCGAGGCAAAAGTATAAAATTTGGAAAAAGTATACAAAGTGGACCATGTTGCCACCTTGCAAAATTGGTCCACAGAAGCTTCATTTTTGAAAGCCCAAGATGAGAAGACAGTCCTAGTGGAATGAGCCGTAATTCCCTCAGGAGGCTGCTGTCCAGCTGTCTCAGAAGAAAAATGAATCATACTTCTTAACCAGAGGGAAAAAGTAGTAGAAGTGGCCTGACTCTTATGCTTTCCAGACAAAACAATAGTGGCCTAAAAATAGTAACTTGAAGGAAAAACCTTAGAGTACGCACAACATCCAGGTTATGCAAAAAACGTACCTTATGAGAAGAAGGATTGGAACCAAAAGAAGGAACAACCATTTTCTGATTAATATTTAGATCCAAGATTACTGAGATTGGGGAGAAAACCCAGTTTGTTACAAAGGACCGCCTTATCTGCAAGAAAAATAAGGAAAGGGGAATCACACAGCAGAGCCGAAAGCTCAGAAAACTCTGCGAGCGGAAGAAATAAAATGAAACCTTCCAGGAAAACAATTTAATAACAGAATGCGACCGCTCAAATGGAGCCTGTTGCAAAAACTTGAAGAACAAGATTAGAACTCCAAGAAGGAGCAACGGGTCTAAACACAGTCCTGATTCTGACCAGGGACTGAACAAAGGTTAAACATCTGGTAGGTCTGCCAGACATAAAAGCAAAGGAATCAACATAAAAACTTTCTGATCCTTCAAAGAACTGATTGTCACACCTTTCTCCAGTTCCTCCGAGAGAAAAGACAGAAAGAGAGAAAAGCGAGGAGAAAAACTCACCCTACTTCAAAAGGAGCCCCTAGATACGTACCAATAAAGGAATATACAGCCCACCTTATGGAACCCTATGTGGAAAACCATGCCTAGACAATACTAGGTGGTCAAACTCCAAGCAGAAAGCTTCAAACAAACTTGGTTTGAAAAAGAAATGGATCTTGTATAAAGGTCCTTCCTTAGAGGCAATTTAAAGAAAGAATTTGACCAGAAGGGCAAACCGTAGAAAATAGAATGACTCGTGAGATACACGCATCCTTCAGGACTATTGTACTCCTGAATTGACCCTCCTAAAACAAAGGAGAATAAAAGGAAGTCTCCATTTTGAAAGACCATGAAAAAAAATGAGACCATCTAGGACTAAAATAAGTCCAAAAATTCTCTTTTGCTTGGGAACCACAAACAGGATGAAAAAGATCCTAGACCTTGATCCACCAGAAGAACTGGACAACTTCTAAAGAGGCGAGATCTTTAAATAAAGCCTCTCCTGATCCGATCTGTAAAATCTCTCAGAAAAATCAGCCTCAGAGAGGACAAAAGAAGAATACCATCCTGGAAACCTGAGATATTACTTCCACCGGCCAAAGGAATCTGGACAAGACAAACCCAAGCCTGCTGAAAGAAGGAAAACCTACCCCTTACATGATCATGCTTAGACCGGGGACAGACCATTAAAAAAGATATAAACTCAAAGGAAGGCTACTAAACTCCAAGCAGAGGATTGCTGCCCCTATCCCAAGGCATAGTAGACCGGCATGAGATCAAAACCTGCTCATAAGGGGGGCATGTCCGGGCGGCGGCCATACTAGGTCACTTTAATCAGAGCTCCTAACAGAACCTCCACTACCCAGCTGTTTTTTGGGACATATAAACAGATTGGGGTAGAAAATATTTGACCACTGGATAGAGGAATAAATTCTGAAAAGACTGATACCCATAGAGCCAGATCCATGATTGTTAGGCCCAACCCCGGACCACCATAATCTTAGGCGGCAGTATAGTGCTGCGACTTCAAGCATTTATTCCCCCGTGAACCGAGTAACATAGTTTCTATTAGTCTACCAGCTGCCTCAGACGAGAGATCACTCAGCATGGAGGTGCAGTGCAAGCTATTATGAGCTTTATTGCTAAAATTGAAAACTAAATTAGATGGCTGCATGCTTGACCTCATTGCAGCAGCACGGAGTACAAGATGGGAGACGCAGACGGCCCTCTGGCCTGCTCCAGGCATACGCGCAGACCCACTACAACGGCTTACGATATTTTGCCTTGAGATTACTCCTACGGGGGCATCATCTGTTAGTTCAGGCTCCGATGAGACAGAGGAATCATCCCACTCTATTAGCCTACCTGCCAGGGATATCAGAATCCGAGATCCTAACCACTCAAGGCCCGCATCGCTACACAAAATTCTAACACTAATAGTATACATTATATAACTTTAGAAGGTTCATGTATTTATTTCTATATTCACCTGGTTTGGTGAATTATTCAGCAGTATTAACCCGCTACTTATTTGTTGTTACTGAAACAAGTTATTACACGTATGACATTCATATTTGAGTCCTTTAACATTCTTAGGCACAGATAAAATATTGCTAGAAGTTGAACCTTGAATAACAATAGATTTACCACTACTTTAAGTATAATGTTGAGTAACTACATATCTTTGACTAATGACTCATATTGCATAATTACGTGCTAGATACAACTTGTTATCTATCCCCTATTTAACATACAAATGTCGTTCCTTATGTATCATAAGACTAGTAAGGTATCACTCTATAAGGCAATTTAAGTCACCAGGGAGTAAAAATCAGCTTAATAATTATAAAAAATTAGGTATCATTATGTTTTTCACATGCCCGGATAGCCATTGCTTTTGGAGAAAATATATTATTTTATGTGAATTGCATGGGTCGTGTCTAGACAATCAAACATATAAGGATATTTATGTCTCACCTTATCTCACTATACTCATATAAAGCTCATATGAGATTCAACTCTCAACCTATACCTATCTGTATGCCATAACCTATGTTCATGAAATGCGTGTTGAATATGTTTTGTTGCATTACCTCAATAAAAATCTTTGATTTAGGGGCGTGTCCGTGCAACGTTCTTGACAGGACGTATTTCCTGAAGGCTCCAGGAGAATCTCTAATAATCCGCCGATTATTAGCCTTCTACAGCAAGAATTATAATATCACACATAAAAGGTTCGCAGTAATAGATGGGGCCCCATATCTCTTCATTTTGCTGTTTTATGAAGCTGGAGACTCCGATCGGAATATAAAGGCCTAAGGCGGCGGCCTACTACCTCTAGGCTAACACCTCCCCCCGGGAAGAGCCGGGTTATTAGTGCTGTTGGGTTAGCCCAACTTACTAAACCTCTTCAAAATATAATATTAACTGGACAGTCAATCGCTACACAACTTCTCTCCTGAAGTCAAGACTATTTAAAGCGAAGGAATCCTACAGCATGGCGAATATAACTGAAGGGGGCTGCCCGATATACCCTGTTGACTTCCCCAAAAAACTAATGTTCCTTATGAATAGGCTTATTGAGAAGGCTCCGTACGACTACCTGACTGATCGCATAGCAGCGAGTGAGACTGCTGCAAAATGCGAGGAGAGACCATCGGGGGCAACGCAATATCCCGACACTGGCTCTGCATACAATACTTACAATTCTAGCATACCCCAGGGATGTAAATCCTCCGATCTGAAATCCTCCAGTGACCCAGAGAAAACACATGCTGCAGACCATGGGATTGCCACAGAGGAGCACTGTTTAACAGACCATATGTTAGTAGCCCTGCTGGAAGGGGCCGTGACCCATACACAAATTGCGACTGTGAAAAAGCTTGGTCTGATTGCATCAGGCGACATGCCGAAGGGAGGCTACCTGGCCGCACAACTTACCTGCAAGAGAACATCATGCCGCCAACAGTCCACATCAGTTAGACACAAAGAATGGGAGACACTTGCCTATACCCAAGCTGGTTCACGCAGTCATTCAGCTACATCATTAGACTGGCTACTTGACAACTTTGAGCCACAGTATACTCACGGAGCAAGACAAGAGATATCGGCTCAACATCAACTGGTCCCCCGGATCGCTTCCGAATCAAAATCCTTTAACTTCTTGCTGCAGCTCATCAGGGATGCAGGGAGCTATATGGTCGCAGCGCTCAGAGAAGACGCGGGCTCACAGGAAGGCCCGCAGACAGCTGCTGAACTTGTACTCAGTGTGATCAACGGGCTCCCTCTCAAGCGCAAGTTAACACGATCCTGCCTTTTCTATCCTGAAGTAACTGACACTGGTTGGAGAGACCCCCAGTATAGCTCTGGAAATGCCAAACGCTCTAAACACCCCACAGCAGCGTGGAGTGGGATCCACTTTTGCAACCAAAGAGGAGAGCCTGCTATGAAAGCCGGAGAGGGGCAGATAAACAAGGCATTTTGAGAGGACAATCCTTTATTGTCGTGTCGGGTGAATGTTAACCCGGGTATGCAATAGTTATGTAATTGTTGGTTACATGAGTTGACGTTTTTTTTCTGTTCACTGCCATGCATAATTTAATTTCATGTGGAGGTGGTCTAGCCTGCCCCAGTGCTGCTTCACTATCTGTCACCTTCCTGATAACAGCTTGCCCATAGTGTAAATTTTACTGTCACCAAGCCTTTGTCTCCATATCCTGCCTTAATACTACAGTAAGGGGATTCGCCTCACAACATTATCATCTGCATCTTAGAAATACTGCAGGACGTTGGCTCCCTATGGCTATGACCACTATTGGGCTATGGCCGTCATTTATAGTATGCTTACTTAATTGTTTATACACCTCAGGGGGGGGGGGAGGAATGGCTATTAATGCTCTAATGTGTTTTATCCCTATTGCTACACTAACCCATAACCCCAGTCACCTGCTTAGCAGTTAAGATATCTGGCTGTTCATTGGGGAGCATAGCACGGACCTTATTATATTGTTAAAAATTATCTCCTTAGCATACCTACATAAGGCGTAGATTGATGTCCTCCCCCCCACTACCGCACTAAGTTATATATTCTGCCCATGTATTTACCCAGCCTATAAGTATTACCGGTCCTGATCCTGATAGATTAACAGATAATCAGATATATCAACTCAAGCATTGACTGTACAGCAGATATCTTTTATTGATAACCTTTGTTTTGTTGTTTGTTTGTTTTGTTCAAATTGTTTGTTATTTGTTTTTATTATACATAATCCCTACACCTATGCTTACAATACAGCAAGGAGGATCCATGAGTGGTCCGCATTGTTACTTGAAGGGACAAAAATGAGGACAACTATTCAAGGTCTAAAAGCATGATTTTATACTATCAAATTGCCACTGTATTGTACATTTATATAGAAGCATGTTTACTGTATCGTATAATTCCTCAATAAAAATTGTTTAAAAAAAATAAAAATAAAAAAATCTTTGATTTAAAAAAAAAAAACTGCTCATAAATAAAAGAATAAGAGAAAAGAGACATCCCGTGCCAGCAGCTGGATACAAACCAACAACTTATGAGTTACAAGCAACGAGGCTAATCACTGGGATCCATAAGCCTGTTCCCAATATAGGTAGCAAACCGGAAAGTCTCAGATATGAAGCTACAACTGAACCACTGAGCTATTTGAGCAGTACCCGAGAGACCCTAGGGACTACACTGCTAGTTGTGAGGAAGGAGGGCTCCATTTCCACCAAGAAATATAGACCGCCAAACCAGGACAAAATCTTAGATCTGGATAAAAAAAGTCAAGCTCAATCCTATTGGCTCATTGCAACAGCTAATAGGATTTTTTCCCCTTTAATTCCTATTGGTTGATAGAATTCTATCAGCCAATAGGAATGTAAGGGACGCCATCTTGGATGACGTCACTTAAAGGGAAACTTCATTCTACAGTGACCATTGTAAGAAGAGGATGCTCCGCGCTGGATGTCTTGAAGATGGACCCGCTCCGTGCCGGATGGATGAAGATAGAAGATGCCATCTGGATGAAGACTTCTGCCCGCTTGGATGAGGACTTCTGCCCGCTTGGATGAAGACTTCTGCTGCCTGGATGAGGATGGATGTCCATTCTTTGAAAACTGTAAGTGGATCGTCGGGGGTTAGCGTTAGGTTTTTTTAAGGGTTTATTGGGTGGGTTTTATTTTTAGCTTAGGGTTTCGGCATCGTAAAGGAGCTAAATGCCCTTTTAAGGGCAATGCCCATCCAAATTCCCTTTTCAGGGCAATGGTTAGCTTAGGTTTATTTAGATAGAATTTTATTTGTGGGGTTTACTTGTGTGGGTGGTGGGTTTTACTGTTGGGGGGTGTTTGTATTTTTTTTACAGGTAAAAGAGCTTATATCTTTGGGGCAATGCACCATAAAAGGCCCTTTTAAGGGCCATTGGCAGTTTAGTGTAGGCTAGGGTTTTTTTTATTTTGGGGGGGCTTTTTTATTTTGATAGGGCTATTTGATTAGGAGTAATTTGTTTTTATTTTTGATAATTTCGTTTTTTATTTTGTGTAATTTAGTGTTTATTTTTTTGTAATTTAGATAATTATATTTTATTAATATAATTTATTTTATTTTATTGTAATGTTAGGTTTTAGTGTTAGGCAGGTTAGGTTTTATTTTACAGGTAACTTTGCATTTATTTTGACTAGGTAGCTAGTAAATAGTTAATAACTATTTACTAACTAGTCTACCTAGTTAAAATAAATACAAACTTACCTGTGAAATAAAAATAAAACCTAAGATAGATACAATATTACTATTAGTTATATTGTAGCTAGCTTAGGTTTTATTTTACAGGCAAGTATGTATTTAGTTTTAAATAGGAATTATGTAGTAATAATTGTAAGATTTATTTAGATTTATTTTAATTATATTTAAGTTAGGGGGTGTTAGGGTTAGACATAGGCTTAGGGTTACGTTAGCGGTTTAGGGGGTTAATATATTTATGTAGTGATGTGGGAGGCCAGAGGTTTAGGGGTTAATAGTTTAGTATATTTCGTTGTGGGGGGCTTGCGGTTTAGTGGTTAATAGGTTTATTATAGCGGCGTTGTGGGCGGACGGCAGATTAGGGGTTAATAATATTTACATAGTGTTTGCAATGAGGGAGGGCTGCGGTTTAGGGGTTAATAGGTTTATGATAGTGGCGACGATGTCGGTGAGCGGCGAAATAGGGGTTAATAAATTTTAATAGTGGTGGTGATGTCCGGAGCGGCAGATTAGGGGTTAATAAACTTATTATAGTGTTTTGGTTTAGGGGTTAATAGGTAGTTTATGGGTGTTAGTGTACTTTTTAACACTTTAGTTATGAGTTTTATGCTACAGCTTTGTAACGTAAAACTCATAACTACTAACTTTAGATGGCGGTACAGATCTTGTCGGTTATAGGGTGTACCGCTAGGCAAACTCGTAATACCGGCGCTATGGAAGTCCCATTGAAAAAGGACTTTTTTAAAAGTCCGGTACTGACGTTGTGTGATGGCAAAAAAGGTGTGCGGTATACCTATACCTGCAAGACTTGTAATAGCGGCGTTAGGGAAAAAGCAGCGTTATGAAGCATAACAATGCTTTTTCACTCATAACGTCAAACTCGTAATGTAGCTGAGTGTTAATAAAGACACTAAAAGTATGATACCTGGACCATACAAGTTGAAATAGGATCCTTACATAAAAAAGGATAATAAACAATCAATGGAAAACAAGAAGCCTGCATGCAAACCGCACAGCGAGGATGCCGCTGGTGACTCTGTTGCTGAGCTCTGTCTGTGATTGAACCCAGACCCTCCAGGTTCAGAATCCAGTATGCTCTGTCTGTAGCACTGGTAAGCCTTCCGCCCTTGATGTTCCCAGGCGGACTCCTATCCAGGAACTAACCAGGCCTCGCCCTGCTTAACTTCCGAGATCAGACAGGATCGGTTGCAATCAGGGCAGAGTGGTGGTGGACAGGTTGAGCCACAGACAGTTCTTCTCAAAAGAAAGAAAAAAGAAATACTGATTCCCACAAGACAAACAGGATAACTAAAAATATGGCATATAATATATATGCTATGTATAATAAAAATTAGAATCGTATCAGGGACCTAAGTCACTTAAATAACGAAGAGTCTTACATGCTACCTGAACAGTAATCTCTTACTATGAAAGCATGTAGCATACACATTATAAATATCTTAAATAATATATTAAATTTGTTGACATTGAACTGCCAGCAAAAGGCGGTCATACCAGTAAAACAAAATGTGTATGGAAAAAAAACTATATCAAATCAGACAAAAAAGATGTCACAGTAATGACTAGACATCCAGACCCATCAGATGAATAAAAAAAACAACAACTCAGCAGATGTAGGGCACCTCAGAATGATAAGGAGTCCTATAAATAAAATAGGATTAATATACTAGTGTGCTAAAAACACTAGGAATCATACAGTCAAAGAAATATAATAAATCTCACCTAAATATGGGAGACAAAAATAGATTTCTAAAATAAAACATAGGAATAAATATATTAGTGTCCGAAAAACACTAACAAATAGAGCAAGAGACATGAAAAACTTGTCATGGAATAAATAAATATTACTTCAATATGATAAAACGTACTGGATAGTATTTCTAAAAAACTTAAATTATGCTTACCTGATAATTTTATTTTCTTCAGATGGAAAGAGTCCACAGCTGCATTCATTACTTTTGGGAAATAAGAACCTGGCCACCAGGAGGAGGCAAAGACACCCCAGCCAAAGGCTCAAATACTCCTCCCACTTCCCTCATCCCCCAGTCATTCTGCCGACGAACAAGGAATAGTAGAAGAAATATCAGGGTGAAAAGGTGCCAGAAATATAAAAATACAGACGCCCCCCATAAAAAATACGGGCGGGGAGCTGTGGACTCTTTCCATCTGAAGAAAATAAAATTAGCAGGTAAGCATAATTTCAGTTTTTCTTCATAAATGGAAAGAGTCCACAGCTGCATTCATTACTTTTGGGAAAACAATACCCAAGCTATAGAGGACACTGAATGCCAAGACGGGAGGGTACAAGAGGTGGCCCATTCTGAAAGCATCAGGCCTGAAACCACTACCCAACAAAACCCTGCCTTGTCCGAAGCCGAGAAACATTGGAAAGAAAAAAGGCCCAAAGGACACTGACCCGCAGATAGCCCGAAAGCCTAGCTAGAGACCGCAAAATCAGACTCAACTGAGCCAACAGTCCTCCAGGGGACACCGTCGCCCAGCAGTCGGTCCCCAACCTCACACCCCTCACTAGCGAAGGGAACACCAGCCCTAAACTCCCAAAGGGATAGGGCAAGGAGAACCAAAGGGAAACCGAAAGGTCACCACAAATTCCATAAAAGAAAGAACTCCCAGAACGAGCACAACTCACAAAGACCCAAATGGATCCTGACAAACAAGGGGAGGAAACACCCAGACCAAACAAAAATCACAAGGATTAGGACCGGGCATGAGAACAGAGAAAACTTTCCTCTCAACATCGTGCGAAAGCACCTAAAAAGACAGCTGAAGACGGAGTCCTCAAAACGTCAGAACTTAGAATACTGAAGTATTCAACACATAATACGTGTAGCAGACCCAGACAAGGTTAACAACCGAGTCAAGAACACGCAGTCATTATCAGGAAGATATAGAAAGAAATACTTGCTGAGAAGTAAAAAGCAGCCAAACAAGAGATCAGATTGCAAAAACTCCAAGACAGAGAGCACACGACAGGCAATCCAAGCCGCCAGACCGACACATAGGTCTCAAAAAGGGAGAAGGACAGAACCTCAACGAGGCCCACTGCACCCTTGAAGATGAACAACAATCTTAGAACTTACTCCCAGCCGGGCCAGCCCAAGCGTTGGCAGGTCTGAAAACAGGGGAACAAAAGAACCCCCACACCAGCTCACAAAAGAGTGGAAGAATGGCCCCAGCCATTCCAACAGAGCTCGAAACTCCTTAGAGACAGTCGACAAGGCCAAAGAATCTAGCAAAAAAAGGCCCAACATAGTCTCAACGCAATGCCAGCAAGACAGAACAGAACAACCCAGAGAGCATGTCTGTCTTCAACATAGGTTAAATCCTCTGTTCCACCTCCTGAATCCAGGAGAAGCCCTAAGACAAGGACCACACCTCCGTAAGGAGGAGAACAACCCCCCTAAGAAAAAGGGGCCATTAAATACAGAGCACCTGCCCACAAAACACAAGGCCACAGGCTGAACAAGAAATAAATCTCCAACGCAGATGAACTTGGAAGGAATCCCCTGCTATCACACAGACAAGGTGCAATAGCTGCAGTGGATACCCTGCAAACCCTTCGCCTACAGAACCGCGAAGCCATCAGGTTACTTCAGCAAACTAGTCAAGGGAAATCGTTCAATAAGTGTAAGGCAAGCCCCATGAGCATCGGCAACCGTGACCAGGTCAACTAGCCAGACCAAAGGTCATAGCCCAAATTCCCTGGAAGTGGAGAACCCCAAACCCGCCCTAAAGTATGAAAGTCCGATAACAACCCACAACGGGAACCACAAGGGAAAATGCTGAGTGAATATAGAAATAACTATATTTTATTAATTAGCGCTGCAGAAGCTAAAGGCGCTCCACAAATACCTGATACTAAAAATAATAGTGTCCTAAAACACTAATAAGTAAAGTATGACACATTGAAACTATACAAGTCACTGAAATAAAACACCTTTTATAAAGATGTAACTATAACAGAGCAGCAATCTCCTAAGAAAGAGATTGATAAAGCCTGCAAACTGAATAGATTAAAGAAGGTTCCTCACGGAAACATGGCTACAAACAAATGAGCCTGTCTTAACCTCTAGTAGCCACTAGATGGCGGTAAAAACTAGGTAAACACAGTACTGACAGGAGAAAAAAACATCCTGAAAAGAAATACTGTAGGGCAAACTTCTGATTGTAAATAAAAACAATCATCAACATCCCTTATATTCCTCATTCTCACTGTGACAATAGTCATACATTTACATGTACACAAACACTAGAGAGAACCACACATTCTATAGAGACACTACAGAAAAAGGCAGAATACAAAGCATATAGCTAGAAGGATCTTAAACATAAGACCACAGTCGTCCTTATACAAAACCAAGGGATACAAGATCCCACAGGAAGGAACGTGCCCTCTGCAGAAGTAGCATAGAGAAAGGCGCCCAAAACCTTAAAAGCATTTGAAATATCAACCAAGGGATACAACTGAACCCCTGGAGAAAACCTCCACAGGGGTGCACCATCTTCAAGATCTAAGTTGAAGCATGAAACCGCATGAAAAAACAATGGAGGCGATTAGGATAAAAACAAACAGCCCTACATAATTATGCCGAAATGGCGGAATCCAAACTCCAGTACCTACACCGGCACCTTCCGGAGACGACTAGGCTGAGGGATCTCCAACATCCCTTTTCATTTGGCGAAACTGCTATAGTGTATTGCAGACCAACTAGACATAACCATAACCTTAATACACATACCTCTAGAGACAGACAAGTGCACGAAAAAGCAGACCACTGCTTTAGCGCTTATATGTTCCTGCGTCAAAAAATACCAGCAAGAAACTAGAGAGCTGATTTGACTTATGAAAATATGATTTTCAAAGCTATCGCTCTAGTACTAGAGGTCCCAGTCAAAAAATTCTTTAGAAGATTATAAATGACTCCTATGACACACTAGGAAGCTGGTAATGCACAAAGTTACTATGTGCTAGTGGTTAGAAAATATGGCGAACCCATAATTTGTAATGACGTTTTAAACCTTTCCGGAGACTGTCCCATTATCAGATGTAAATTTGGACAAACATAACATAATACCTTATATTAAAAGGGAGTACTGTAAATATGGACAGGGAGGGGATAGGGGTATGAGTGAATATTTAGTGCAGCCGCCAAGCTTAATTAACTGCATCAGCTATAAGCCTCTAGCACAAACCCTGTACCCCATAAAGCCTGGGTCTCACCTAACTCTGACCCTTCATAAGGCAATATAAGCGGCTCTATTGGTCCTGCTAACTTTAACCCAAGCAGCTGCTCTGCCGCAAAATATTTTTATTTTTTATTTATACTTTATTTATGAAGCGCCAACATATTCCGCAGTGCTGTCCATGGATACAATTCATTTAAATAAAACAATACAAGACTTGTAAGAGACAGGACAACATTTACAAACACATACAGGAGGGTTTGAGGGTACTATTCCCATGGGAACTTACAATCTAGAAGGGTAGGAGGTCGAGAAACAGGAGGTGAGGACTGCAAGATTGAGAAAGATGTTAATGCAGAGTTAGATGAGGGAAATGTTAGGTAAGTGAAATTAATTTATTATTGAGTTGGGTGGTAGGCTTCCCTGAACAGAAAAACCTGCGGAAATTATTAAAATAATACATACCCCTTCTGAGGGAAACAGGTTCCACTGGGACCTTGATATCACAGTCCTTGCTCTGTATTATTAATAGCTCTGTATTATAAAATAAAAAGAAAGGACTTACCCTCCAGGGTCTCTGCTGTAGAGCAGATACAGCACCTCCAAGTTTAGCCAGCTTCATCCCACATCTGACAGGGACCTGGGCAGAAAAGAAAGTACAGAGTAACCAACCCTGGCTTTCTATAACAGGGGTAGCAATAATGTTAGAAGTAAAGCAAAGACAACCTCGCCACCTTCTAACTGCTAAAAGCCACCATTACTCTTACTAAAGAGATTGACATGGACACAGCATAGCCCCTAATCCTTGCTTGCAGGGAAAAGTACCCATTAAAGGATTAAATATCTTCAGACACCAACTTCGCACATTCTCCATTGACAGAGGCAAAGAGAATGACTGGAGATTATGGGTAAGGGAAGTTAGACTTAACAGCTTTGCTGGGGTGCTCTTAACCTCCTCCTGCTGGCCAGGAGTTGAATATCCCACTAGTAATTGGAATGACGTCGTGGACTCTCCATGCCATAGGAAAGAAATATACAGGTTTTTTGTTTTTTTTTGTAAAATATTTTATTGATTCAAAAATATTTTAACACGTCTACATAGTGATCTTTCATATGCATTATAGAATTTTCTTGCGTTAAGTTGCTTGGCTATTACTTTAAATAAGATCAGAGAAACACAAGATCCAAACAATGACATTAAAAGACATATAGTTAGTGGAAACTCTGAGGTTTTCCAAAAATGTCAGGAAGTCATTATATATTGCAATATGTTGAGGAAAGAGACCACAGTTTACATCGCTGACAGCTGGTGATAAAGACTTTCAGATGACTCCTTTTTTAAAGTTCTCTTCACAGTATTCACAGTATTATCTCATTGTGTGGTTTTGCATCTCTGTAAGATAATCGTTTCTGATTTTGGGTGGTATGGTAAGGAAATCAAAATAGCCCTGAACTGAAAATACCTCAAAAATGTGTAGGGGGAGTCTTCAGAATCGTGTCAGCCTAAGCAAATTCAAAATTCTACCAATATATTCAACATAACTCACACTCTATACCTATACACTCTGACTGTGTTTATAAAGAGTCCAGGATCATGGAAACTGTACAGATGTAGGCTACTTCAATGGTGATGTGCTTGTTACCTCAAATCTTGATCAAGACACCGGGTAAACATATGAAGTTTTCTATCCACAAATATTTATATTCATGGAAAACTATGGTGTACAGCTAGTAAGTCAGTACCTTATTGGTGACTGGGAGAACTTTGCTCTCATGGCTTCTTTTGCATTTTTTTCTAAAGGCCTCATGATCAAAAACTTGATGGCATAGAGAGAAATCACTCAAAATCTTTGGGAGCTTTGAGCATTGTATCGTAATGTATGTCTCACCTTCACATACAGAACCTGCATAGCTAGACAAGTGAGTCTCAGGCTAAAATGTATCTTTCTAAAATTATTAGAGGGACCTCACAGTACTGATGAGACATCTTAGATAATATCTCCAGAATAGAGAGATTTAGATCACCACCTAAGATAGAACAAAGTTAGAACACGACTATTGGTTCCAAATGTCCTGGTTAACTGAACTAAATTACTGCCGGATCCAAACTATTGCTGAGACAATGATGCAAAAGTCATTTTAGCAACACAATTACTGAAGCTCTAGTTAAAGGGACATACAAATGCTAAAAGGAAATGCTAGTGTACAATACAAGTAAATTGAAAAGTTTCTTTAAAGTACATGCTCTATCTGAACCATAAAAGTTTAATGTTGACTTTCAAGTCCATTTAAGTTCTTGAGTGTCTGAGAAGGCTGCAATGAATGTATTTTTACTGACATTCAAGGGGTTAACCCTAACTCCTGTCTGGAGTAAAGTTATTGCCATAATAATGTTGCCCCAGCATTGTCTCAGTGATATTGTTGACAGTGAAAGTCATAGGGTATCTTTATACACAGATGTCAAACTAACGACAGGTGTCCAAAATCTTGCTGTCATCTAAATAATCATATAATGCTACAGCTGGTTAGAGTTAAAATTATTCTTTATTAATGGAAGTCCTTTCAGTTTAGTGTCTGATAAGTTTAATTAAGGTAATAAAGAGACACATTATAACAGAATAAATGAAGAAAGGATCCAATTGTAGTTCAAATGATATTGGTCATCGCTTAAAGGGACAGTAAAGTCCAAATTAAACTTTCATGAT
The DNA here is from genome assembly GCF_027579735.1 of Bombina bombina. Classification (NCBI taxonomy): domain Eukaryota; kingdom Metazoa; phylum Chordata; class Amphibia; order Anura; family Bombinatoridae; genus Bombina; species Bombina bombina. The sequence goes on along the minus strand of NC_069499.1, from coordinate 160,226,178 downwards.
TCAGATAGGGAATGTCATTTTAAACAACTTTCCAATTTACTTTTATCATCAAAGTTTGCTTTGTTCTCTTGGTATTCTTAGTTGAAAGCTAAATCTAGGTAGGTTCATATGATAATTTCTAAGACCTTGAAGGCACCCCTCTTATCTGAATGCATTTGACAGTTTTTCCTAGCTAGAGGGCGTTAGTTCATGCGGTTTATATAAATAACATTGTGCTCAAGCCCGTGGAGTTATTTAAGAGCCAGCAAGAATTGCCTGAAATGGAAGTCTGTCAAAAGATTTGAGTTAAGGAGGCCGTCTACAGAAGCTTAGATAAAAGGTAACTACAGAGGTAAAAAATATATTTCTATAACAGTGTTGGTTATGCAAAACTGGGGAATGGTAAATAAAGGGATTATTTATATTTTTAAACAATAACGGCTAGATTACGAGTCAGGCAGGAAAGGGTCTACCACTCACTTTTCTTCGGCGACTCGAGGCTACCGCAAATCCCCTTACGTCAATTGCGTATCCTATCTTTTTAATGGGATTTGCCTTACGCCGGTATTACGAGTCTTGGAAGAAGTGAGCGGTAGAGCCTCTACCTCCAAGACTCCTACCGCATTTAAAAGTCAGTAGTTAAGAGTTTTATGGGCTAACGCCGGAACATAAAGCTCTTAACTACAGTGCTACAAAGTACACTAACACCCATAAACTACCTATGAACCCTTAAACCGAGCCCCCCCCCCACATTACAAACACTATAATAAAATTATTTAACCCCTAATCTGCCGACCGGACACCGCCGCCACCTACATTATAGCGATGAACCCCTAATCTGCTGCCCCCAACGTCGCCGACACCTATATTAAATTTATTAACCCCTAATCTGCCCCCCCAACGTCGCCGCCACCTACCTACACTTATTAACCCCTAATCTGCCGACCGGATATCGCCGCCACTATAATAAATGTATTAACCCCTAAACTGCCGCACTCCCGCCTCGCAAACACTATAATAAATTTTATTAACCCCCAATCTGACCTCCCTAACATCGCCGCAACCTACCTACAATTATTAACCCCTAATCTCCCGCCCCCAACGTCGCCGCTACTATAATAAAGTTATTAACCCCTAAACCTAAGTCTAACTCTAACCCTAACACCCCCCTAAGTTAAATATAATTTAAATAAAACAAAATAAATGTACTATAATTAAATAAATTATTCCTATTTAAAACTAAATACCTATAAAATAAACCCTAATATAGCTACGATATAACTAATAGTTACACTGTAGCAATTTTAGGATTTATATTTATTTTACAGGCAACTTTGTATTTATTTTAACTAGATACAATAGCTATTAAATAGTTAATAACTATTTAATAGCTACCTAGTTAAAATAATTACAAAATTACCTGTAAAATAAATCCTAACCTAAGTTACAAATACACCTAACAGTACACTAGCAATAAATTAATTAAATAAATGAAATACAATTTTCTAAAATAAAATACAATTAAATAAACTAAACTATATTACAAAAAAAAAACCCACTAAATTACAAAAAATAAAAAATATTACAAGAATTTTAATCTAATTACACCTAATCTAAGCCCCCTAATAAAATAAAAAAGCCCCCCAAAATAATAAAATTCCCTACCCTATACTAATCAGCTCTTTTACCAGCCCTTAAAAGGGCTTTTTGCGGGGCATTGCCCCCAAGTAATCAGCTCTTTTACCTGTAAAATAAAATACAAGACCCCCCCAACATTACAACCCACCACCCACACACCCCTACTCTAAAACCCACCCGATCCCCCTTACGTCAATTGCGTATCCTATCTTTTTAATGGGATTTGCCTAATGCTGGTATTACGAGTCTTGGAAGAAGTGAGCGGTAGAGCCTCTACCTCCAAGACTCCTACCGCATTTAAAAGTCAGTAGTTAAGAGTTTTATGGGCTAACGCCGGAACATAAAGCTCTTAACTACAGTGCTACAAAGTACACTAACACCCATAAACTACCTATGAACCCCTAAACCGAGCCCCCCCCCACATTGCAAACACTATAATAAAATTATTTAACCCCTAATCTGCCGACCGGACACCGCCGCCACCTACATCATCTTCAAGACATCCGACGCGGAGCATCCTCTTCTTCCCGACGACTAACGATGAATGAAGGTTCCTTTAAATGACGTCATCCAAGATGGTGTCCCTCGAATTCTGATTGACTGATAGGATTCTATCAGCCAATCGGAATTAAGGTAGGAAAAATCTGATTGGCTGATGTAATCAGCCAATCGGATTGAAGTTCAATTACATCAGCCAATCGGATTTTTCCTACCTTAATTCCGATTGGCTGATAGAATCCTATCAGCCAATAGGAATTCGAAGGACGCCATCTTGGATGACGTCATTTAAAGGAACCTTCATTCGTCGTTAGTCATCGGGAAGAAGAGGATGCTCCGCGTCGGATGTCTTGAAGATGGACCCGCTCTGCGCCGGATGGATGAAGATAGAAGATGCCGCTTGGATGAAGACTTCTGCTGGATGGAGGACCTCTTCTGCCCTGATCGGATGAAGACTTCTGCCGCTCCGGATGTCCTCTTCTGGCCCATTGGTGCCCGGCTGGGTGAACACGGCTCAAGGTAGGGTGATCTTCAATGGGGTAGTGTTAGGTTTTTTTAAGGGGGCATCGGGTGGGTTTTAGAGTAGGGGTGTGTGGGTGGTGGGTTGTAATGTTGGGGGGGGTCTTGTATTTTATTTTACAGATAAAAGAGCTGATTACTTTGGGGCAATGCCCCGCAAAAAGCCCTTTTAAGGGCTGGTAAAAGAGCTGATTACTTTTGTAATTTAGTATAGGGTAAGGAATTTTATTATTTTGGGGGGCTTTTTTATTTTATTAGGGGGCTTAGATTAGGTGTAATTAGATTAAAATTCTTGTAATATTTTTTTTATTTTTGTAATTTAGTTTTTGTTTTTTTTGTAATGTAGTTTATTTTATTTAATTGTATTTTATTTTAGAAAATTGTATTTCATTTATTTAATTAATTTATTGATAGTGTAGTGTTAGGTGTATTTGTAACATTTATTTTACAGGTAATTTTTAGGATTTATTTTACAGGTAATTTTGTAATTATTTTAACTAGGTAGCTATTAAATAGTTATTAACTATTTAATAGCTATTGTACCTAGTTAAAATAAATACAAAGTTGCCTGTAAAATAAATATAAATCCTAAAATAGCTACAATGTAACTTTTATTTATATTGTAGCTATATTAGGGTTTATTTTACAGGTAAGTATTTAGTTTTAAATACGTTGATTGGAGTAGCCGTGTTAGTCCAGAGATTTAGATATCAAAATAACAAGAGTATTGCATTGAGCAATGATACTTTTTTATTGGACTAACTATACATTTATAAGTTGACAAGCTTTCGGAAGAGTTCCTTCCTTTATCAAGTCAGAAGCAATACTTCTGACTTGATAAAGGAAGGAACTCTTCCGAAAGCTTGTCAACTTATAAATGTATAGTTAGTCCAATAAAAAAAGTATCATTGCTCAATGCAATACTCTTGTTAGTTTTAAATAGGAATAATTTATTTAATTATAGTAAATTTATTTTGTTTTATTTAAATTATATGTAACTTAGGGGGGTTTTAGGGTTAGGGTTAGACTTAGGTTTAGGGGTTAATAACTTTATTATAGTAGCGGCGACGTTGGGGGCGGGAGATTAGGGGTTAATAATCGTAGGTAGGTTGCGGCGATGTTAGGGAGGGCAGATTAGGGGTTAATAAAATTTATTATAGTGTTTGCGAGGGGGGAGTGTGGCGGTTTAGGGATTAATACATTTATTATAGTGGCGGCGATGTCCGGGTTAATAAGTGTAGGTAGGCGACGTTGGCTGGGGCAGATTAGTGGTTAATAAATTTAATATAGGTGTCGGCGATGCTGGGGGCAGCAGATTAGGGGTTCATAGGGATAATGTAGGTGGCGGTGGTGTTCGGAGAGGCAGATTAGGGGTTAATAGTATAATGCAGGTGTCAGCGATAGCGGGAGCGGCAAATTAGGGGTTAATAAGTGTAAGATTAGGGGTGTTTAGACTCGGGGTTAATGTTAGGGTGTTAGGTGTAGACTTAGAAAGTGTTTCCCCATAGGAAACAATGGGGCTGCGTTAGGAGCTGAACGCTGCTTTTTTGCAGGTGTTAGGTTTTTTTTCAGCCAGCTCAGCCCCATTGTATCCTATGGGGAAATCGTGCACAAGCACGTTTTTCCAGCTTACCGCTACCGTAAGCAACGCTGGTATTGAGGATTGAAGTGGAGCTAAATTTGGCTCAATGCTCACTTTTCTGAGGCTAACGCAGCCATTCAGAAAACTCATAATACCAGCGTTTAAGGGAGCGCTGGAAAAAAAAAGGCTTGTTAGCCCCGCAAGTTTTTACCGACAAAACTCGTAATCTAGGCGTAAAAATGTTGGTGTTTACTGTCCCTTTAACAAAAAAATCTCCAGTGGATAGCTTTACCAGAAAATTGTACCTCTCAGGCAAGACTTGACATATCCCAGCCTGGTATTTTGGTGCTGGACTGACCTTACTAGGCGGGATCAGACTGATATACTTCAGGAAAGTTCTCTGTGAAAAGCACAATTGGGCTCAAAAAGGCTGTTCCCAGGTAGTTAATCTCCATAGAACAAACTACTGAGTTGTTGTTTGTTTTTGAGAGAGCGCTTATCTTTCTGTATTGTACTGTATTTAAAAAATCTTAGAGGCTGGGGACTCACAAATTCTAAATTTCTAGTACAAGCTCCTAACTTTTTGGATTCTTCTAAATATGTTCCTATATTAAATACTTAATCTAGCTCCTAAAAAAATAATAATTTATGTAAGAACTTACCTGATAAATTCATTTCTTTTATATTGGCAAGAGTCCATGAGCTATATGGGATATACAATCCTACCAGGAGGGGCAAAGTTTCCCAAACCTCAAAATGCCTATAAATACACCCCTCACCACACCCACAATTCAGTTTAACGAATAGCCAAGAAGTGGGGTGATAAAGAAAGGAGTAAAAAGCATCAACAAAGGAATTTGGAAATAATTGTGCTTTCTACAAAAAAAATCCCAACCACCATAAAAAGGGTGGGCCTCATGGGTTCTTGCCAATATGAAAGAAATTAATTTATCAGGTAAGTTCTTACATAAATTATGTTACATAAATTATGTTTTCTTTCATGTAATTGGTAAGAGTCCATGAGCTAGTGACGTATGGGATAGCAATACCCAAGATGTGGAACTCCACGCAAGAGTCACTAGAGAGGGAGGGATAAAAATAAAAGCAGCCATTTTCCGCTGAAAATTAATCCACAACCCAAAATATATATTTATTCTCATAAATGAAAGGAAAAAAATTAAATCAAAAGCAGAAGAATCAAACTGAAACAGCTGTCTGAAGAACTTTTCTACCAAAAACTGCTTCCGAAGAAGCAAATACATAAAAATGGTAGATTTTAGTAAATGTAAGCAAAGAAGACGAAGTAGCAGCTTTGCAAATCTGATCAACTGAAGCTTCATTCTTAAAAGCCCAGGAAGTGGAAACTGATCTAGTAGAATGAGCTGTAATTCTCTGAGGCAGGGCTTGACCCGACTCCAAGTAGGCTTGATGAATCAAAAGCTTTAACCACGAAGCCAAAGAAACGTCAGAAGCCTTCTGACCTTTCCTAGAACCAGAAAAGATAACAAATAGACTAGAAGTCTTCATGAAAATCTTTAGTAGCTTCAACATAATATTTCAGAGCTCTCACCACATCCAAAGAATGTAAAGATCTCATCAAAGAATTCTTAGGATTAGGACACAAGGAAGGAACAACAATTTCTCTAATAATGTTGTTAGAATTCACAACCTTAGGTAAGAATTTAAATGAAGTCCACAAAACTGCCTTATCCTAATGAAAAATCAGAAAAGGAGATTCACAAGAGAGAGCGGATAATTCAGAAACTCTTCTAGCAGAAGAGATGGCCAAAAGAAACAACACTTTCCAAGAAAGTAGTTTAATGTCCAAAGAATGCATAGGCTCAAACGGAGCCTATAAAGACTTCAAAACCAAATTAAGACTCCAAGGAGGAGAGATTGATTTAATGACAGGCTTGATACAAACCAAAGCCTGCACAAAACAATGAATATCAGGAAGTTTAGCAATCTTTCTGTGAAATAAAACAGAAAGAGCAGAAATTTGTCCTTTCAAGGAACTTGCAGACAAGCCTTTATCCAAACCATCCTGAAGAAACTGTAAAATTCTAGGAATTCTAAAAGAATGCCAAGAGAATTTATGAGAAGAACACCATGAAATGTAAGTCTTACAAACTCGATAAGAAATCTTTATAGAAACAGATTTACGAGCCTGCAACATGGAGTCAGAAAAACCTCTATGACTAAGCACTAAGCGTTCAATTTCCATACCTTCAAATTTAATGATTTGAGATCCTGATGGAAAAACGGACCTTGAGATAGAAAGTCTGGCCTTAATGGAAGTGGCCAAGGTTGGTAACTGTACATCCGAACAAGATCCGCATACCAACACCTGTGAGGCCATGCTGGAGCCACCAGCAGCACAAGTGATTGCTCCATGATGATTTTGGAGATCACTCTTGGAAGAAGAACTAGAGGCGGGAAAATATAAGGCGGAGTTCCAAAATATTTATTGGTAATCTCGCCTCTTGAGATTTCCAAACCCCTTGTGCTGTCAGAGATCCCAAAACAGCTCCCCAACCTGAAAGACTCGCATCTGTTGTGATCACAGGCCAGGTTTAACGAACGAAAGAAGCCCCTAGAATTATACGATGGTGATCTAACCACCAAGTCAGAGAAAGTCAAACATTGGGATTTAAGGATATTAATTGTGATATCCTTGTATAATCCCTGCACCATTGGTTCAGCATACAAAGCTGGAGAGGTCTCATATGAAAACGAGCAAAGGGGATCGCGTCCGATGCTGCAGTCATGAGACCTAAAACTTCCATGCACATAGTTACTGAAGGGAATGACTGAAACTGAAGGTTCTGACAGGCTGCAACCAATTTCAAACGTCTCTTGTCTGTTAGAGACAAAGTAATGGACAATGAATCTATCTGGAAACCTAAAAGAGGTTACCTTTATCTGAGGAATCAAATAACTTTTTGGTAAATTGATCCTCCAACCATGTCTTTGAAGAAACAACAGTAGTTGATTCGTGTGAGATTCTGCAGAACGTAAAGACTGAGCAAGTACTAAGATATCGTCCAAATAAGGAAAGACCGCAACATCCCGCTCTCTGATTACAGAGAGTAGGACACCGAGAACCTTTGAAAAGATTCTTGGAGCTGTCACTAGGCCAAAAGGAAGAGCAACAAATTGGTAATGCCTGTCTAGAAAAGAGAATCTCAGGAACTGATAGCGATCTGGATGAATCGGAATATGAAGATAAGCATCCTGTAAGTCTATTGTGGACATATAATGCCCTCGCTGAACAAAAGGCAGAATAGACCTTATAGTCACCATTTTGAAATTTGGTTCTTTCTTTGGGACAATGAATAGATTTGAATAAAAACCCAGACCCTGTTTCTGAAACGGAACTGGCATGATTACCCCAGATAACTCCAGGTCTGAAACACACTTCAGGAAAGCCTGAGCCTTTACTGGGTTTGCTGGAATGCGTGAGAGAAAAAAATCTTCTCACAGGCGGTCTTACTCTGAATCCTATCCTGTATCCCTGAGAGACAATATTCTGAATCCAATGATTTTGGACCGAATTAATCCAAACATCTTTGAAAAATCTTAAGCTGCCCCCTACCAGCTGAGCTGGAATAAGGGCCACATCTTCATGTGGACTTGGGGGCTGGCTTTGATCTCTTAAATGGCTTGGATTTATTCCAATTTGAAGAAGGCTTCCAATTGGACACAGATTCCTTGGGGGGAAGAATTAGGTTTCTGTTCCTTATTTAGAAATGAAAAATAGTTAGAAGCTTTAGATTTATCCTAAGATCTTTTATCCTGAGGCAAAAAACTCCCTTCCCCCAGTGACAGTTGAAATTATTGAATCCAACTATCAACCAAATAATTTATTACCTTGGAAAGAAAGAGATAGCAATCTGGACTTAGAAGTCATATCAGCATTCCAAGATTTAAGCCACAAAGCTCTTCTAGCTAAAATAGCTAAAGACATAGATTTAACATCAATTTTGATGATATCAAAAAATGGCATCACAAATGAAATTATTAGCATGTTGAATCAAGTTAACAATGCTAGACAAATCAAGATCCGATACTTGTTGCACTAAAGTTTCCAACCAAAAAGTTGAAACAGCTGCAACATCAGCCAAAGAAATTGCAGGCCTAAGAAGATGACCTGAATATAAATAAACTTTCCTTAGATAAGATTCAAGTTTCCTATCTAAAGGATCTTTAAAAGAAGTACTATCTTCCGTAGGAATAGTAGTACGTTTAGCAAGAGTAGAGATAGCCCCATCAACTTTGGGGATCTTTTCCCCAAACTCCAATCTGCTGGCAAACGATACAATTTTTTAAACCTTAAAGAAGGAATAAAAGAAGTACCAGGCCTATTCCATTCCTTAGAAATCATATCAGAAACAGCATCAGGAACTGGAAAAAACTCTGGAATAACCACAGGAGGTTTATAAACAGAAAGTAAACGTATACTAGTTTTAATATCAAGAGGACTAGTCTCCTCAATATCCAATATAATCAACACTTCTTTAACAAAGAACGAATGTACTCCATTTTAAATAAATAAGTAGATTTGTCAGTGTCAATATCTGAGGAAGGATCTTCTGAATCAGATAGATCCTCATCAGAGGAGGATAATTCATTATGTTGTCGGTCATTTGAAATTTCATCAACTTTATGAGAAGTTTTAAAAGGCCTTTACATTTATCAGAAGGTGGGATGGCAGACAAAGCCTTCTGAATAGAATCAGCAATAAATTCTTATAAATTCACAGGTATATCTTGTACATTAGATGTTAAAAGAACAGCAACAGGCAATGTACTATTACTGATGGACACATTCCTGCATGTAAAAGTTTATCATGACAACTTATTACAAACCACAGCTGGAGATATAATCTCCACAAGATTACAACAAATGTACTTAGCTTTGGTATAACTGTTATCAGTCAGCAGGGTTCCAACAGTGAATTCTGAGACAGGATCAGATTGAGACATCTTGCAAATGTAAGAGAAAAAAACAACATATAAAGCAAAATTATCAATTTCCTTATATGGCAGTTTCAGGAATGGGAAAAAATGCAAACAGCATAGCCCTCTGATAGAGAAAAAAGGCAAGAGGCATATAGGAATGGGGTTTAAAATAATGAAAATATTTGGCGCCAAGTATGACGCACAAACAGAGAAAAAAATTTTTCGCTAACAACATCCGGAAATGACACACTCGCGTCATTGAAGATGCAACCTTGTGAAAGGACTTGGCGTCATCAAAGACGCCAGAAATTCCGAATTTGCATCATCGAACATAACTTTGCTGCAAAAAAATCTCGTGCCAAAAATTACGCAATATAGTTTGGCATTTCGCGCCCTCGCAAGCCTAATTTTGCCCGCGAATTTAAAATGACATTCAATTGAAAAAAGACTATACCCCAGGTAAGAAATACATTTTCCTAAAAAATGCATTTCCCAGATATGAAACTGACAGTCTGCAAAAGGAAATATACTGAAACCTGAATCATGGCAAATATACGTACAATACATATATTTAGAACTTTATATAAATACATAATGTGCCAAACCATAGCTGAGAGTGTCTTAAGTAATAAAAACATACTTACCAAAAGACACCCCTCCACATATAGCAGATAGCCAAACCAGTACTGAAACGGTTATCAGTAGAGGTAATAGAATATGAGAGTATATCGTCGATCTGAAAAGGGAGGTAGGAGATGAATCTCTACGACGGATAACAGAGAACCTATGAAATAGATCTCCCGTGAGGAAAACCGTTGCATTCAAAAGGTGATACTCCACATCCCTCTGACATTCACTGTACTCTGAGAGGAATCAGGCTTCAAAATGCTGAGAAGCGCATATCAACGTAGAAATCTTAGCACAAACTTACTTCACCACCTCCATAGGAGGCAAAGTTTGAAAAACTGAATTGTGGGTGTGGTGAGGGGTTTGAGGTTTGGGAAACTTTGCCCCTCCTGGTAGGATTGTATATCCCATACGTCATTAGCTCATGGACTCTTACCAATTACATTAAAGAAATTATATTTGTCTCCTCAGTATTCTGGGAGACTAATAAATTTCAAATAAACTGGTCAAGACCTGATCTGAGGTATGTACTTTAGGTGCTTAAAGGGACAGTCAAGTCCAAAAAAAACTCTCATTTTTCAAATAGGGCATTTAATTTTAAACAACTTTCCAATTTACTTTTATCAACAATTTTGCTTTGTTCTCTTGGTATTCTAGTTGAAAGCAAACCTAGGAAGGCTCATATACTAATTTCTAAGCCCTTGAAGGCCGCCTCTATTTTATTTACTTTTCACAGCAGGGGAGAGCAAGCTCATGTAGGCCATATAGATAGCATTGTGATCACGCCCGTGGCTAGTGGCAGACACTGCACTAATTGGCTAAAATGCAACTATATGCAAAATAACTAAAAGTCATGTGATTAGGGGAGGTCAGAAGATGCTTAGATACCAGTTAGTCACAGAAGTAAAACGTGTATTAATATAACTGTGTTGGTTATGCAAAACTGGAGAATGGGTAATAAAGGGATTATCGATCTTTTTAAACAACAAAAATTCTGGTGTTGACTGTCCCTTTAAGGCACAGGAAAGCCTTACAACAATGTATATGAATGATAAACCCTGATAATGTAAATGTGGATTGGGCCTACTAGACGCAACACTCTGCAACATGATTTTGAGTTAAAGTATTGTATATAGGCCAAGATATGTAAAGGACTGTAAGCTGTGTTTCTAGGGCCTCTGAAGTCTAATATTTAAAAAAATATTTGTTTTGTATTAAGCTTTAATACAGTGATCCAGAATGAATGCATCTAAAGACTCCTTTTACAGTTTTATTAATACATAGGCCTTTATATGATTTTGAAAACATTTTATATTTATCACATTATAGTGAAAAAAGGTCTTTTGACAAAAGACTATCATTTGCACTTACTGTTTACAGGATATTATATATAGTTTGGGTTCTGTGATTTATTTAAGGCTGCACAAAATTTTTAAACCACAATCACATAAAACTAGATTACTAAAACTGTAGGTTTTATGTTAAGGAACATGTGGTAAGGACTAATTGTATGTCTGTGTCATTTTTCCAAAACATTTATATTCTTCACAAAATGACACCTATAAGGCTGAGATTATAGCTTTAAATATAACTTGGGAAGCAAGAATTTGGCGTGTTAACTTCCTCTGAGGGAAAAAAAACTATAATTTGTACTCAAGTCATACAACGCTAGTGTCTGCCTGTATGGATTAATCGTACGTATATAATTAAAGCTCAGGAATAACATTTGCCATTTTTTACTTTTGTTTTAATGTTGTAATCAAAATTCCACGTAGGATAACATACAAGAACTTTGTGTACATTATCTCTACTTCTATATTAAATCCTTTTAGTTCCCACATTGTTCTACCTTTTTTAAATAGAGTAATTTACTAGCTTAACAACATTGGCATATTAAACTATGTATTGTTTTGAAATAAGAAGTGTGCTATGACTATTCCACATGACTATAAATCATACTGATTTGATAGCTTCTCACCAATTTATAAAGGACATAGAGGTTATGCACTGGCTTACAGGTTCCTTAGTATAATGATATAATGCAAATAAAATGCATGGTCGATTTTTGTGTCATTTATTTAAAAAAAAAACAATAATAAGCATATCTTCCTTTGCATCCCATAGTCAGCCCTCCGCACGGGCACTTTTTTAAAAGAAGAATGGGGACCATGCAGCCATTCAGAAGAAGGCCAAAATGTATGAACCTGCAAAAGTCGATTTGAGCCCTCTGACATCTCAGACGTGGTGGATCTAAATTATTAACAACCACAGTTATCAGTCAACCAGTTAAGCAACAGCCGTGGTAGAGCCTGCATAGGTTTTCACTTGTGCAATTGAAAATGCATCATTGCTGGGCACAAATGAAAACAGACAGGTTCCTTGAAAGCCGCAAATATATACTCTCATAATACAAGAGCCTTATTATGAGGAGGCAAGCATAGAACCCCAAAGCTCAATAAAACTAGATCACATATATAAAGGGTAATTGTGTGGCACTGTACAGTGAAGGCTGATAATATAATAGTATCACATAGGGGAATAGCACGTGGTTTTGGCCTTTATTTCATCATGGCAGCATGGTGTGATTGCAGCACTTGAAGTTTATCACATGCAAGAGAAGACAGACCCTCACAGCCCACAATAACACAGAGGACGCTCTCAGTTAGGCTGATATTGAGCAGTGAGAAGTAAAGAGAGAGGGATAAGCTTGTAATTCTCGCCATCTATCACAGAGGACACGTGTCTTTGAAAGGGGCCTAACGGACCGAACTTTATCTTGTTTAGATGCAATATCTTAGGCATCCGCGCAAAGCACTGGGCTATACATACCTCTGTTCTCATGAAAGTTGATAAATACTTCTACAAACTCTCCCCCACTACCAAAGCTGACATGACCCACAGAACAAAAACCGCTGATAAAAAGCAGCAGAAATACTCAGCTGAAATATATGTGGAGAGCCCACCTCTGAATGAACATATTGTTACATCGGGACCAGAACAGATATCCCTGCTTCAGGAGCTGAAGTCTTTCTTCCTGCCAAAGATAGACTCCCTTCATTCGGGGGTGGACACACCAACAAGTGAAGTGAGACAGTTCTCCTCGCGGCTGAGTTCAGTCGAGTTCCGCATTTCTGAAGTGGAAGATAGACAGTTTGCCTCAGATACAACAGTCAAGCAACTGGTTAAAAAGAATCAACTACTACAAGATCATATAGAGCACTTGGAAAATAGAAGTCGTCGCAACAACCTACGAATAGTAGGGGTACCAGAATCAGTTAAAGGAAGAGACTTACTGGAATTTATGGCACTAAAATTTCCTAAAATGTTGGGTATACCCACTGATGTTCTACCTATTTATGTGGAGAGGGTCCACCGTGTGGGGCCTGAAAGGACTTTAAATCATGCAAAAGCAAGACCTAGGCAGGTCATATTTAAATGCCTGAATTTTCAGGAAAAGTTTAAGTCTTTGCGGGCCTACCGGTCACACAGAGAAATACTATATGAAGGCTCGAAACTGCTATTTTTCCAGGACTTTTCAATGGAGGTCACAAGGCAAAGAAAAGAGTTTGCCCTGCTCTGCTCTCAACTGCATGAGCAGGGCCGATAAGTGGCGCTCCTGTACCCAGCGAAACTACTCCTGCAAACAGCACATGGCACCAATTTCTTCCACTCACCGCAAGCCTTGAAAAGCTATCTCGCAATGGAGAACCAGCGGCCAAACACATGAAAAGACTCCAATGTGAGGTTGGAGATCCTTCTCTCCCAATTCTCAAGAGATGTTACAAATGGCGGTGTCTTGTCTTTGCTCTGTTGCTTTCTGGAGTAACAGTGGTCCTCAATCAAAGAAGACAAAGAGTCCTGGATGTGGGACTGCCCTTACCTCTGGGGTAAAAACTGAAAGTTATATGTTGTTGTTCTGTTATAATTTATTGTTGTTACTAATTTCAAAATGTGTACAAGTAATTGAAACAGTTCTTGTGATAACTAATGTTCATAGGTTTTACAGTTATGTTTTAAAGTTAACATTTAAAGAGAAGCTCACACACACTTATCAAATAAGAGGGGGTATCAGCCCTCCTAGGTGTATAAGGCGCAGTGCAATGTATCTTAACCAATCTCTCAATTCTAAGACTGGCAGGTTATTAATACAAATTAAACTGGTGATGGCCCTAGTTTTAAAGAGGGAAATGAACACCGCCAAATATACACTAGCTATAACTGTTATCATGGGTGCCACGCCTCCAAGTGCTCAACGAATACGTTGGTTATCATTCCCCTTTCACAACAGTATACCTACAACCAATAAAAGGTTATTCTGTCTGGAACAGTAATCCCACTAAGTACCCCATAGTTAGAATCATTTCCTGGTTCATGCTTAGAGATATTGCTGAATACCTATTAGGGGATTATGTATTGTGTGCATGCCATGGGAACACTATTACTACATCACGTAGTCTCAATACATATTTCATCACCTGCAGACTCTCTGTTCAGTTGTTTGTTGAACAGGTGATGTCATGATGTGGCATGTATTCAACTACATCACACCCCAGTCAAAAAATGTTAAATTCTTTTGATGTATGGTCTCATTTATATAAGGTTGTTGTGAATATATATATATATAAACCAGACAATCGGCATATTGCTTTAGTGTGTTGGTTAATTGGGAGGAAAGTGGGGAGCAAGTTTGCATTTCTGATAGATCAGACTTCTTCTACTGTTTTAATGTCTACCCCCCCGCTCCTCCCCTCCCTTTCTCTTCCCTCCCCCCTCTTCCCCCTTTTTTTTTTCACCAGATCCATTACACATATTCAGCCATTCCTAGACAAACATGTAACTTAAAATCATAATGTGGAACGTCGGCGGAATTAACTCACCCATAAAGCGTAAAGCAATTCTCACTCATTTTAGGAGAATGGGAGCTGATATAGCTCTACTCCAAGAGACACACCTGACTGACCCTGAGCACCAAAAATTACAAAGAGATTGGGTGGGACACGTATCGTTTTTATCCCATACTAGTGCCAGTCGTGGCATGGCTATTGCATTTGGGAAGAGACTCTCGATCCGTGTTAATCACACATACGCTGATAAATAAGGGAGATTTATGATAGTTAACGCCACTATTATTTCAATTGATTACGTATTCTGCAATCTTTATGCCCCCAACCATAGAATAATGAATTTCTGGAAAGATTTGATACAAAAATTAGTGCCACACATAGGATCGAAATTGATAATTGGAGGTGACTTTAAAATCGCCTCCACACATAATCTAGATAGAATTTGGCTAGAACCCCAGTCCATTAAAGATCCAAAAATAAATTATAAAGCTAGATATGAAACAAAAATATTCAACATGTTTGACTCAGACCTAGACACATGTGACATATAAAGGCTGCAACATCCAGAGGGTAGGGATTATACCTGCTTATCTAAAGCCAAACATACTCTAATAGATCTATTCTTGATCTCCAATGATTTAACCACACAGGTTTGTCAATGTAAAATACATGATATACTACTGTCTGACCATGCACCTGTAGAAATGACCTGAGGGGCTCACGGGCCACGCGAGAATAGAAACAAGCTTAGATTCCCTACATACCTGATGACGTCAGAAGCATTTACTAAATTCCTAACACAATCCTGGACAGACTATTATAATGCATCCCACCTGGACAACACCCAATTATTTTGGGAGACGTCAAAAGCAGTTCTAACTGGTTTTATAATATCATATGTCTCTAAATTAAGATACAAAACCCATTACAGATATAAAGCCTTACAAAAACAACTGGGACAAACATAACAATCATATCTCCAAATTAAGACAAAAGAAACACATGAATCCTACATTGCTGCAAAAGCAGAATTCAATGCCTTTATGAATCAACAGGCCTTGGCAGGTCTGTTAAAAATAGCAGGTAAATATTATAGATTCGGTAGAATAGAGCAGGTAAGGTATCTTGGCTAATGGACTTTTTTCTGACGACTTTCAACTACAAAGAGGCACTAGGCAGGGCTGCCCCTTATCGCTGCTACTGTTCAACTAGCGCTGGAGCCACTTGCACTGAAGTTAAGACAAATATTCCCAGGAATTAAGCTGGGAGGCGTTTCCCTGCATTTGGCGCTATACACGGATGATATGCTGCTATTTGTAGACACTCCACAAATTCATGTGCCACGCATACTACATGCGATTACAGAATTTGGCAGCTTCTCGGGATATAAGATAAACACATCTAAGTCAGAGATATTATGGTTAAACAAACACTCAAACGCTAGGCATAATTTCCCATTCGAAGAAGTATCGGAAGACCTCACATATCTAGGTATCCAGCTACATAGAGACCCATCTAAAATGTATAAAATAAATCTATCCGAAAAATGCCTGAGTCTCTCCTCACAATAAAAAAATTGGACCAACCTCCCTTTGGGAATGTCGGGTCAAATCAATCTGGTTAAAATGACGATTTTACCCAAAATACTTTATCCGTTACTCATGCTCCCGTTCCTCATGACCAAGACAGATTTAACCCTGCTGTCTCAAGCTATATCTTGTTTTATATGGCGAGGAAATAAGCCTGATAGCTGCAGAAAAACTACAGCTCCCTTTTGTCGGAGGAGGTCTTAGCCTCCCAAACCTAAAACTTTATAACTGTGCGGCCCTAGCCAGGCTGGTTACAGACTGGCAACTTAATACGTGTCATTTTTGCGATCCATGGCTGGAGGAAGCGGTGATAACGCCTTTAGCACTATCTTATCTGCCATATGCAATTACGAAAAATCTGCCACCCTCAATTGCCAGTAGTGCCTTATATAGGGATCCCCTAAGGGCTTGGCGTATGATTAATAGATATTTAAAAATTGACTTCCCTACCCATAAATTTATTCCTTTGTTGGGAAATCCTGAGTTCCCCAAAAGGGAATGATTATGAACTATTTCACGTTTGGAAGAACCTTGGTATAAGGGTGGTGGGAGATGTGCTGGACACACTACAACATACAATATGATCCTTCCAAGAACTGAAAAACAAATTTCAGGTTCCTAATAGGCATTTATACGCCAACCCGCAGCTAAGACACTATGTGTCGACTTTGCAAGCGTCTAATACAGAGTTTTGGTAAAAATCACCTTTCGCTATTTCACAGACCCTGTTCTAACTGGGGTGTTTCTCATTGTCAAACCTCTACACGCAACTACTATTAAAATAGAAAGAAATTACAATTTAAACAAATTTATTGACGAAACTGAATACAGATGTCCCAGTAGAAGTGACTATACAAGATATAAAGAATAGCCTAGACTGCACCAAAAAAGCAACACTGGCAATTTCGTTTAGAGAGGCACAAATTAGAATGTTACACAAAGATTATATAACACCACACAGACTATCAAAATAGAGCAAACAATTTCCTAATCAGTGTATTAAATGCAGCAGTGCATCCCCATCATTTCAGCACTACTTCTATGCATGTCCGATCATCAGACGGTTTTGGGGACATTACCAATATTGGATAAAGTCTACATTTAACATAGACATCATGCTGAACACAAATGAAATATATTTATTTCAATTGGATGACACACATAAAAAGTATCATAGACTACTCACACTGTGTACATTACTAGCTAGACACTGCATTTTTAGCAAGTGGATATCTAGTCAACGCCCAACTATAGCTCAATTTAAACGTCGTCTGATGAAGCAACTCTTTGTGGAACAATATGACGTCAAACTGGACACAGTCCATAGATTGCAACTTTTCTTAAAAAAGTGGCAACCCCCTATAGCTACACTCAGCACCACTCTACAGAGGCAAATTCTTCAACCCTTCGCCCATCTAGAGATGATGCTTCCAGCGAACCTCAGAGGGGAATGGCGAGTTTTGACTGAATCAGGGGAGAACCACTGCTCAGTTGTAATTCCGTCTGAAGAAATTTTATTGTAACATTAAGGGACTTCTTTTTTTTTTCTCTCTCCCCTCCCCCCATCTTTTCTTCCCTAGTTGATTGATATAATAAGATTTTTATTATTAAAAGTTTTTGAAACAGAGTTACCACACATGATTGGACCTTAAACAGCAAAAACTTTATTCTAAAATCAGACAGAATGATGGACAATTTTGGGCAAAAAAACCTCTCCTATTGTGAAGAAATTTTTGAAGATACATTGAGTATTTTATCTCACTGTATGTAAAGTCCTTTTCATTTGAACTTCAAAAGATTAATGTACCTAGATTCAAAGATTCTGTGTTTGTCAACTGTCATGTGTTGGTTCTGTTTCCTACAATAAAGAGAATTTAAAAAAAAAAAATTGTATGCTCTATCTGAATCATGAAAGAAAAAAATTGGGTTTAGTATCGCTTTAAGTTATTCCCTTTAGTATGAATGAAAACAACAATTATTGGGTATTAATTTAATTTAACTATGGGGTCCGTATGGAGCTTGATGCCCGTGTTTCTGCCGAGCCTGAAACAAAAGTCTAAAGACTGCTGCTCCATAACCTGTCCTCCTGCTCTGAGGTGGCGGACAGAAATCAACCCGATCGGATACAATCTGGTTGATTGACACCCCCTGTTAGCGGCCGATTAGCATTTATCGATGTGCAGCGAACATGATACGCTACATTGTATCATGTCCGCTTACACATTAGTAAATTGACCCCTGAGACTCATTCAATACATTGGATTTTATTAAATATTCTTCTTTAAATTATGTGAATAGACTCCCTATCAGAATACATTATCAATTTGAAATTATAGTTGCGCTATTAATGATGAGATTTACACTTGGCTACACGCATGCAATGTTGTACCTGGAGAGCCTCCCTAGGTGAGACAGTACTGAAATAATCGGTTTCAAAGGATTCATTGGTGCGGGTTTGCTGCACAATTTGAAGCTCAGTGTCTATTTTTGCCAGCTGATCATATTCTCCGGTTTCTGGAGTGTAGCCTTCCCCTGGCACCAGCCAACCAGAAACATCTACCTACAAAATAAAAAATGAAATACCTTTAGTGGTTGGACTAAAATATGATCTCTTTAAAAACCATGTGACTTCTGATCCTAAATAAACAAACTACAAATTGTGGAGACCGTATGAATCACTCTAAAAACAAAATGTATGCTTACCTGATAGATTTATTTATTTCTTGACATAGTGAGTCCACGGAATCATCAATTACTGTTGGGAATATCACTCCTGGCCAGCAGGAGGCAAAGAGCACCACAGCAAAGCTTTTAAGTATCACTTCCCTTCCCACAACCCCCAGTCATTCGACTGAAGGAAAAGGAGAGAAAAGAAACAACATAAGGTGTAAAGGTGCCTGAGGTTTATAATAAAAAAACAGTTTGAAAACAAGGGAGGGCCGTGGACTCACTGTGTCAAGAAATAAATAAAATTATCAGGTAAGCATGAATTTTGTTTTCTTTTTTAAGACACGGTGAGTCCACGTAATCATCAATTACTGTTGGGAATCAATACCCAAGCTAGAGGACACAGATGATTAGGGAGGGACAAGACAGGAAACCTAAACAGAAGGCACCATCGCTTGAAGAACCTTTCTCCCAAAAGGAAAATGTGCAAAGAAGGCCAAGTCGTAGCCTTACAAATCTGTTCTACAGAAACCTAATTTTTGAAAGTCTAAGAAGAAGAAACAGCCCTAGTGGTATGAACTGTAATTCTCTCAGGAGGCTGCTGTCTAACAGACTCACAAGCCAAACGAATAATAATTCTTAACCAGAGAGAAAGAGAAGTGGCAATAGCTTTCTGATCTCTATGTTTTCCAGAAAAGCAAACAATCAAAGCAAAAGACTGAGGAAATTCCTTAGTAGTTAAGAACTCCTTAATGGAGTCAGCAACAGGAAACGTCTTCTTAAAGACACGGAGCGGGGAAAAGGAATCCAAGGCCCCTCCGATAATTTGCTATAATTTCCGTGGCACGGTCTGGCACAGTAAGGACCTCCATAGTGGAAGGACATTAAATAATTTATTAAGCTTGTCAGATTTCCTAGGGATGACAACAGTAGGAGTATGTGAGTCAACAAGAGTAACCAAAAATCTCCTTTAACAGTACACGTAGGTGTTCAAGTTTACATCTGAAGGATACACCTTCAGCATCAGATAAAGGAATTATACTATCCAAACCTGAGATTTCACCCTCAGAGGCTACCAACGTATTTTCCTCATCAGACTTATGAGAAAGGATAACTTGGGTAACAGAAGTCGGAGCAAAAACCCTACTATCTGAATCTTTAATTTTCCTCTTGCGTTTACCCTGTAGCATGGGAATGACAGCTAATGCCGCAGAGGATACCTGGGCAGCAATCTCTGCTTGCAAACAAAACTCCTCTAGGAGATTAAGAGGAAGCGCAGGGCACTGCATGTGACACCAATAGGGCTTGGGACATATGAGGAGAATGCTGTGGCATAGCTTGAACAGCGTCAACCTGAGAGACTGATGGCTCAGAAACAAGGAGTCTATCTTTATGAGAAACAGTCTCAAAAAATAATAAATTATGCAGGTACTGTACCTTTAAATTTTAACATGAACTGTACTGTACCTTAAGGATTATTAAATAAACTGTGCCTTAAATAATTAAACTTAGTAGTCCCCCAAAGGACTACCCGTGTCCTTAAAGCAATCTTACAAAAACCTTATGTACTGAACCTTTAAGGATAATTAAATCAACTGTGCCTTTAAACTAAGGACTATCTGTGTTCCTAAGGAAATCTTTCAAAATATGCAATAATTTGGCGTGAGAAGACAATTTTCACATTAGGGAAAATTTGATACTCTGCTTTAGATGCCTATCTGTCCCCTCTTTAACCGGACAGCAATTGCGATCTCACAGAGCAGCCTTTACACAGATCGTCGTAAAAATCTCTTCTTCATCAAAAGCAGGTCTCCTAACACTGCGCAACAGCTTCGGACTGTATTGAGAAGCGCATCACATGACAGATAGAGATGCTGCGCTATAGAGAAAGCGCGCGCTTCAGTCAGAGGAGAAATCCCGCCTAAGCAAAACACCAGGGAGAAGTACCCGCCTCCAAATTAATGGAGACGGCTCCAAAACGGCAATCTGCAACACTGTGTCGCTATAAGTACAAGCACATAGCCTTTCTCAATCTGTGGCCTCTTGAACACTAATCCAGAGCCCAAAAATAAACATCAACCACTGAACCACCAATACAAATAAAATGCAAGTTTTGCAATAAATGTTGTCTCCCATTCACATGTACCAGTGCCTGCTGCCTGCCAAATAAATCCTGATGCAGGACGAAGTCCCATAATAAGTGCAGAATTTCGTATTAACCCTTTCGTGCCAGTCTTTCCTTCCCAGAGGTCAACAAAAATGGCACTTACCTGCACATCCAGCTGTCCGGCAGGGGGACAGCCCACCCGGTATGAGAGGAAGCCACTCCTCACAGAGACCTGTGGATAAAAGAAATGAACAGAGTAAGCCTACACTGGCATTCTGTTTGAGGGCAGCAATCCTGTCAGGAAAACGCAATGAGGCCCACCCCACAAGTTCCTAACTGCTTGAAAGCTACCACAGCCCTACTGAAGAGACTAACGTGGAGTACAGCTAAACCCAGCTTGTCAGAGAAGAATCTTAATCAGGCACCTAAAACTTCACCTCCTCCTTGAACTGAAGGCAAAGAGAATGACTGGGGATTGTGGGAAGGGAAGTGATACTTAACAGCTTTGCTGTGGTGCTTTTTGCCTCCTCCTGCTGGCCAGAAGTGATATTCTCAACAATAATTGATGATTTTGTGGACTCACTGTGTCTTAAGAAAGAAAGTACAATTTTGTACTGAGAAAATGATTCTTTTCTTGGTATTTATTCACACAAAAAAGCTACACAATCAGGAAATCACCTTTTATGCATTAATTTGTTCATTATTTTCCCTTTCTTATTGACCTAGTTAGAGGCATATGCAAGTTAAAATTAGACTTTCATGGTTAAAACAGGGACATAAAAGAAAAACATAATTTATGTAAGAATTTACCTGATAAATTAATTTTTTTCATAAGTCCATGAGCTATTGATGTATGGGATTATACATTCCTACCAAGAGGGGGCAAAGTTTCCCAAACCTATAAATATACCTCCCACCACACACATACTTCAGTTTAACGTATAGCCAAGTAGTGAGGTGTAAAAAGAAGTAAAAAAGCATACAAAAAAGAGGAACTGGAAAATAATATTGTGCTTTTATACAAAAAATATAACCACCAAAAAAAGGGTGGGCCTCATGGACTTCTTATGAAAGAAATGAATTTATCAGGTAAGATCTTACATAAATTATGTTTTCTTTCACGTAATTGGCAAGAGTCCATGAGCTAGTGACGTATGGGATAGAAATACCCAAGATGTGGAAGTCCACAGAAGAGTCACTAGAGAGGGAGGGATAAAATAAAAACACCTATTTCCGCTAAGAAATTAAATACAAAAATTAAGTTCTTCTTAAAAATAGAAGAATCAAACTGAGACAGCTGCCTGAAAAAACTTTTCTACCAAAGACTGCTTCAGAAGAAGCAAATACATCGAAATGGTAAAATTTTGTAAATATATGCAAAGAAGACCAAGTTGCTGCTTTGCAAATCTGATCAACTGAAGCTTCATTCTTAAAAGCCCAAGAAGTCGCAACTGATCTAGTAGAATGAGCTGTAATGCTCTGAGGCGGAGACTGTCCCACTTCCAAATAAGGTTTGTGAATCAAAAGCTTTAACCAAAATGCCAAAGAAATAGCAGAGGCGTTCTGACCTTTCCTAGAACCAGAAAAGACAACAAATAGACAAGAAGTCTTCCTGAAATCCTTAGTAGTTTCAACATAGTATTTCAAAGCCCTTACCACATCCAAAGAGTGTAACGATTTTTCAAGCGAATTCTTAGGATTCGGACACAAGGAAGGAACAACAATTTCCCTACTAATTTTGTTAGAATTCACAACCTTAGGAAGAAATTTGAATGAAGTCCGCAAAACAGATTTATCCTGATGGAAAATCAGAAAAGGAGACTCACAAGAGAGAGCAGACAATTCAGAAACTCTTCTAGAAGAAGAGATAGCCAAAAGGAACAATACTTTCCAAGAAAGTAGTTTAATATCCAAAGAATGCATAGGTTTATAAGGAGGAGCCTGCAAAACCTTCAAAACCAAATTAAGACTCCATGGAGGAGAAATAGACTTAATAACAGGCTTGTTACAGACCAAAGCCTGGACAAAACAGTGAATATCAGGAAGTTTAGCAATCTTTCTATGAAATAAAACAGAAAGAGCAGAGATTTGTCCCTTCAAAGTACTTGCAGACAAACCTTTATTCAAACCGTCCTGAAGAAACTGCAAAATTCTAGGAATTCTAAAAAAATGCCAAGAGAATTTATGAGAACACCATGAAATATAGGTTGATTCAAATCACAGGGGAAAAAATAAAAGTCACCAATACAGTGATCATTTTTTAAAGAGCCATTTATGGAGATTATCAGCAACAATACTTCTAATCTAATCTGCATTGTGTTTTAAATAACATTTCCTGTTAAAGTGTCATTAAACACTAAATAAATGCTAGATAGAATGATGCATTTAAAGAAAAGATTAGCCTGAGAATAGCATATAGATGTATTTTTAAAGTTTCATTAGCTGTTTAAATATTGACAAAATAAGCGTAAATGTTTTGGGGTAGATTTAACAAGCAGAAGATGCTGCTTTCTCCGCCCACTGCTCCTTAACTTCTTTGCCACCTTTTAGGTGGCGGACTGCAATCATCCCGATTCGATTCGATCGGGATGATTGTCAGCCCCTGCTAGCGGTCGACACCCCCTGCTACAGCGAATCATGTCCGCCCGGCACTTGGTAAACTGACCTCTTAGTGTCTATAAAACAATGGGAGTTGCCATGTTGTAACTTAGGTTACTTCCTCTGCTGTGGCCAATTATGGACAGTGATAAATAGGTCACTAGAAGGTGCAGCCAATAGCTGTGTGGAATATAACATTGTTTTGCACAATTTCAGAATGGAATTACAGGAAAAGGGAAAAAATAAATAATGAAAGTATATTGCAGACTTTATATATATATATATATATATATATATATATATATATGCGCATTAGTGGTTCAAGTGAACAGAGGCACTCGCCGTGTATAAAGAAATTAGTGCTTTATTTTAATCCCACTAATCTCTTTATACACGGCGAGTGCCTCTGTTCACTTGAACCACTAATGCATGTTAATAATTTGGGAGCACCCCGACGCTGAAAGAGAATAGTGAGTGCTGGTATTCTGGATTGATATATATATATATATACATACAGTATCTCACAAAAGCGAGTACACCCTCACATTTTTGTAAATATTTTATTATATCTTTTTATCTGACAACATTGAAGAAATTACACTTTGCTACAATGTAAAGTAGTGAGTGTACAGCCTGTATAACAGTGTAAATTTGATGTCCCCTCAAAATAACGCAACACACAGCCATTAAAGTCTAAACCGTTGGCAACAAAAGTGAGTACACCCCTAAAAGGAAATGTCCAAATTGGGCCCAAAGTGTCAATATTTTGTGTGGCCACCATTATTTTCTAGCACTGCCTTAACCCTCTAGGGCATGGAGTTCACCAGAGCTTCACAGGTTGCCACTGGAGTCCTCTTCCACTCCTCTAAGATGACATCACGGAGCTGGTGGATGTTAGAGACTTTGCGCTCCTTCCATTTGAGGATGCCCCACAGATGCTCAAAAGGGTTTAGGTCTGGAGACATGCTTGGCCAGTCCATCACCTTTACCCTCAGCTTTTTTAGCAAGGCAGTGGTCGTCTTGGAAGTTTGTTTGTGGTCGTTATCATGTTGGAATACTTCCCTCCAGCCCAGTCTCTGAAGGTAGGGGATCATGCTCTGCTTCAGTATGTCACAGTACAGGTTGGCATTCATGGTTCCCTCAATGAACTGTAGCTCCCCAGTGCCGGCAGCACTCATGCAGGCCCCAACCATGACACTCCCACGACCATGCTTGACTGTAGGCAAGACACACTTGTCTTTTTACTCCTCACCTGGTTGCCGCTACACACGCTTGACACTATCTTAACCAAATAAGTTTATCTTGGTCTCATCGGACCACAGGACATGGTTCCAGTAATTCATGTCCTTAGTCTGCTTGTCTTCAGCAAACTGTTTGCGGGCTTTCTTGTGCAGCATCTTTAGAAGAGCCTTCCTTCTGGGACGACAGCCATGCAGACCAATGTGATGCAGTGTGCGGTATATGGTCTGAGCATTGACAGGCTGACCCCCCACCCTTTCAACCTCTGCAGCAATGCTGGCAGCACTCATACGTCTATTTCCCAAAGACAACCTCTGGATATAACGCTGAGCACGTGCACTCAACCTCTTTGGTCGACCATAGCGAGGCCTGTACTGAGTGGAACCTGTCCTGTGAAACCGCTGTATGGTCTTGCCCACCATGCTGCAGCTCAGTTTCAGGGTCTTGGCAATCTTCTTATAGCCTAGGCCATCTTTATGTAGAGCAACAAATCTTTTTTTCAGATCCTCAGAGAGTTCTTTGCCATGTGGTGCCATGTTGAACTTCCAGTGAACAGTATGGGAGAGTGTGAGAGCGATAACACCAAATTTAACACACCTGCTCCCCATTCACACCTGAGAACTTGTAACACTAACGAGTCACATGACACCGAGGAAGGAAAATGGCTAATTGGGCCCAATTTGGACATTTCCACTTAGGGGTATACTCACTTTTGTTGCCAACGGTTTAGACATTAATGGCTGTGTGTTGAGTTATTTTGAGGGAACAGCAAATTTACACTGTTATACAGGCTGTACACTCACTAATTTACATTGTAGCAAAGTGTCATTTCTTCAGTGTTGTCACATGAAAAGATGTAATAAAATATTTACAAAAATGTGAGATACTGTATATATATAATTCATTTTCAGTTTATATTACTATCTCAAAATGTAATGTAAATGTCCCTTTAAGTGACTAATACAACATTAACTTACTGTACTGTCTTCATCGCTACCATCATAAATATCTCCCAGTAGTTGCTCCAATCGTAATTTCTCATCATCCATAAGGAGTACATGGGACCCAGCATCTTTTGCCAACTAGAAGATAAATAATAACTCAGGTCAGACAGATCAAATCCGGATCCAGCTGTATCTGATGCATCATATATTCTATATTTTAGTTTTGCTTTAACATTAATGCCAAACATAACAAGCTTTTCCTTCACATTTAGCAGAGGAGTATTAACTAGATTAGGTCGCTGCCAAATCAGATCTGGACGTGCAATGATATCAATGATCCAAACCATTCCTGACATACAGCAGAATTGGAAGCCATTTAATCAGTTTTACATTCTATATTTTAATCTGTTTACTATTTCATTAAGCAGAACTATTTATTTGAGCCTTTAAGGGCTACACTGACACATGTAAATTGTATGACGATGGAAAAAGAAAACTAAACATAAAATTATTTTGTTTTATATTTTGTCTAAGATGATTTTCTTTATATCAAGCTTTGAAAGGGCCAGACACGTCAGGGGAATTTGATAAGTCAAACAAAAATTAATGAGTATGCTTTGCTACAGAATAGCTAAAAGGAAATTAAACTCAACATTTTAATCTCCCCATAAAATAATTCATTAAGGCAGGACTCTGCAAATCCAGAAGCCAGGGAGCCACTGGCTCCGAGAATTTTACCCCTGGCTCCTAACTTCTTTGGTTATTCTCCATAGATATACTGTACATACAAATACCACTGTCTGGCTCATAAAAGTATGTCTGGCTCCTACATTTTAAACAGATTTGTCAACCCCTGCATTAACGAGAATAAAACAGCATTGCTATACATATTCTTTCTTTATTTAGAGTGCTTTTGCTTTAAAATACATCTGAAAGATAAAATGTGCCTGTTCTATTTCCTTCTGGAGCCAGAGTGCAACCATCATACATAGGTATAGAGAAATTTACCTGAGCATGGATCGTTCTACACAGTGATTAGCTAGTTTAGATCGCAAATGCTTTTACATTGGTACCTAATTGGCCACAGAAAAAGAGACCAATATTTCTCAAGCTTGCTACAGGTGCATCCCTGACCTGCTCTTAAATTGCTAAACCTGTCCTAACAAAAAGACACAGTTAATGCAGTGCTTAATTGCGGATATTGCAAACCTAGGTGTGGTCAGGAGCAGTAATGCACTACTGGGAGCTAGCTGCTGACAGCTGCATATATATGTCCCTTGCCATTGGTTTACCCAAGTGAGCCTATCTAGGTTTACTCTTCAACAAAGGACACCAAGAGAACAAAGCACATGTGATAATTTAACTAAATTGGAAAGTTGCTTAAAATTACATATTCTATGATAATCATGAACGTTTCATTTTGACACTACTGTCTCTTTAAACACAAAATCAAAATTCCTTTAAGTTAATTATAAAATAAAAAAAATAATGAATAAAAACAAATGTATAAATGTATATCAATCATGTACATGGTACTTAGGTATGCTAAATTAGCCATTTGGGATTAAAAGTGGAGCACTAATTAACGCTTTTGCTAGAGCGCTAACTATGCTAGAAGTTAACTTTGTGTGCGTGTCATGTTGCCGTGGTATTACGAGTTGAAAGTATAAAGTTATTGCTCCAGCACTAACCTGAGAGGCGCAAAGAGCCGAACTTACAATACCGCATGCATGATAACCTATTCCTCCTCAGAAGTCAATGGAAAAAAAAAGTGGGGGGAAAAAATAACACCCTACTCGCTCGCTAACCCAAATCACCATAAGACTCTTCTCTAATGACCCCTAAACCGCCACATAGCCCACCACAAAGTCCCCACTACACTATTAACCCCTAAACCACCAGCCCGCCACATTGCAAACTACCTCTCTACACTATTAACCCATAATCCGCCAGCCCCCCACATTGCAAAGTTATCTACACTATTAATCCCTAAACCACCAGCACCCAATACAAAGTAACCCACTAACATCTAAACTCCCTAACCTAATAGCCCCTATGTTAACTCAAAATAAACTAAACCTACCTTTTACAAAAAACCTAACTTCCTTTAAAAAAATAAAAACTTACCTGAGAAATTAAAAAAATCTAACTTTACATTTTCATAAAAAAACATTACTGTAAAAAACAAAACAACCTATCATTACTGTAAACAAAACCCCATACATTACAAAAATAAAAAAACTACCATTACAAAAAATAAAAAACAAATTAAAAAAAAAAGGTTATGCCTATTCTAAACACCCCCCCAAAAAGAACCCCAAAATAAAAAAAAATATTCTAACACTAAACTACAAATAGGCCTAAAAAGGGACTTTTATAGGGCACTGCCCTAAAGCGAATCAACATTTTTTCTTAAAAAAAACCTACCACCTTCTAACATTAACCTCACAACCCTAACCCCCCTCCCAGAAAACTATCTAAACTAAAACTACTTTAAAAAGTGCCCTGAAAGGGGCATTAGATAGACATTGCCCTTAAAATGGCATTAAAGGGACATGCTACCCACATTTTTTCTTTTATGATTTAGAAAGAGAATACAATGTTAAAAATCTTTCTTATTTACTTATATTATCTAATTTGTTTTATTCTCTTGATATTCTTTGATAAAAAAAGCATATATAGATATGCTCACTAGCTGCTGATTGGTTGCTGCACATAGAAGCATCATGTGATTGGCTCACCATGTACATGTAATGTTGTTTAAATTTCTATTCTCTAGCTCAGAGCTTTCCAAACTTCTCATGTTGGCGACACACTTTTTAGACCTACATCATTTTGCGACACAATAATTCAGTTGTACTAGCAAACAGGAGGTTAAACTAACTTGTTTTAAGAGATACGGACACATACATAAATGATATAATAGCGAAATGTATTTACAAGTAACTGTATGTAAGTATGTGCAAGAATAAAAAAAAAATGTTTAACACCAATAGCTGCTTAATATTTTAATGGTATGTATGAGGTTGATGGGATAAACACAATTTCTAAATATTTGGTGGAATATTAGATAAAGACACTCGCATTTCATCATCAAGCATTTTTAAGCTTCCCCTTCCTATCCATATATCAAGAGCAGGAGCAGCAATGCACTACTGGGAGCTAGCTGCAAAAAAAACCCCACTTTGACTTCTGACTTTAGCCCAGCATTTAAGCTGCTGCCCTCAGAGCTCTGCGAGTCCGACTGACTACTGCCCGCGCTGCAAACACACTGCTGTCCCACTCACTAACTACACGTGCAGTCACGAGCCGATTGAGGCGACTACACGTGCAGTCAGGAGCCAATGTGCCGCCAATGGGAATAGTTTCAGTTCCCAATGAGCTGCGCCAATAGGTTAAGATGATCTGTGACCCACTAGGTATCAATCACGTGTCAACCACATGATATGCGTAGCAGGCAGGCGGAAAGTCAGAAACCAAAAAAAATTGTTGAAAAAAATTAAATTTAAAAAAATTTGTGCTGAAGCAGGGACACACCTACACACTGCTGCCGACACACTAGTGTGTCCCGACACACAGTTTGGAAAGCACTGCTCTAGCTGAATCATGAAAGAAAGATTTTGGGTTTAGTGGCCCTTTAAGTTATTTTGCTGCTCAGAGAAAATTAAAAAAAAAACATCCAAACAAAAAATACAAACTAACATTAAATCACGAGATGGTACTCACCAAAGATTAATCCGGACAGCCGAAAGAAAATCTTTCATTATGTTGTCTGATTTGCATTTGAACATGAAATCAGCCAATAGAAATGCAAGGGTACCCTTATATAAAAGAGGAACCTCGCATTCCAAATTCAGTGAGTGGCTGGTGACCACATGAAGCGGATTGTTATTGAAGAGCTGGAGATGGATGAAGACCGCTGCAGCCGCCAGGATGAAGAGAAGAAGATGGACCGCCGCAGGGATAAAGGACTACAACCCGGATAAAGATGAAGCGCCGCCACCCAGGTTCATCTCTGGTGAGTAACATCTTGGGGTTTAGGGAAAGTTTTTTTTTGGCTGGGTTCTTTTTTAGATTAGGGAGTTTTTTATTTTATTTTCTCTGGGCAGCAAAAGATAGCTTGTTTTTTTGGGGGGTGGGGCTTTGGGTGTTAATGTTAGAAGGTGGAAGGTTTTTTTAAGAAAAATAGCCGGTTCACTTTAAGGCAATGTCCTACAAAATGCATTTTAAACGCTATTTGTGGATACGTATTAGAATAGTTTTTTTATTTGGGGGTGGGGTTTTTGGGGGGGATTTAGAATAGGCATAACTCTTGTTTTATTTTTGGTAATTTGTTATTTTTTGTAATGTTAGAGTTTCGGGAGTTTTCACAGTAATGTTACTTAGCTGTTTTAACAGTCATGCTAGGTTTGTTGTATTTTTTTAGAGTAATGGTATTTTTTTTATTTATTTTTTTAAAGGTAAGGTTAGATTTTTTTTTAATTTCTCAGGAAAGTATTTATTTTATTGTAAAGGTAGAGTTAGTCTATTTTGGGTTAACGTAGGGGGTGTTTGGTTAGGGTTTTTTGAAGATAGTGGGTTACTTCTTGGTGGGGGGGCTGGCGGCTTAGGGGTTAATAGTGTAGAAAGTTACTTTGCGATGTGGGGCAGTGGTGGGCTAGGGGTTAATAATGTGAATAGGTAGTTTGCAATGTGGGGTGGTGGAGGTTTAGGGGTTCATAGTGAAGGTTAGTGCAACTTTCAGGTTGCATAAAAAGTTTGAGCGGTTAATGCAATCGCATTTACTTTTAACTTGTAATAGGAGCGCACATTACTGCTCAATGCTACCCATAGAAAATATGGGGAGCATAAATTACAGCAAACTAATTTGCAGTGACTTAAACAGCGCTCCACTTGTAATATGGATTTGATCGTAAAGAACACTGCGATCTCACAACCGCGTTTAAGCTCCTCGCGCTAACGATAGGGCTCCAGTCGTAATCTAAGCCTCTGCCTTTAATTTTGAAGTGTAGTGCTTAATTATTAAGAATGTCACAGCACTACTAAATATAAAACAGTTTATGCCTACACTGTTATGTTTCCTTGCATTTCTTTGTAAATAACTGCAATATATATTTTTTTTTAGATATAATTTTATCCAACTCTGTATTTGGCACTGTCTGTGCTCTATCACCATTTATGTCAATTCACAGGCAAAGTTAAAAGTTCTAAATACCTTTTCATATTTTCCTTTAAATACCATAATATAAGCTTCTAAAAAGAAAATAGGAAAAAAAACATTTTTGCTGAAATGCTATGGTTTATATTTGTATTTACATACCATAATGTTCTTTTGCACAAAATCTACCCCATTCTTTTTGCTTTTTGTTTCCTTTGTTTTGTGACTTGATCTCTCATTTTCATTAAATATGTCACTTGTTTCATTGTCACAATGAATACCTAAAAAAAAAAAAAAAAAATTAGTTTGCATTTCCAGTTAAACATCATTACCTTATTTCCCACCCTAACAAGAAGAAACTGATCAGACCACAAACTCCATTTGAAATGTTATACTCAAAGCAATTAGACTAGAGGTGTGATCTCTCTCTCTCTCATTCTCTTCCATCTTACACATCCTCATGGGAAAAACATAAATTATGCTTACCTGATAATTCTATTTTCTTCTGACGGGAAGAGTCCACAGCTGCATTCATTATTTTTGGGAAATACCGAACCTGGTCACCAGGAGGAGGCAAAGACACCTCAGCCAAAGGCTTAAATACCCCCCCACTTCCCTCATCCCCCAGTCATTCTGCCAAGGGAACCAGGAACAGTAGGAGAAATATCACGGTGAAAAAAGGTGCCAGAAGAACAAAAAATTACCACCGCCTCATAGATAAAAACACGGGTGGGAGCTGTGGACTCTTCCCATCAGAAGAAAAGAAAATTATCAGGTAAGCATAATTTATGTTTTTCTTCTTAAACGCGAAGAGTCTACAGCTGCATTCATAGAAACATAGTAACATAGATATTGAAGGCAAATAAGAGCCATAGGCCCAGCAAGTCTGCCCGATATTACCTAACAGTATAAACTTATCTAGTTCGTAGGATAGCCTTATGCTTGTCCCAGGCATTTTTAAAGTCCCCCACAATGTTTGTCATTACTACCTCTTGAGGAAGTTTATTCCATAAATCAATCACTCTTTCTGTGCTTCCTCAAATTACTCCTGAATCTACTACCCTTTAGCTTGAGCTCATGACCCCTTGTTCTTGAATTTTCTATTTTATGTAAAATACCCACAGCCTCAGTTTTACTAAGCCCTTTAACGTACTTGAAAGTTGCTATCATATCACCTCTTTCCTTTCTCTCCTCTAAGTTATACATATTTAGGTCATTGAGCCAATCCTGGTAAGTTTTATTTTTTAGACCATGTACCATTTTGGTAGCTCTCCTTTGACCAGATTCAAGTTTGTTACTTTTGGGAAAACAATACCTAAGCTAGAGAACACTGAATGCAAACAACTGGTGGGTACAAAAGGCGGCCCCTTCGAAAAGGCGACACAGCCTGAAAATACCTGACACCCTATAAAAATATAGACGACACAGGTGAAAACCCGAAGCCCAGGTAACTGCACATTAGTTACACCACCAGCAAAGCCAAACTAGAGACCACTCAGTCCCAGACCACTCAGTCCCGTCAAGCCCAAACAGCCTCCGAGGAGTCAGCCCCACGGGTCATGGCTCCCATGAAGGTACTCGGCCGAAAGACAAGGACCGTTATCTGCCCCTAAAAAGGAGAACAGATTCCCAGGAAAAATCCAAAAGGATCCTTCCACACGGCTCAACAAACAGAACAACCCAAGGTTGTCTTACGATAGTAGCGCCCAGGGAGACGAACTCCCTAGAAATACAAGGACCAAATAAAAAAGAGATCCATACACAGGGAAACACGTCCCAAAAAGCACTTGAGGGAAAGCCTCATATCCCTGATCCAGTCACATACCCTAAGGTACTCCAGAAAAACAAGAGTTCCCTGTTGCCTCATATCAGATTGAAACCTGCAGGCTAGGCCATCAGAGACAGCGGCAATAGTATAACTATCCCAGCAGTTAGGAAGGAGCTCTCCAAGAGACACCAAACCGACTGAACAGGAACTCTCAATGACCAGCTTCCAGGTAGGAAGCTGAGTCTACCATCGCAAAACTCAAACCACCGAAAGGAGTTTCAAAGCCTGTTAGCACACATTCAAAGTGCAAATAGCTGTAGCTGGTTTCAAACTGTTAACCTTCAAAATGCTCACAGCCCTCTGAATACCGGGCTCCAATGAGCGTCCTCTCCCAGTACCAGACACCAGTAGAAAAGAGGAGGACATCAAAAGTCCTCCCACCAAAGGGGAGGACCGACTCTGGAAGAAAATGGTCAACACTACATAGATAACCGATCCCAGAGCATCCCTTCAGGGTAATGATCCCAGCCCAAAGGCAGAGTCACAAACCTCTGGAAGAGAAAGGAAGGGTCAACGAGGAACAAAGCCCCCGGATAGACCTCTAACCGGTACTACAAATGGCATTCTACCGTGATTCAGCAGAGGCATTTGTGCACGGGTACAAGACCCCCTACACTGCTGTCTTCCCAAAAAAAGGAACACTTCCCAAGGGAAGAGGGCCCTCAGACCCCCAACATATATATATCAGAATCCAACATTTAGCAGGAATCCCCACAGGGTTCAAACCCTCAGCCTCCCGCTGCAGGAACGGTGGGACCAGTCCCTACATCGCATCTCCCTTTCTAGGATTCTGAGAATGCAAGAAGGGAAAAGACCCTTACAAGGCAGGGGAAACAAGAACCCACAGGTTGCCATATAAATCTGCTTTAGGCAAGGATATTTGTAGGACTTGCATTATGAAGAGTACATAGCCATAGCTGGATTTGAACTCTTGACCTTCGGCTTTCAAGGAAACATAGTTTACCACTAAGTTATCGTGGGACACATCAGATATTAAGGTAACTCTGAACCAGAAGAACTCAACCCCCGCCATAGAGGTGACACCCCTCGGCCATATAGCCAACCCAGTTGAGACACCTGGAGTCTACAGGAACATCAAATCCATCAGAAGACCAGTAGGGACCCGTCAGAAAGACCTAGAGCCTAAGGCACAGGCAGATAGGCATCCCCAACAAAAAAACAGAACCCCTCCCCCCTCTAAGAGAGGCACACAGGACCACAAACACCTAAGGTGACCGAACCCCTCTACGGAGAGACATGGACCTAGGCCAGGGTCCTCGAAAAACGGGATCGATCAAACAATCTAACTTCCAGAGGAACCCTAAGTTGCCTCCTACGATTAGGAGCGCACCATCTAAAGTCCGTAGACTTGACAATCTAGCAACAGCTTCAAACCCAAGAGTCTGAAAGAGCTCCTGAACAGTTTAAGAATTCGTCACTCAGTGCACTTGGATCGCAAGGAAATCTCATAGACAAGCGTTAACACATGTTACACACACTGGCAAGGTAGCAACCAACACCCGAAGGTGAATGAAAACCCTGGACCTTGCTTGCCATCCCAAGAGTTAGACGTAAGGCACCCTTCACAAAGCCCTAACGGAACATCGAGGATAAATGTCAACTACCTGACCCCAGAAGGGTGACCGTCTGTAACCGACCTTGACTCTTCACTGTTAAGCCCCAAGGCTAGAGTTGCAACGAGGACGCAGAAATACCCAAACGTCGAGACCATGGTCAGACTAAGGGTATAATATGAAAGAGACAACAGAGATCCTTGTAGGATCGATCTTCCAAGAGAAACCTCTGTAACAAGGGTAAAAGCTGGAGCCTTGCAGCTCCCCACAGAAGGCAGGGAACCCCTGCAGACCACCTCTTAGAGTAATGCAACTCTGAGCAGAGGAAGAAGGCCATGCCCGCGCTTCCAGACCAGATGATCCACCCAAGGCAGGAAGGAGACTCCACCACCATAAGAAAATGTTTAATAGGCTAAGAGTCAGCATCCGTAAGAACTTCGAGTGAAGACACAAACAGTTCACCACTCGGAACACCAGGCCACATAGGTCACTCACATGCCCCAACTCCAAAGGAATGGAATTACGGTTTTGAGTCCCCAGGACCATGATGACGTCTATAAAAAAAACAGATACGTATCCTAGGCGAGTAGCCCGAAACAGCCGACCTCAGATCGGTACTAACAACCCTCCAGTCTGAGGGGTTGTATTTAAACAGCCTTATACTTCGATAGGATCCGAGCCCAGAGTCCATAGCCATAGGCCAAGTGACATTCAGAATCCGACAGGATTAAATTATCACCACAAGGGTGACATGAACAGCCGAAAAGCGTCTGACTAGTACCTGCCTGGTATAAGGACACTCCAGAACTACCCAAGGTCCAAGAAAATTCGACCCGAAGGATCAATTAATGAACTAGAAAACATAATTCTATTATTCAAAAAGTGCGCAACTTCTGAGGAAGTGCCCACGCGACCACAAAATCGCAAGTATCGGTTCCAGAGAAGAAGGTTCTCAAAAACGAAAATCTAACAGACATGAGCTTAAGAAAAACAAATTAAACACATCCATCTGGATCAAAAATAAAATGAAGGCAGCACCCATCGGATGAACACCCTAGGTGATTGAGAACGCCAACGGAACCAGCCGATCAGAGGCCCCATTCACCCAAGCTCAGAACTAAAACCGTA
This sequence comes from Bombina bombina, assembly GCF_027579735.1. Lineage (NCBI taxonomy): Eukaryota > Metazoa > Chordata > Amphibia > Anura > Bombinatoridae > Bombina > Bombina bombina. The sequence goes on along the minus strand of NC_069499.1, from coordinate 160,190,698 downwards.
ACATAAAGGAAAAATAAAACAGAGACATTAAGGAGATTGGCTTCATCCCCAATTGCCATCCAGCATCTAAGGCCTCGGATACCTCAGCCCACTAGGACTGGGATCCTCCATCGCCAAAACATGCCTTAAAAGAACACAAAGATGTGCCAGCCTATAACGGAAGGCAAAATCATCCCTCGCCGGATCAATGAAAGACCCTGGCCTCGAGGTTGGGGCCCCTGAAGACTCAGAGGTCAACGCTTATCCAGAAGGCCGAATTGAATCAGGCGATCCCACGCCCGACGGGCCCTGGTTAACAGAACACGGAAAATATCTTAGAAATATTTCACTTTGGAGATATAAATGACACAGTGCCATAGAAATGGCCATGCGAAACTGTGCCGTAACTTCTGGAGGAAACAAGCCACCCTCTGGAGAAGGGGTAAAGGCCATAGGGGCACCTGCTTGCATAGCCGAGAAAGGGTCTGGGACACGCGCCTCACGGAACATGGAAACCTCGGAGGCAGATGGCTCAACGCACTCTAAGCTCCCTGATTTATGGGAAGAGAGTACTCTAGAACAGCAATCGGAACATAACTGATGGGCATTGATTACCTGGGCCATTTCATATTCATCACAAGACGCATTATCCGTATCGGAGACATCTGTGTCAAACATATCAGAATCCTCCATAATCTTGGGATTACAAAAATGACAAAAACTAACTGGCACTCTTTTAACACCCCCAATAGCTGGGGCACTCACCACCTCCTGTGAACCAGACAACCCACAAGCTAGACTCTCTCTGTCACACACAGACAGCATACGGAAATGAGAAACAACGTAACTGCACCTGTCAAGAGGTGCACCGTGCCAGTCACAAAAAGGGCGTGCAATCTCGAGAGATTGCTTCATTAAAATAAGGCCGTTATGTTCTGAAAAAGCCGTGAGCCTAGGTATTGCTACACATTTGCAGATAAAACCATAAAACAAACATGATTAAAGTCCCCCCTGTTCAATAACCCCCCCCCCCTCAAGAGATATTAACCCATGATTCCTTATTAAGATAAAAGAAGTCCCACTGGGTCCCTACCTTGTTTCGTTAACATTACATTCAGATATCAAAATAAAATGAAACGATCTTACCAGAATCTATGCCGTGGAAAAGGAACACGGCCCTTCAAGTGTGACAGATAGTAGCCTCGCTTCTGACATGGACTTGAGTGAATAAAGGTAGGCAGCGAAGCTCGTCAACGCTGATTACCAAGGAGCTGTTAATATGAGTCGGTATGGGTTCGCAGGAAAACTCCCCCTGCATCTCCGGGCTCTAACTTTCATCCATGTTCTCACTGAGAGGCTGAGAGAATGAAATTTTAAGCAACTTTCTAATTTACTCCTAATATCAAATTTTCTTCATTCTCTTGCTATCTTTACTTGAAATGCAAGAATGTAAGTTTAGATGCTGGCCCATTTTTGGTGAACAACCTGGGTTGTTCTTGCTGATTGGTGTGACTGAAAACCTTGCATAAAGAGTTAGCGCTAAAAAAATTACACCAAACACAACATGAATACATTAAAATAAACAGTTATACTCATATAAACACTTGAAGAATAAACAGGAATCTGAGGCATACATAGGCCCTATGTCAGCTCGTCAAACCAATCAGAGTTAAGCACTACATCACGTGGACCATCCCTCAATCCAATAGGAAATCCACAGAGCATGGGGATCCAATGATAGCCACAGCCTACACACACCCCCTCCAGGGGAAACTATGTACAACATGATAGGCTCTGGGGAAGCGCCCTTTGCAGTCTAACTTTGTTGTGATGAGTTATGCTAGTACAGTTTATGTCACGTGTTGTACATAGTTTCCCCTGGAGGGGGGGTGTAGGCTGTGGCTATCATTGGATCCCCATGCTCTGTGGTCCACGTGACGTAATGCTTAACCCTGATTGTTTTGACAAGGTTACATGGGGCCTATGTAAGTCTCAGGTGGGTGACGCTTCCAGTATGATTGATATCTATCTGTCGTTTGGGAGACCGGCTGGCATGCTGCTGTAAGCGATGCTTTTCGCACTATTTGTGTAAGTACTTTTTGCAGTTTCCATATCTCTTTTTTATTTTCTAGCATAGCCGTCCATGTATTTATTCTGGCTACTGTTTTACTTAACTGGTGGCAACGGGTTGTTTTCCGTTGGGGGACAGCGTTTCAGATTGAAATATGGGTATGAGTGTTACGTAGTTTTTTTGAGTCGGCTGGTATTCAGACTTTTCTGTTTATTTATATTTTTAGCATTATGATATTCCCTGCCTAATATGTAGCGGTATATGTACGCTGGGCTGTTGGGATTGTGTGTGTACCTGGTATTATGGGTGGTTATGCTATGCAAATCTCTTTCACTGTTGGTATTGCTTTGGTATAATGTTTCACGTATTATGTTGATATCCATGATCGCAAAACCGCTCCAAGGTCCCAAGCAGGCTGAAGACGCCACTGGAAGTAGTTGGGAGGAATGTAGGAGTGGAGCACAGGGGGTGCACGCCGCAGTAAGCAGCCGGTTCCGCTGCTACGTGACAAAATGTAGAAAAAGGAAAAAAGCGGCAGCACAGTGCAGAGTGTAAAAATTTAAAAATATATATGTTTATTCGTCCAAAGATAAAAACATGTAATACATGGTACAAAAAAAGGCTGCAGGAGAGAACTTCCTTTCATGTTTCGTGCCTGTACTTGGCACTTAATCATAGGAATGAAGTTCGTGATACTACCCCTGCTATTTAAAGGGGAAGTACCCAATGATGATCAAGTTGTTAAACACATAGAATAAATTGTAAAAACAACTTGCAAACACCTAACACAAGCTCAATATTTGTACTCATAAAGATAAAAGCCATTATTTATGTGTGAAGAGAAAAGGAAAAAACAATCCAATTACAACTTGCAAACCCCTGCCACAAAATAAATCTCCATAAGTACATGATTTCTGAACATTGCATGTGCAAGGGATGTTCCCCTTGTATGGGTTGTGTATATTATGCTTTGAGGAAATATGTCACACTAAAAATTAATTACATTCAAGATGGAATCTTTTTGATATTTCATCCAATACTTACATGGCATGTAAAGTGAGAGGTGCAGTAGGGAATACTGTTGTATTGTGTATCATATTACTTGCTTTTAGATTTGGTCTGGTTTGGCCGAAACGCCAACATTTATTTCATTGCTAAATTCATTTGGAAATAAAATTGCACTGTCTTGCTTTACAAAAGTCCTGTGAGTGCCGTCCTTCAATAGAAAAATCACTACATATTCTTATGAGGACAGCACCCAGGCAGTGATTACACCTAAGTGGATGGAGTGCTGGGCTACCGGCTAATTGTTATATATATATATATATATATATATATATATATATATATATATATATATATATATATATATATATATATATATATATATAATTCCAAAATAATATTTAATAATGTGTTGTACTATGTATTTACTATAAATATTTCACATTCCAATAGTCTTCACATACTGGACAGTTATTTTTATTTGATATAAATATTTCTATATATCTCTATCTATATATGTTCCAGACATCTCTATCTATATACCTATATATCTATTCACATAGATATAAAGGTAAAGATATATATTTTATATTAACATTATCATATATATCTATGGAAAAAGGAGTAGAGAATAGCGCTGGAAGAGTGCAGAAGCTAGTGATATACTTCAACAACCATAAACAAATGGATATTATCACAAAGTGATGAAAATATTTATTAAATAATTATCAAATATTTAATATTCATTAAAGGTTGATTCCATTATTTGTAGGAACAGGAACACTAGTATCAATATGCACTGATCAAATGAATATCAGTTTTCCATAGGTCCTAAGACCAATACTGAGAAAAACAAAATTAAAAAATATGAAGAGCAATTTATTATCAATAAAATTACATGACTAGGTATAAGGACCCAATAAAAAACATACTAAGAACACAGTAAGAAGGACGATTACTCAATATAGGTCGTATATTCATGCACCCTCTAACTCGTTTAAAGTATGAGGATGAGGAAAGCGACAAAACTAAAGATAATGGACCCTAAACAAAATTAAATTAAGACAATAAAAAATATAGAGTTAATACAGAGTAAAAAGCACGAAGTAAAAAGCAAGCAATACGGCGTCTTAAAAACAAGGTGATCACACTTGAAAATAACAAAAGGGAAAAAAAGGGGATTAAAAAAATACTAAAATCGATGTGTTAAAAGAATCAGCTTATCTGTATCCATGGAAGGAACGTTAGAGGCCGCAGAGAAAATCCGTTTAGTGTGTTACTGTTAAAACTGGAAGCGAGAGTAAAAACCAGAAGTGACGTCACTATCTCGCGATATCTTACGCGTTTTGTGGAACACTAGTCCACTTCGTCAGAGGTAAATCCAGATCCATCTTTGGCTCCTATTTATGCAGGAAGCCCGGGAACTGGAGCTAATTGGATCACACTGATGGGACAATATTATTTCAATCCTTATTTTTTATTTTTTCGCTGTTTTTAACTTGCTGAAAAAATTATTATTGTGTATGTTTTAGCTTTAAAATAAAAGAAATTCCAATGTGAAGATGTGATTAATCTATAGGATAAAAATATATATATATATATATAATGTAAAATATTATATAATATAATATAACGGTGATCAGAAAAGGAGTGAGACTAAATAGACTGTTGAATCTAAAAAATATATATAATAAAATATGTCTCATCCCGTTGATGTATACAGTGTAAAAAAAAATCATATATAGGACATTATCTGGAAAAAAGTTTATTTATGTATTTTTCGTGCATTATTCGAGAAATTCCTAGAAGAAAGGGGAATATCTATTTTTTCAATAAGGAACTAAAAACATAATTTATGCTTACCTGATAAATTCCTTTCTTCTGTAGTGTGATCAGTCCACGGGTCATCATTACTTCTGGGATATTACTCCTCCCCAACAGGAAGTGCAAGAGGATTCACCCAGCAGAGTTGCATATAGCCCCTCCCCTCTACGTCACCCCCAGTCATTCGACCAAGGACCAACGAGAAAGGAGGAACCAAGGGTGTAGTGGTGACTGGAGTATAATTTAAAAATAATTACCTGCCTTAAAAAACAGGGCGGGCCGTGGACTGATCACACTACAGAAGAAAGGAATTTATCAGGTAAGCATAAATTATGTTTTCTTCTGTTAAGTGTGATCAGTCCACGGGTCATCATTACTTCTGGGATACCAATACCAAAGCAAAAGTACACGGATGACGGGAGGGATAGGCAGGCTCTTTTATACAGAAGGAACCACTGCCTGAAGAACCTTTCTCCCAAAAATAGCCTCCGAGGAAGCAAATGTGTCAAATTTGTAAAATTTGGAAAAAGTATGAAGCGAAGACCAAGTTGCAGCCTTGCAAATCTGTTCAACAGAGGCCTCATTCTTAAAGGCCCAAGTGGAAGCCACAGCTCTAGTGGAATGAGCTGTAATTCTTTCAGGAGGTTGCTGTCCAGCAGTCTCATAGGCTAAACGTATTATGCTACGAAGCCAAAAAGAGAGAGAGGTAGCAGAAGCTTTTTGACCTCTCCTCTGACCAGAGTAAACGACAAACAGTGAAGACGTCTGTCGAAATTCTTTAGTTGCCTGTAAGTAAAATTTTAGGGCACGAACTACATCCAGATTGTGCAGAAGACGTTCCTTCTTTGAAGAAGGATTTGGACACAAAGATGGAACAACAATCTCCTGATTGATATTCCTGTTAGTGACTACCTTGGGTAAGAACCCAGGTTTAGTACGCAGAACTACCTTATCCGAATGAAAAATCAAATAAGGAGAATCACAATGTAAGGCTGATAATTCAGAGACTCTTCGAGCCGATGAAATAGCCATTAAAAATAGAACTTTCCAAGATAATAACTTTATATCAATGGAATGGAGGGGTTCAAACGGAACGCCCTGTAAAACGTTAAGAACAAGATTTAAACTCCATGGTGGAGCAACAGTCTTAAACACAGGCTTAATCCTCGCTAAAGCCTGACAAAAAGCCTGAACGTCTGGCACTTCTGACAGACGTTTGTGTAACAGAATAGACAGAGCTGAGATCTGTCCCTTTAATGAACTAGCAGATAAACCCTTTTCTAAACCTTCTTGTAGAAAAGACAATATCCTAGGAATCCTAACCTTACTCCAAGAGTAACCTTTGGATTCACACCAATATAGGTATTTACGCCATATTTTATGGTAAATCTTTCTGGTAACAGGCTTCCTGGCCTGTATTAAGGTGTCAATAACTGACTCAGAAAACCCACGTCTTGATAAAATCAAACGTTCAATTTCCAAGCAGTCAGCTTCAGAGAAGTTAGATTTTGATGTTTGAAAGGACCCTGTATCAGGAGGTCCTGTTTCAGAGGTAGAGACCAAGGTGGACAGGATGACATGTCCACCAGGTCTGCATACCAAGTCCTGCGTGGCCATGCAGGTGCTATCAGAATCACTGATGCTCTCTCCTGTTTGATTCTGGCAATCAATCGAGGAAGCATCGGGAAGGGTGGAAACACATAAGCCATCCTGAAGTCCCAAGGTGCCGTCAGGGCATCTATTAGGACTGCTCCTGGATCCCTGGATCTGGACCCGTACCGAGGAAGCTTGGCGTTCTGTCGAGACGCCATGAGATCTATCTCTGGCTTGCCCCAACGTCGAAGTATTTGGGCAAAGACCTCCGGATGAAGTTCCCATTCCCCCGGATGAAAAGTCTGACGACTTAAGAAATCCGCCTCCCAATTCTCCACTCCCGGGATGTGGATTGCTGACAGGTGGCAAGAGTGAGACTCTGCCCAGCGAATTATCTTTGATACTTCCATCATTGCTAAGGAGCTCCTTGTCCCTCCCTGATGGTTGATGTAAGCTACAGTCGTGATGTTGTCCGACTGAAACCTGATGAACCCCCGAGTTGTCAACTGGGGCCAAGCCAGGAGGGCATTGAGAACTGCTCTCAATTCCAGAATGTTTATTGGCAGGAGACTCTCCTCCTGACTCCATTGTCCCTGAGCCTTCAGACAATTCCAGACGGCACCCCAACCTAGAAGGCTGGCGTCTGTTGTTACAATTGTCCAGTCTGGTCTGCTGAATGGCATCCCCCTGGACAGATGTGGCCGAGAAAGCCACCATAGAAGAGAATTTCTGGTCTCTTGATCCAGATTCAGAGAAGGGGACAAGTCTGAGTAATCCCCATTCCACTGACTTAGCATGCACAATTGCAGTGGTCTGAGGTGTAAGCGAGCAAATGGCACTATGTCCATTGCTGCTACCATTAGGCCGATTACCTCCATGCATTGAGCCACCGATGGGTGTTGAATGGAATGAAGGGTGCGGCAAGCACTTTGAAGTCTTGTTAGCCTGTCTTCTGTCAGGTAAATCTTCATTTCTACAGAATCTATAAGAGTCCCCAGGAAGGGAACTCTTGTAAGTGGAACGAGTGAAATTTTCTTTTCGTTCACCTTCCATCCATGTGACCTTAGAAATGCCAGTACTAACTCTGTATGAGACTTGGCAGTTTGAAAGCTTGAAGCTTGTATCAGAATGTCGTCTAGGTAAGGAGCTACCAAAATTCCCCGCGGTCTTAGTACCGCCAGAAGAGCACCTAGAACCTTTGTGAAGATTCTTGGAGCTGTAGCCAATCCGAATGGAAGAGCCACAAACTGGTAATGCCTGTCTAGAAAGGCAAACCTTAGATACCGGTAATGATCTTTGTGAATCGGTATGTGAAGGTAAGCGTCCTTTAAGTCCACTGTGGTCATGTACTGACCTTCTTGGATCATGGGTAAAATTGTCCGGATAGTCTCCATTTTGAATGATGGAACTCTTAGGAATTTGTTTAGGATCTTTAAATCCAGTATTGGTCTGAAAGTTCCCTCTTTTTTGGGAACCACAAACAGATTTGAGTAAAACCCTTGTCCCTGTTCCGACCGTGGAACTGGATGGATTACTCCCATTAACAATAGTTCTTGTATGCAGCGTAGAAACGCTTCTTTCTTTGTTTGGTTTGTCGACAACCTTGACAGATGAAATCTCTCTCTTGGAGGAGAGTGTTTGAAGTCCAGAAGGTATCCCTGAGATATTATCTCTAGCGCCCAGGGATCCTGGACATCTCTTGCCCAAGCCTGGGCGAAGAGAGAAAGTCTGCCCCCCACTAGATCCGATCCCGGATCGGGGGCCCTCAATTCATGCTGTTTTAGTGGCAGCTGCAGGCTTCCTGGCCTGCTTGCCCTTGTTCCAGGACTGGTTAGGTCTCCAGCCTTGTCTGTAGCGAGCACCAGATCCTTCTTGTTTTGGAGCAGTGGAAGATGATGCTGCTCCTGCTTTGAAATTCCGAAAGGAACGAAAATTAGACTGTCTAGCCTTAGGTTTGGCTTTGTCTTGAGGTAGGGCGTGGCCCTTACCTCCTGTAATGTCAGCGATAATTTCTTTCAAACCAGGCCCAAATAAGGTCTGTCCCTTGAAAGGTATATTAAGTAATTTGGACTTAGAAGTTACATCAGCTGACCAGGATTTTAGCCACAGTGCTCTGCGCGCTTGAATGGCGAATCCGGAATTCTTAGCCGTAAGTTTAATTAAATGTACTACGGCTTCCGAAATGAATGAATTAGATAGCTTAAGTACTCTAAGCCTGTCTGAAATGTCGTCCAGCGTAGCTGAACCAAGATTCTCTTCTAGAGACTCAATCCAGAATGCCGCTGCAGCCGTGATCGGCGCAATGCATGCAAGGGGTTGCAATATAAAACCTTGTTGAACAAACATTTTCTTAAGGTAACCCTCTAATTTTTTATCCATTGGATCTGAAAAGGCACAGCTATCCTCTACCGGGATAGTGGTACGTTTAGCTAAAGTAGAAACTGCTCCCTCCACCTTAGGGACCGTTTGCCATAAATCCCGTGTGGTGGTGTCTATTGGAAACATCTTTCTAAATATTGGAGGGGGTGAGAACGGCACACCGGGTCTATCCCACTCCTTAGTAATAATTTCAGTTAGTCTTTTAGGTATAGGAAAAACGTCAGTACTTGTTGGTACAGCAAAATATTTATCCAACCTACACATTTTCTCGGGTATTGCAACTGTGTTACAATCATTCAGGGCCGCTAACACCTCCCCTAGTAAAACACGGAGGTTTTCCAGCTTAAATTTAAAATTTGAAATATCTGAATCCAATCTGTTTGGATCAGAACCGTCAGCCGCAGAATGAAGCTCTCCGTCCTCATGTTCTGCAAGTTGTGACGCAGTATCTGACATGGCCCTAACATTATCAGCGCACTCTGTTCTCACTCCAGAGTGATCACGCTTGCCCCTTAGTTCTGGTAATTTAGCCAAAACCTCAGTCATAACAGTAGCCATATCTTGTAATGTTATTTGTAATGGCCGCCCAGATGTACTTGGCGTCGCCATATCGCGCACGTCCCGAGCGGGAGATGCAGGTACTGTCACGTGAGGCGAGTTAGTCGGCATAACTCTCCCCTCGTTGTTTGGTGAAATTTGTTCAATTTGTACAGATTGACTTTTATTTAATGTAGCATCAATACAGTTAGTACATAAATTTCTATTGGGCTCCACCTTGGCTTTAGTACAAATAGTACAGGTCTCATCTTCTGAATCAGACATGTTTAACAAACTAGCAAATAAACTTGCAATTTGGAAATACTATACAAGTAAGATACAATGAAAAAAACGAACTGTGCTTGAAAAGCACTGAATATATATAACAGATGAAATCAATCAGCTTTGTAAAACAAAATGCAACTTAGTAAAGGCTTGTACCCAGTAGCAAGAAATAACTAACCCTGAGGCATAAAAAAGTTAAAGAATAAACGTTTTTTTTTATCACAGTCAACTACAATCTTACAGCTCTGTTAGATTACTTCCCTCAAATTAGCTTTGAAGATCCCTGGGTTCTGTAGAGATAAACCGGAACATGCAGGAAAAAACAATGAGCTTTTGACTGAAATTTTTGATGCGTAGCAAAAGCGCCAAAAAAGGTCCCACCCCCTCACACACAACAGTGAGAGAGATTAAAAACTGTCATAATTAGATCCAGCAACTGCCAAGTGGAAAAATAGTGCCCAAACATTTTATTCACCCAGTACCTCAGAAAATGAAAACGATTTTACATTCCAGCAAAAACGTTTAACATAATTAAGAATTATTAAAAAGCCTGTTGTATTTCTATTAGGCTAAAATCTTATATACACAGTGTAATTCCAGTGAAGTACCATTCCCCAGAATACTAAAATGTAAATTATACATACATGATATAATGTCGGTATGGCAGGATTTTCTCAGCAATTCCATTGTTAGAAAATAAAAACTGCTACATACCTTTTTGCAGAATAAACTGCCCGCTGTCCCCTGATCTGAAGTTTACCTCTCCTCAGATGGCCGAGAAACAGCAATATGATCTTAACAACTCCGGCTAAAATCATAGTAAAAACTCTGGTAGATTCTTCTTCAAACTCTACCAGAGAAGGAATAACACACTCCGGTGCTATTAAAAAAATAACAAACCTTTGATTGAAGAAATAAACTAAATAAAATCACCATAGTCCTCTCACACATCCTATCTAGTCGTTGGGTGCAAGAGAATGACTGGGGGTGACGTAGAGGGGAGGGGCTATATGCAACTCTGCTGGGTGAATCCTCTTGCACTTCCTGTTGGGGAGGAGTAATATCCCAGAAGTAATGATGACCCGTGGACTGATCACACTTAACAGAAGAAAACTATTGTGAAGAATTTAATAAAATGAATGAATGTATTGTGTGTCAATGATACATATTCTACTGTCTATCTCTCTACATTTCTAACCTGTTTCTGTGTTTTTAAAGAAAGGCTGCCAGGTCAATATCTCTGTTTAAACCGTATGGTGCTCTGGTATTCAAACAATGTATCCAATATGTTTCCCTTTTTCTTAATTGAAGAAATCTTTAATTTCCCCAACTTGAAGGAACTTGTTCAATAGCTTAAATGATGAGTTATTTTGAGTTCTAGTTGTGGTATTTGTCTAAATGAGTACTAAGACCATATTCTGAGGTTTCTCCTATGTTTTTAACATGTTCTAGGAGACAGGTTTTTAGAGTGCGTTTTGTTCTTCCTATGTAGAGTTTCTTACACTACATTCAATTTGGTAGACTACATACTCTGATTTACAGTTTATAAAGCTTGTAATTGGGATCTGTTCCTTCTCATTGATTACAATCCATTTATTTTCTTTTTTATTGTGGTTTGTATGCTTACAACATTCACATTTTTTCTACCACATTTCCGTTTTTTTGCAGGACTTCAGTTTTGTGGGTGCTAGGATGTTTTTGAGATTCATGTTTTTTGTATGTTACTATAGGTTTGATGGTCAATTCTCCTTCTAGTGCTGGGTCTTTCTTTAAAATATGCCAGTGAGTTTTGAGAATCTTTTCAATTTTCGGTGCCGCACTATTATAAGTTGTAATAAAGCGTGGACATCTGTGTTCATTTCTCACAGGATTTGTTTTTTTCTTCCCCTCTATTAGAGTTTTTCTGTCTAGTTTTCCAACCCTTTTATAAGCTTCCTCTATATTGTTAGGATCAAAGTTTTTTTCCCTGAATTTTTCTTTCAAGCATGATGCTGCTTCTTCAAAATCTTCTTTATTTGTGCTGTTTCTTTTTATTCTTTGAAATTAACCGAATGGTATATTTTGTATCAAGTGTGGATGATGTCCGCTTCTTGCATCTAAATATATAGTAGTATCCATCTCTTTTATGTATAATTTCGTGTGTATTTCATTTTTTTTTTCGATGTATATGGTTATGTCCAAGAAATTGATTTTCTGTTTGTTCCATTCTTTAGTGAAAGTTAGGTTAAACTTCTGTTAAGCCAATCAACAAAGTCATGGAAAATGTTTGGTTCTCCTTTACAGATAATTAGAATGTCATCAATAAATCTGTACCATTTGACTATATGTGATAAAAAAGGATCATACCAAATTCTTTGGTCTATTTTCCCATGCACAATTTTGCAAAATTTGGGGGAAATGTTGTGCCCATGGCGGTTTCCACTAGTTACAAGCCTGAGGAATCGGGGAGCCCCCCGAGAAACGCGTCACAATTTTATTTTTATGTATCTCACTGGGGAGACTCTTTATACACCCAGCTGAAACATTTGTTATATACCTTTGGTATTTTTTATCTTTTTTAATAAACACATATATATGTTTTTATACATATGCTGAGTGGAAGGTGTGTTAAAGACTCCCTTTCAGCTTCCCAGGGGCTAGACCGCCATCCTCTCCATATTCCTTTCCAGCCACAGTTCCAGTGATACAGCTGTATTGGACGGCATTTGGTTGTGGTGAGGATTGTCCTGTTTCAGCCAGCTGGTTTGCTGTAGAATACCAGCCTGCTTCTACTGGCACAATTAAGTGCCATCTCACTTGTGAGTACCCTGTATCTTTCCATTACTGGATTATTTGGTTCTTGATTGTTCTACACATGTGGCGCCTTTGTCCTTCTTCTTGTTTTTTTGCTGCATAATTTCTGTTAAGTCAATCAACAAAGTCATGGAAAATGTTTGGTTCTCCTTTCCAGATAATTAGAATGTCATCAATAAATCTACCATTTTACTATATGTGATAAAAAAGGATCATACCAAATTCTTTAGTCTATTTTCCCATGTACAATTTTGCAAAATTTGGGGGCAAATGTTGTGCCCATGGCGGTTCCCACTAGTTGTAGAATATTTTATTTTCAAAACTAAAATAGTTTTTAGATAGAAAGAACTCAATAGCTTTAGAAATAATATTTATTTGATAGTTATTTAAATAGTTTTTTAGTGAATATTCTATTGCTTCAACACATTTTTTGTGTGGAATTGAATTGTATAGGGCAGAGACATCAAGTGTTGCAAACGAGAAATATTTTTCCACCACTGGAAGGAATTGAAGAAAAAGTTCTGAAGAAGGGCCTCTCATTTGCACCGAATAAAGGTCCTAATCCATTTACCCTTTTCATTGATACAAGTACATTTATCTGAAAAATTACACTAAAGAGACACTTTGCAAAAAACTCAAAGAACCATAAAAAGGGTCTAGAAGCCGAATTTGAAACCTAAACGGGAAATTCAAACGTGATTAAACACGATATGGAAACCATATTAACGCAAGGTGATGAGGAAACTATAGATATCCTACAAGAACTCAAAAATTAAGCCTTATCCACTAGACCTCTGGATACTGTACACAGTAACTTCAAACCGAAATCAGTTTTCTATCCTTCACATTCGAAAGGTTAATTTATAACTATGTTTGAGGATTCAGTATTGAGAGGCCTAGATACTATGTGTCATTCATTTAAATTGATAAACACTAATCTAAACAGAAAAGAGAAACAAACTTTAAAAAAATCTAAGTGAAGATCCCAACATAATTTTAAGGAAAGCAGACAAAGGAGGAGCCCTTGTAATACAAGATAGAAAAGACTATCTTACAAAAGCAATGAGAATATTAGCAGATGACACTACATACTGTATGTTACAAAATGATCCAACAGAACAGTTCAAATATTTATTTTGAAAAACAAGGCATTAAGGAGCAAAGTACTTACAAGTGAAGAATATAAATTTCTTATGAACGATAGTCCCAAAATGACTACATTTTACCACCTTCGGAAAATACATAAGGATCAAAATAACCCTCCGGGAAGGACAATCATTTCAGGAATAAATAATCTTATGTGCAGTCTCTAACAATACGTTGATAATTTTCTACAACCATTGGTTCTAGTATTAAAGTCACATATAAGGGACACCCCACATCTTCTATCAAAACTAGAAGAGACAAAGTGGGAAGGAGATTTCTCATTTGCAACACTTGATATCTCTGCCTTATACACCTCAATTCCACACAAAAAAAGATGTTGAAGCAATAGAATATTCACTAAAAAACTATTTAAATAACTATCAAATAAATATTATTTGTAAAGCTATTGAGTTCTTTCTATCTAAAAACTATTTTAGTTTTGAAAATAAAATATTCTACAACTAGTGGGAACCGCCATGGGCACAAAATTCACCCCAAATTTTGTGAATTTGTACATGGGAAATTTGAAGACCAAAGAATTTGGAATGATAATCCTTTTTTATCACATATAGTCATATGGTACAGATTTATTGATGACATTCTAATTATCTGGAAAGGAGAACCAACATTTTCCATGACTTTGTTGATTGAGTTTAACCTAACTTTCACTAAAGAATGGAACAAACAGAAAATCAATTTCTTGGACATAACCAAATACATCTAAAAAGATGAAATACACACAAAATTATACATAAAAGAGACGGATACTAATGGATATTTAGATGCAAGAAGCAGACATCATCCACAGTGGATAAAAAATATACCATTCGGTTAATTTCAAAGAGTAAAAAGAAACTGCACAAAGAAAGAAGATTTCGAACAAGCAGTATCATCCTTGAAAGTAAAATTCAGGGAAAAAAAACTTTGATCCTAACAATAAAGAGGAAGCTTATAGAAGGGTTGAAAAACTAGACAGAAAAATTCTAATAGAGGGTAAGAAAAAAACGAATCCTGTGAGAAACTAACACAGATGTCCACGCTTTATTACAACTTATAATAGCATGGTACCGAAAAGTGAAAATATTTTTAAAACTCACTGGCATATTTTAAAGAAAGACCCAGCACTAGAAGGAGGATTGCCCATCAAACCTATAGTAACATACAAAAAAACATGAATCTCAAAAACATCCTAGCCCCCACGAAACTGAAGTTCGGCGAAATCACTTCAAATCCAGTTAAAGGGTTCTTTAAATGTGGTAGAAAAAATTGTGAATGTTGTAAACATACAAACCACAATAAAAAAGAAATTAAATGGATTATAAACAACGAGAAGGAACAGATCCCAATTACAAGCTTTATGAACTGTAAATCAGAGCATGTAGTCTACCAAATTGAATGTAGTTGAAAGAAACTCTATATAGGAAGAACAAAACACACTCTAAAAACACGTCTCCTAGAACATGTTAAAAACACAGAAGGAGAAACCTCAGAGAACTTGTTTCGACAAATACCACAACAAGAACTCAAAATAACTCCTCATTAAAGCTATTGAACAAGTTCCTTCAAGTTGGGGAAATGTAAGAATTCTTCAATTAAGAAAAAGGGAAACATATTGGATACATCGTTTGAATACCAGAGCACCATACGGTTTAAACAGAGATATTGACCTGGCAGCCTTTCTTTAAAAACACAGAAACAGGTTAGGAAGGTAGAGAGATAAACAGTAGAATATGTATCATTCACACACAATACATTCATTCATTTTATTCAATTCTTCACAATAGTTTCTTTTTTTTTACATTGTATCCATCAACGGGATGAGACATATATTTTATTATATATATATTTTTAGATTCAACAGTCTATTTATTCTCACTCCTTTTATGATCACTGTTATATTATATTATATAATATTTTACATATTATATATATTTTTTATCCCATAGATTAATCACATCTTCACATTGGAATTTATTTTATTTTAAAGCTAAAGCATACACAATAATTTTTTCAGCAAGTTAAAAAAAGCGAAAAAATAAAAAATATGGATTGAAATAATATTATCCAATCAGTGTGATCCAATAAGCCCCATTTCCGGTCTTCCTGCATAAATAGGAGCCGAAGATGGATCTAGATTTACCTCTGACAAAGTGGGCTAGTGTTTCACGAAACGCGTAAGGTATCGCGAGATAGTGACATCACTTCTGGTTTTTACCGCAGATAAAATTTAAGAGCACGCATAACATTCAAGTTGTGCAACAAGCATTCCTTATGAGAAGAAGGACATAGAGAAGGAACAACAATTTCCTTATTAATGTTTCTATTTGAAACAACTTTAGGAAGAAAACCGAACTTAGTACGAAGAACCGCCTACATAAATTGTATTTATGAAAGATAAGATAAGACGAATCACACTGTAAGGCAGAGAGTTCAGAGACTCTCTGAGCAGAAGAGGTAGCAATAAGAAAAAAATCTTCCAAGATAACAACCTAATATCTATGGCATGCATCGGCTCAAACGGAGCCCACTGCAAAACTTTAAGAACAAGGTTAAGACTCCAAGGAGGAGCAACAGACTTAAACACAGGCCTGATTCTGACCAAGGCCAGACAAAAAGATTTCACATCTGGCACGTCCACCAGACACTTATGTAGCAAAACAGATAACGCAGAGATTTGATCCTTGAGGGTACTAACTGACAAGCCTTTCTCCAGACCTTCTTGGAGAAAAGAAAAAATTCTAGGAATCCTGACGTTACTCCAAGAGTAGCCCTTGGATTCACACCAATAAAAATATTTACGCTATATCTTATGGTAAATCTTTCTAGTAACAGGCTTGCGAGTCTGAATCATAGTCTCGATGACTGATTCTGAAAAACCACGCTTAGACAGAACTAAGCATTCAATCTCCAAGCAGTCAGCTTCCGAGAAACGAAATTTGGATGAAGGTAGAAGAATAAGGTCCTTTCTCAGAGGCAGTCTCCAAGGTGGAAGAGACGACATCTCTACTAGGTCTGCATACCAGATCCTGCAAGGCCATGCAGGGGCTATTAGGATCACTGACACTCTCTTCTGTTTGATACGAGCAATGACTTGTGGAAAAAGAGCAAACGGAGGAAACAGGTATGCCAACCTGAAGTTCCAAGGAACCGCTAGAGAATCTATCAGAGTGGCCCAAGGATCCCTTGACCTTGAACCATACCTTGGGAGCTTGGCATTTTGCAGAGACGCCATCAAATCCAACTCTGGCACCCCCCATTTGAGGGTTAAGCTGGAGATGGATGGAGTTCTCACTCCCCGGGATGAAAAGTCTGTCTGCTCAGGAAATCCACTTCCCAGTTGTCCACTGCTGGAATGTGGATGGCAGATAGACAGCTGTGAGCTTCCGGCCACTGTATAATCAGAGCCACCTCCTTCATGGCTAAGAAATTTAGAGTTCCTCCCTGGTGGTTGACGTAAGCCACTGAAGTTATATTGTCCGATTGGAACCTGATAAACCGGGCTAAGGACAGCTGAGGCCAAGATTTTTAGGGGAGAGCAGACTCCTCCCGAGTCCATAGACCCTGTGTCTTTAACGAGTCCCAGACTGCTCCCCAGCCTAGCAGGCTGGTATCCGTAGTCACAATCACCTAGGAAGGTCTCCGGAAGTATGTGCCCTGAGACAGATGTTCCTGAGAAAGCCACCACGGAAGAGAATCTCTTGTCGACTGATCTAGCTTTATTCTCTGAGATAGATCGGCATGATCCCTGTTCCATTGTCTGAGCATGCACAACTGCAGAGCTCTCAAATGGAATCAAGCAAAGGGAATGATGACCATGGAAGCCACCATCAGACCGAATACCTCCATATATTGAAGCACTGATGGTCAAACAGTAGACTGTAGAGAGAGGCAAGAAGAAAGAATTTTGACTCGTCTGACCTCTGTCAGAAACATTTTCATTGATAGGGAATCTATTATGGTCCCTAAGAAAGTTACCCTTGTAGCTGGAACAAGGGAACTCTTTTCCAAATTAATTTTCCATCCGTGGGAACGAAGAAAAGACAACAAAAACTCTGTATGAGATTTTGCTTGTTGAAAAGATGGCGCCTGAACCAATATGTCGTCCAGGTAGGGCGCAACTGCAATTCTCTGAGACCAGATCACTGCCAAGAGAGCCCCCAGAACCTTTGAGAAAATTCTGGGAGCTGTGGCAAGACCAAACGGAAGAGCCATAAACTGAAAGAGTTTGTCCAGAAAGGCAAATCTCAAAAATTTGTGATGATCCCTGTGAATGATAATGTAAAGAGAGGCATCCTACAGGTCTATGGCCGTCTTGAACTGACCCTCTTGGATCAAGGGAAGAATGTAACGTATAGTTTCCATCTTGAAGGACGGTACTCTGAGAAACTTGTTTAGACACTTTGGCCTAGATTTGGAGTTCGGCGGTAGCCGTCAAAACCAGCGTTAGAGGCTCCTAACGCTGGTTTTGGCCGCCCGCTGGTATTTGGAGTCAGTGATTAAAGGGTCTAACGCTCACTTTTCAGCCGCGACTTTTCCATACCGCAGATCCCCCTACGCCATTTGCGTATCCTATCTTTTCAATGGGATCTTTCTAACGCCGGTATTTAGAGTCGTTTCTGAAGTGAGCGTTAGAGCTCTAACGACAAAATTCCAGCCGCCTGAAAATAGCAGGAGTTAAGAGCTTTCTGGCTAACGCCGGTTCATAAAGCTCTTAACTACTGTACCCTAAAGTACACTAACACCCATAAACTACCTATGTACCCCTAAACCGAGCTCCCCCCACATCGCCGCCACTCGATTAAAATTTTTAACCCCTAATCTGCCGACCGCCACCTACGTTATACTTATGTACCCCTAATCTGCTGCCCCTAACCCCGCCGACCCCTGTATTACATTTATTAACCCCTAACCTGCCCCCCACAACGTCGCCGCCAGCTACTTAAAATAATTAACCCCTAATCTTCCGACCGCAAAGCGCCGCCACCTACGTTATCCCTATGTACCCCTAATCTGCTACCCCTAACACCGCCGACCCCTATATTATATTTATTAACCCCTAATCTGCCCCCCTCAACGTCGCCGACACCTGCCTACACTTATTAACCCCTAATCTGCCGAGCGGACCTGAGCGCTACTATAATAAAGTTATTAACCCCTAACCCGCCTCACTAACCCTATCATAAATAGTATTAACCCCTAATCTGCCCTCCCTAACATCGCCGACACCTACCTTCAATTATTAACCCCTAATCTGACGACCGGAGCTCACCGCTATTCTAATAAATTGATTAACCCCTAAAGCTAAGTCTAACCCTAACACTAACACCCCCCTAACTTAAATATAATTTACATCTAACGAAATTAATTAACTCTTATTAAATAAATTATTCCTATTTAAAGCTAAATACTTACCTGTAAAATAAATCCTAATATAGCTACAATATAAATTATAATTATATTATAGCTATTTTAGGATTAATATTTATTTTACAGGCAACTTGGTATTTATTTTAACTAGGTACAATAGCTATTAAATAGTTAAGAACTATTTAATAGCTACCTAGTTAAAATAATAACAAATTTACCTGTAAAATAAATCCTAACCTAAGATATAATTAAACCTAACACTACCCTATCAATAAAATAATTAAATAAACTACCTACAATTACCTACAATTAACCTAACACTACACTATCAATAAATTAATTAAACACAATTGCTACAAATAAATACAATTAAATAAACTAGCTAAAGTACAAAAAATAAAAAAGAACTAAGTTACAAAAAATAAAAAAATATTTACAAACATAAGAAAAATATTACAACAATTTTAAACTAATTACACCTACTCTAAGCCCCCTAATAAAATAACAAAGCCCCCCAAAATAAAAAATTCCCTACCCTATTCTAAATTAAAAAAGTTACAAGCTCTTTTACCTTACCAGCCCTGAACAGGGCCCTTTGCGGGGCATGCCCCAAGAATTTCAGCTCTTTTGCCTGTAAAAGAATAAATACAATACCCCCCCAACATTACAACCCACCACCCACATACCCCTAATCTAACCCAAACCCCCCTTAAATAAACCTAACACTAAGCCCCTGAAGATCTTCCTACCTTGTCTTCACCATACCAGGTTCACCGATCCGTCCTGGCTCCAACATCTTCATCCAACCCAAGCGGGGGTTGGCGATCCATTATCCGGTGCTGAAGAGGTCCAGAAGAGGCTCCAAAGTCTTCCTCCTATCCGGCAAGAAGAGGACATCCAGACCGGCAAACATCTTCTCCAAGCGGCATCTTCGATCTTCTTCCATCCGGTGCGGAGCAGGTCCATCTTGAAGCAGGCGACGCGGATCCATCCTCTTCTTCCGTTGTCTCCCGACGAATGACGGTTCCTTTAAGGGACGTCATCCAAGATGGCGTCCCTCGAATTCCGATTGGCTGATAGGATTCTATCAGCCAATCGGAATTAAGGTAGGAATTTTCTGATTGGCTGATGGAATCAGCCAATCAGAATCAAGTTCAATCCGATTGGCTGATCCAATCAGCCAATCAGATTGAGCTCGCATTCTATTGGCTGTTCCGATCAGCCAATAGAATGCAAGCTCAATCTGATTGGCTGATTGAATCCTATCAGCCAATCGGAATTCGAGGGACGCCATCTTGGATGACGTGCCTTAAAGGAACCGTCATTCGTCGGGAGACAACGGAAGAAGAGGATGGATCCGCGTCGCCTGCTTCAAGATGGACCCGCTCCGCACCGGATGGAAGAAGATCGAAGATGCCGCTTGGAGAAGATGTTTGCCGGTCCGGATGTCCTCTTCTTGCCGGATAGGAGGAAGACTTTGGAGCCTCTTCTGGACCTCTTCAGCACCGGATGATGGATCGCCAACCCCCGCTTGGGTTGGATGAAGATGTTGGAGCCAGGACGGATCGGTGAACCTGGTATGGTGAAGACAAGGTAGGAAGATCTTCAGGGGCTTAGTGTTAGGTTTATTTAAGGGGGGTTTGGGTTAGATTAGGGGTATGTGGGTGGTGGGTTGTAATGTTGGGGGGGGGTATTGTATTTATTCTTTTACAGGCAAAAGAGCTGAAATTCTTGGGGCATGCCCCGCAAAGGGCCCTGTTCAGGGCTGGTAAGGTAAAAGAGCTTGTAACTTTTTTAATTTAGAATAGGGTAGGGAATTTTTTATTTTGGGGGGCTTTGTTATTTTATTAGGGGGCTTAGAGTAGGTGTAATTAGTTTAAAATTGTTGTAATATTTTTCTTATGTTTGTACATATTTTTTTATTTTTTGTAACTTAGTTCTTTTTTATTTTTTGTACTTTAGCTAGTTTATTTAATTGTATTTATTTGTAGCAATTGTGTTTAATTAATTTATTGATAGTGTAGTGTTAGGTTAATTGTAGGTAATTGTAGGTAGTTTATTTAATTATTTTATTGATAGGGTAGTGTTAGGTTTAATTATATCTTAGGTTAGGATTTATTTTACAGGTAAATTTGTTATTATTTTAACTAGGTAGCTATTAAATAGTTCTTAACTATTTAATAGCTATTGTACCTAGTTAAAATAATTACAAAGTTGCCTGTAAAATAAATATTAATCCTAAAATAGCTACAATGTAATTATAATTTATATTGTAGCTATATTAGGATTTATTTTACAGGTAAGTATTTAGCTTTAAATAGGAATCATTTATTTAATAAGAGTTAATTAATTTCGTTAGATGTAAATTATATTTAAGTTATGGGGGTGTTAGTGTTAGGGTTAGACTTAGCGTTAGGGGTTAATACATTTATTAGAATAGCGGTGAGCTCCGGTCGTCAGATTAGGGGTTAATAATTGAAGGTAGGTGTCGGCGATGTTAGGGAGGGCAGATTAGGGGTTAATACTATTTATGATAGGGTTAGTGAGGCGGATTAGGGGTTAATAACTTTATTATAGTAGCGCTCAGGTCCGCTCGGCAGATTAGGGGTTAATAAGTGTAGGCAGGTGTCGGCGACGTTGAGGGGGGCAGATTAGGGGTTAATAAATATAATATAGGGGTTGGCGATGTTAGGGCAGCAGATTAGGGGTACATAGGGATAACGTAGGTTGCGGCGGTTTACGGAGCGGCAGATTAGGGGTTAAAAAAAATATGCAGGTGTCAGCGATAGCGGGGGCGGCAGATTAGGGGTTAATAAGTGTAAGGTTAGGGGTGTTTAGACTCGGGGTACATGTTAGAGTGTTAGGTGCAGACGTAGGAAGTGTTTCCCCATAGGAAACAATGGGGCTGCGTTAGGAGCTGAACGCTGCTTTTTTGCAGGTGTTAGGTTTTTTTTCAGCTCAAACAGTCCCATTGTTTCCTATGGGGGAATCGTGCACGAGCACGTTTTTGAGGCTGGCCGCGTCCGTAAGCACCGCTGGTATCGAGAGTTGCATTTGCGGTAAAAATGCTCTACGCTCCTTTTTTGGAGCCTAACGCAGCATTTGTTTGAACTCTCGATACCAGAGTTAATTTTATGGTGCGGCCAGAAAAAAGCCCGCGGAGCGTTAACAGCCCTTTTACCGCCAAACTCCAAATCTAGGCCTTAAGGTCTAGAATATGTTGAAAAGTTCCCTCTTTTTGAGGAACCACGGACAGATTTGAATAGAAACCTAGACCCTGTTCCTGTACTGGAACTGGAACTATCACTCCTAGGGAGGAAAGATCCTGTACACATTTCAAGAATGCCTCTCTTCTTATCTGGTCTGCAGATAATCTTGAGAGTTGGAACCTGCCCCTGGGAGGAAAATTCTTGAATTTCAAATTGTAACCCTGAGATACTATGTTCACAGCCCAGGGATCTGGGACATCTCGTATCCAAACTCGAGAGAACTGAGAAAGTCTGCCCCCCACTTGATCCAATCCTGGATCGTGGGCAAACCCTTCATGCTGATTTAGAATTCCAAGAAGGTTTGGACTGTTCCTGCTTGGAAGAGGAAGGGGGAGGATTATCTCTAAAGTTACGAAAGGAATGCAAATTACTCTGACGTCCTTTCATTCTATTCTTCTTATCCTGTGGCAGAAAAGACCCCTTACCACCTGTGATATCGGAAATAATTTCTGCCAGACCAGATCCGAACAAAGTCTTACCCTTGTAAGGAATCGCCAAAAGCTTAGACTAAGATGAAACATCCGCTGACCAAGATTTGAGCCATAATGCTCTGCACGCTAATACTGCAAAACCAGATATTTTGTCGCCCAACTTAATAACCTGCAATGAAGCATTAGTAATAAAGGAATTGGCTAACTTAAGAGCCTTAATACTGTCTTGGATCTCCTCCAATGGAGTCTCTGCCTGAAGAGACTCAGACAATGCGTCGAATCAATAGGCTGGCGCACTTGTCACAGTGTCAATACACACTGCAGGTTGCCATTGGAGACCCTGATGAACATACATCTTTTTCAAGTAAGCCTCCAGTTTCTTATCCATTGGATCCTTAAAGGGACACTCAAGTCAAAATTAAACTTCACGATTCAGATACAGCATGCAATTTTAAACAACTTTCCAATTTACTTCCATTAACAAAATGTGCACAGTCTTTTTATATTTACACTTTTTGAGTCATCAACTCCTACTGAGCATGTGCAAGAATTCACAGCATATACGTATATACATTTGTGATTGGCTGATGGCTGTCACATGATACAGGGGGAGTGGAAATAGACATAACTTTGCAATTTATTTAACAAAAATCTACTACTCATTTAAAGTTTAGACTAAGTGCTATTCCATTGTCTTCTTATCATGTATTTGTTGATTATGCAAATCTACAGTGTTGACTAGTCTTTTAAAAGAGCAGCTATCCTCAATAGGAATAGTAGTTCTCTTAGCCAGAGTAGAAATGGCCCCATCAACTCTGGGCACCGTTTGCCACGACTCCTTAATGGAGTCAGCCACAGGAAACATTTTCTTAAAGACAGGAGACGAGGAAAAAGGAATCCCAGGTCTCTCCCATTCCTGTGCAATGATTTCCGTAGCACGGTCTGGCACGAAACACCTCCACTGAGCAAGGAACATCAAAGCATTTATTAAGCTTACTAGATTTCCTAGGGTTGACAACAACAGGGTTATCGGAGTCATCCAAGGTAGACAAAACCTCCTTTAACAAAACACGGAGGTGTTCTAGCTTAAATCTAAAGGATACAACTTCAGCATCAGATGAAGGACTTACAATGTCTGAATCTGAGATTTCCCCCTCAGAGGCTACCAACGTATCTTCCTCATCAGACTTATGAGAAAGGGCAATCTGTGTAGTTAAGACTGAAGCAGACGCCTTACTATCTGATTCTTTAAATTTCCTCTTGTGTCTTCCTTGAAGCATGGGAATGGCAGCTAATGCCTCAGATATCACAGAATATATCTGAGATTGAGAGGAACCGCAGGGCACTGCATGTGACGCCATTAAGGCTTGGGGCGGTTGAGGAGAACGTTGTGGCAAGGCCTGAACAGCATCTTCCTGAGAGACATTTGGCTCAGACACAAAAAGCTTATCTTTATTTTTTAAAGTTCTCTCTATGCAAGAGGAACAAAATTGCATGGGTGGCAACACCTGACTTTCCAAACAAAGGATACATGTGTCTATAATAGTAGTATCCTGATCCATCATGTAAGAAAAAAAAATTAAATTAAAAAAAAATTATATATATTTTTTCATTCATTACTGACCCTTTAAATAATAAATGCGGTGAAAACAATGTTCTTTTAAACCACTGAGGACTCAAAGATAATAAGTTTGTTAGGCAGGCATTCATATAACAGCCTCTTGCAAAAAGCAAACAAACACCTCAGTCTATGACTAAGGTGCTTACCGGCCCCTCTCTGCAATGGCTATAAGATACACTTGCCTCTTGAAGTGCGACTGCTTATTTACCAGAGTCTGCACCAATTTACCCGGAAGAGCCGATGGTCATGTGACCGGCTTTAGAGAAGTTGTGCCACTAGTTTGCTAAAGGCGTGCTTCCAGCCGGAAGAGGAGGGCCAAAATGGAACCGTTTCCTGTAGCACTCAGCTACAGGAACAGATAAGTAATAAACACACCCCCACAATACAACCTTAGTAAAGAGCTAAGTTCCTAACTGGAAGCAAGGAATAAAGTGTCAGAAGCCAAAATAAAGTTAACCTCTTCAAGAGTGTAACTCTTTGTCTCTCAACATGTAAAAGTGCCTGCCACTGCCAAGATTAACCCTTTCCACAGGGTTCTAGCCCCACAATGTATCCAGACCTAGGTTCTCTACCCCCTCTGTGGCAGTCTCCTCCCAGAAGACACAAAAAAGGCACTTACTAAAGGATTTAATGTACCTCAGAAACGCTCCATAATACTTAATGATCTACATAAACAAAAAGGAGCGATTATCTTAATACAAGAGACGCATTTCAAAAAAGGAGAGAACCCAAGAACGAGAACCCAAGTGGTTTCATCCTAAATATACTACAGCATACTTCTCCTCAGGCCCGGCTAAGAAATGCGGAGTAGGTATCTTGATCAGAAATGACATACCCTTAGTACCTATACACGTTGAAAAGGATAATGAGGGTAGAACCCTTATTCTGACAGGTTTACTATACGGGCGGACTATCACTCTGGTGAATACATATTTTCCCAATAAGCAACAGCTGACACATATGCGTAAACTTTCCAATAAAATCCTAGATCACACCAAAGGCACATTAATAGTGGGAGGAGACTTCAACACTCCTCTAGAACCAGATGTGGACACCTCTACAGGTGCTACTACCATCTCCAAAAGAGACATCAAGAGTATAAATGCCCAAATCAGGTCCCTAGCATTGCATGACGCATGGCGCATTTTCCATCCCACTACCAGAGACTTCAGTTTTTACTCACATCCACATAAGATGTACTCTAGATTGGATTATATCCTAACAGATTCCATTGGCCTTGCAACCATCCAAAAGGTATCCATACTAACCAAAACTTGATCCGACCATGCACCAGTCCTCTGTCAGATAGAGTGGCCGGATAGTCCCATGGCACCCTTCATTTGGAGATTAGATGATAGCTTGCTAGACCACCCACTTATTCAACCAAAGATAGAAAATGCTTTGGAAGACTATTTTTGCATAAACATCACTCCTGACATAGCTTGGACAGATATATGGGAGGCACATAAATGTGTCTTAAGGGGAGAACTAATAAAACAAAAAGCACACCTAGTACAACAAAGCAGAATTAAATACAGATCTTTATTAAACGACTTACATCACATTGAACAAAAACATAAAAAAGAGCCCAATTGCGCGGAACTTAATACCCACCTTAATCAAGCTAGAAAAGACCTAAACACATTCCTTCAACAGGAGAAGCAAAAAAGAACCATAATTATACAGCAAAGATACTATGATCAGGGTAATAAGGCAGGGAGAATGTTAGCCAGGTCACTTAAACGCAAACAAATAAAAACACATGTACGCCAACTCAAAAACAAAGCAGGTCAATTCAAGTCGGATAGCATTTCCATTGCTGAAATATTTTGTTCATATTACTCAGATCTTTATAACATTGCAAGCACTGAACAACTTGATAAGAGATTAGACAACAAACAAGAAGCTATATCCGCATATCTGAGTAGTATAAATTTACCAAAATTAAATAATGAACAGTCCCAAGCCTTAGACCTTCCTATTAGCGTGATTGAAATAAAAAAAGGCAATCAAAGCCCTATCTATAGGAAAAAGCCCGGGCCCGGACGGGTTTGGCTCCAAATACTATAAAAAGTTTGTTAATATCCTTGTACCGAAGCTTGCTATGTTATTTGACTCCCTTGATAGGGAGAAGGGTTTTCCTGCCTCCATGCTTGAGGCCCATATCACAGTTCTGCCAAAGCCAGACAGACCCCCAGACACACCAGAAAACTTTAGGCCTTTTTCCCTCTTAAACACAGACATAAAAATTATTGCAAAAATATTGGCTGATAGGCTGAATCCATTACTCATACAATTAGTAGCATCCGACCAGGTCGGCTTTATCCCGGGCAGAGAAGCAAGGGACAATACCATAAAAATCAATGATGTCTCATGCTAAAAACATAAAACAACACTTGGCTCTAATCTCGACAGATGCCGAAAAGGCCTTTCACAGGGTGGACTGGGATTTTCTCAGGGCCACCCTGTCTAAAATGAACCTAGGTAACCACTTCATTGATAAAGTTTTTTCCCTTTACGCTAACCCTATAGCTAGAGTTAAGACCAACTCCGTCCTCTCTGACCCATTCAAGATAAGCAATGGCACTCGACAGGGCTGTCCCTTGTCTCCCATATTGTTTGCCATATCCATAGAAGTGTTAGCTACCAAGATCAGGTCTAATCCAGGTATCAGGGGTGTATCTACACAACAGTCAGAATATAAATTAGCAATGTATGCGGACGATGTCCTACTTACCCTGACAGAACTGGAAACTTCCCTCCCAACATTGTTTGATGTGATCGCAGAATATGGCAAAGTGTCAAATTTCCACCTCAACCTTTCCAAATCGGAGGTGTTGAACGTGAATACCCACAAGCAATGTATAGATAGGGTAAAGGAGAATTGTCCCTTACGTTTTCAGCAGACACAATTAAAATACTTAGGGATTTTATTGACCAGTGATCACTGGGACATATACATGGCTAACTTCAAACTCCTTATGAACAATATAGTTAAGGATCTGTCAAGCTGGAAAAATAAACCACTGTCTTGGATAGGGAGACTCCACGCTATTAAAATGAATATACTACCTCGGATATTATATGTATTGCAAACATTACCTATAGCTCTGCCAAAAGACTACCTCAATCAGTTACAGGGAAAAATTCATATGGAACGGAGTTAAACCCAGGGTTCCAAAAAAAAACCACTATATCTAACTAGAGAGAGGGGGGGCCTAGGGCTCCCACTCATTTCACGATATAGACATGCAACAATTTTCCAAAGAATAATAGATTGAAGTCACAACTCCATTAATAAACAGTGGATACAATTAGACAGGGAAATACTACAAATGGATAATGTGGGTGGGCTGGCATGGATGCAACCGATACACAGAACAAACAAAATCCGGGAATACCCCTTACTAGTGGAACTCTTCACGCAATGGGATTCAATTACAAATTACAGCACTCATATTACAAAACGACCCGCACCTTTGACCCCCTTGTTGACAAACCAGAACTCCCATTCATGCAAAAAACGCAAGGGGGATAAACCCGACCTTCCACAATTAAGAGATCTAGTATTGATGAGCTTAGCTTAACTTCTCCCCCTACAGGAGATGGCAGGCAAGGTGGAGAGTGCTCACTTATCTTGGTTTGTTCACACACAACTATCCCATTATATTAATACCCACAAACAAAAACATAATTTGACACGACAGCTAACA
The DNA here is from genome assembly GCF_027579735.1 of Bombina bombina. Taxonomy (NCBI): domain Eukaryota; kingdom Metazoa; phylum Chordata; class Amphibia; order Anura; family Bombinatoridae; genus Bombina; species Bombina bombina. The sequence continues at coordinate 160,162,685 of NC_069499.1, read as the reverse complement.
CCCTTTAAACACCTGTGCACGCTATCGCACTCAGTGATGTGCAGTCACTAGAGGCAGGTGAGGCAGTGCTTCACCTCTCATATGGGCAAAAATATTTTTTTTTTTATTGCCTTTAAAAAATAAAAAAAATAAAAATTTCAATTTTTTTCCCCCAGCATTTTTTTTTTCACAGCTAGAAGTTGTGCAATGGAGAGGCACAAGCAGGTCTGCCCACCATTACACAACATGCTGCGCCACCTACTGGATGAAAGTGGTTAAGATCATTGCATGGCCCATAAGTGCTTTATTTGAGGCAGTCCTATTTGGGCTGACCCAATCCAGTGAGAGGCATTAGTAAGTGGAACTTAGGGTTGGGGCTGGATATTAAATCATATAAAACAAAACAAAAACGGAAAAAAACAACTTTAATTTATTTTGTTGCTGTCCTGTGAAGCTGCCAGCTTTTGATAAAGTGAAAAAGAGAGTTCTGTTCTTCCCCTCTAAGTGCAGTGGAATGTTCCACTGTCACTTCCTTAATACAGACAGAGGCAGACCAGGAAGAGAGATGCAGTCAATGAGCAGTGTTTTAGCCACATCTTAGTAAGTTCTGCAACCTTAGATTTCACTGAAAGGGATTCTGTTAGTGAAAATGATAATTTAATGAATGTGGTTTAGTTTTTTTTTTTGTTTTTTTTTACTGTTTTACAAAAGTTAAAGGATCGTTTTTGTATTTTGTTTTTTTCAAACTTTACACCCACTAATCTAGCAGCTTGCCTCTGTGCTAATTTATAGTCTTACTTTCTGAACTCTTTGTAGCTCTGCTGTTTTATTACTTAAAAATGCAATGGTCACTCTTCCCCCCCACCCTTGTGTGTGTGTGTGTCTCTCTATCTATCTATCCATCTCTCCCCCATGGTCTCTTTCTCTCTCTGTCTCTCTTCCTCCCCCTCTGACTCATCCCTTATGTGTCTCTCTAACCCTCTGTGTTTGATTGTCTGTGTTTCTCTCTCTCTCTCTGTGTGCGATTGTGTCTCTCTCTCTCTCTCTCTCTCTCACACCCTCTGTGTGTGATTGTGTCTCTCTCTCTCTTTCTCTCTAACCCTCTGTGTGTCTCTCCCCCCATCTCTCTCTCCCTCTCCCCCCGAGTGCTTTTCTGTGTTTCTGTCTACCTTTTATTTATTTAATTAATGAATTGGTAGTGCCATCTGATGGTGTGGCTTTATTTAAAGGGGTGGGGTCAAGCGCCCCACCATCTTTAAATTTCACCAGCCGCCACTGGATCAAGATATTTTTATATTTACTGAATAATGAAAGAATTTATAAGCATAATTTGCAGCATTAAAGTAAAAAGTATGTTTTAAACATATTTTCACCCTTTTAGTGCTAATGACGGCTCTGAGCCGTCACAGAGTTTCTCACTCTGGTGCTAATGACGGCTCAGAGCCGTCATGAGCACACTCCCACCTTGAGGGAAATCTGGGGGCTCCATACTGAACCTACCCCAGTGATCGTGCCTGTAGAGTGACAGGCATTGACGGGGCTTCACGTGATGAGCGATGAGTCACGTGCAATTACGTGATGACGTCACTGCGCAACTTTATTTATACTTAACAATGTTAAGTATAGGAGGAGGGGGCATGCTGCTTAGAAGCCTGTATCTCAGACATCTAAGCAGCTACAGACCCCCAAGACCCATTGTTGGAAAGGTAATCGCCTAACCTTTCCAACAGTGTAAGTCTTGGGGGTCTGTAAAAAGTAATAAAAAAGTTTAAAAAAAAATAAAAAATTTCAAAAATAAAAATAAATAAATAAAATATTAGCACCCAGGTGGGAAATGGCTTAGCAGCCAAAGGGTTAATGGGCATGGATTTCTATATCTCATAATCAGAGCTAGCATTTTGTTATCTGGCAAGTGTTTCTGTTACAATCCTTTAGACTAAAATCAGATGTTTACTAAGTTGACCAGTTTTCCAAGAAACCATTTAAAGGGACATGAAACTCATATGTTTTCTTTCATGATTTAGAAAGAGCATGCAATTTTAAATAACTTTCCAATTTACATCTAATATCTAATTTTCTTCATTCTTTTCATATCCTTTGTTGAAAATCATATCTAAATATGCTCAGTAGCTGCTGATTGGTGGCTGCACATAGATACCTCATGTGATTGGCTCACTTCTGTGCATTGCTATTTCTTCAACAAAGGATATCTAAAGAATGAAGGTGTATCCTAGCCACTGCCTCACCAGCCTCTGACGTCACTGCACGTCACTGATCGCACCGCCCCCGCCACACCATCGATGTATGTATGTTCTGGCGCTCTCCCATCTTACTGCTTTAAATAGTCTCTGGAATTGGGTATAGACGTTTCCCCTAAAGAATGGTCTAAAATCTTCCAAATACATAAAAGAGCATCATCATCAGCTAAGATTCAGGAAATGAACTATAAATTTCTTTTGCGTTGCTACCTAACACCAATACGGCTACAAAAAATATATAAGCATGTTAGTAAATTCTGTTGGAGAGGCTGTGGCGAACACGCAGATATGCTCCATGTGTGGTGGCAGTGTGATAGACTGGGTGCATACTAGAGAGATGTAGTTGCACACATTAACAAAACATTATCTACCCATATCAAAGTGGAACCATACATTTTGCTGTTCCATAAACTACCTAACACCAAAGATGAGGTAAAGCAGACACTGCTACACATAATGATAAATAGTGCTAAAATTGTAATACCCCAGAGATGGAAGAGTGTGAATGTACCAGACATTGCCTCTTGGAAGCACCAAGTAGACAACTTGCTTTTATTGGAGAGATAACATTACCTCAGAAATAACAAGCTAGAACAGCACAAATATATGACTATGAGATGGAATGCGAATAGAGATAGCTAATACTATTCACATATAGGGAGGATGGGTGAAATGACCTAATAATTACTATACGAAGGACAATACATGACAATGCAGCGTGGACCAACGGAGTAGCAATTAAATTATTACTTTTCAATCAGGTGGGGTGGGATGCAGAATGGACACGGTATCTTATACTGTTGAGTTAAACATTGTTAAATATTGGCATTATGCACCAGACTGTTATACGTTCTTAAACTGTTGGAATTTAATTACAACTTTCATCTGATGTATAAAATGTTACATAGAAAGCTAATCACTAATAGTTCTGAGCATCAGAACGAGGAGAAGCCCCTTCCTTGCTCAAGCAAAAGTAAATTTATGCTTACCTGATAAATTGATTTCTTCTATGGTAAGACGAGTCCACGGATTCATCCTTTACTTGTGGGATATTATCCTCCTGCTAACAGGAAGTGGCAAAGAGCACCACAGCAGAGCTGTCTATATAGCTCCTCCTTTAGCTCCACCCCCCAGTCATTCGACCGAAGGTACAGGAAGAAAAAGGAGAAACTACAAGGTGCAGAGGTGACTGAAGTTTAAATCAAAAAAATATAATCTGTCTTAAAATGACAGGGCGGGCCGTAGACTTGTCTTACCATAGAAGAAATCAATTTATAAGGTAAGCATAAATTTACTTTTCTTCTATAAAGGAAAGACGAGTCCACGGATTCATCCTTTAATTGTGGGATACAATACCAAAGCTACAGGACATGGATGAATGGGAGGGACAAGACAGATGGTTAAACAGAAGGCACCACTGCTTGAAGAACTTTTCTCCCAAAAATAGCCTCCGAAGAAGCAAAGGTATCAAATTTGTAAAATTTGGAAAAGGTATGAAGCGAAGACCAAGTCGCAGCCTTACAAATCTGTTCAACAGAAGCATAATTTTTAAAAGCCCATGTGGAAGCCACCGCTCTAGTAGAGTGAGCTGTAATTCTTTCAAGAGGCTGCTGTCCAGCAGTCTCGTATGCCAAACAGATAATGCTTTTCAGCCAAAAGGCAAGAGAGGTAGCCGTAGCTTTTTGACCTCTACATTTTCCAGAATAGACAACAAACAAAGAAGATGTTTGACGGAAATCTTTGGTTGCTTGCACGTAAAACTTTAAAGCATGAACCACATCCAAGTTGTGCAATAGACGCTCCTTCTTAGAGGAAGGATTAGGACACAGAGAAGGAACAACAATTTCCTGATTAATATTCTTATTAGTAACAACCTTAAGAAGGAATCCAGGTTTGGTATCAGCATGGAAAACAAGATAAGGCTTTCCAAGATAGTAGCCTTTGGATTCGCAACAATAAAGATTTACGCAATATCTTATGATAAATTTTCCTGGTGACAGGCTTTCGAGCCTGAATCAAGGTATCTATGACCGACTCCGAGAAACCCCGCTTGGATAAGATCAAGCGTTCAATCTCCAAGCAGTCAGCCGCAGAGAAACTAGATTTGGATGCTGGAACGGACCTTGAATCAGAAGGTCCTGTCTCAGTGGCAGAGTCCATGGTGGAAGAGATGACATGTCCACCAGGTCTGCATACCAAGTCCTGCGTGGCCACGCAGGTGCTATCAAAAACACTGAAGCTCTCTCCTGTTTGATTCTGGCAATCAAACGAGGAAGGAGAGGAAACGGTGGAAACACATAAGCCAGGTTGAACGACCAGGGTACTGCTAGAGCATCTATCAGTACTGCCTGAGAGTCCCTTGACCTGGACCCGTAACGAGGAAGTTTGGAGTTCTGATGAGACGCCATCAGATCCAATTCTGGTGTGCCCCATTGCTGAATCAATTGTGCAGACACCTCCAGATGGAGTTCCCACTCCTCCGGATGAAAAGTCTGACGACTTAGAAAATCCGCTTCCCAGTTCTCCACCCCTGGGATATAGATTGCTGATAGATGGCAAGAGTGAGTCTCTGCCCATCTAATTATTTTGGTAACCTCTATCATCGCTAGAGAACTCTTTGTTCCCCCTTGATGATTGAAATATGCTACAGTCGTGATATTGTCCGACTGGAATCTTATGAATCTGGCCGACGCCAGCTGAGGGCACGCCTGAAGCGCATTGAATATCGCTCTCAGTTCTAGAATAGGAGAGCCTCCTCCCGAGTCCACAAACCCTGAGCTTTCAGGGAATTCAAGACTGCACCCCAGCCCAATAGGCTGGCGTCCGTCGTCACTATGACCCACGCTGGCCTGTGGAAACACATTCCCTTGGACAGATGATCCTGTGACAACCACCAAAGAAGAGAGTCTCTGGTCTCTTGGTCCAGATTTATCTGAGGAGATAAATCTGCATAATCCCCATTCCACTGTCTGAGCATGCAAAGTTGAAGTGGTCTGAGATGCAAGCGAGCAAATGGAACTATGTCCATTGCCGCTACCATTAAGCTGATTACCTCCATACACTGAGCCACTGACGGCCGAGGAATGGAATGAAGAGCTCAGCAGATGGATAGCATTTTTGATTTCCTGACCTTCGTCAGAAAATTTTTCATGTCCACCGAATCTATAAGAGTTCCCAGGAATGGAACTCTTGTGAGAGGGATAAGTGAACTCTTTTTTACGTTCACCTTCCACCCGTGAGATCTTAGAAAAGCCAACACGATGTCCGTGTGAGACTTGGCTAGTTGGTAAGTCGACGCCTGGATTAAGATATCATCCAGATAAGGCGCCACAGCTATGCCCCGTGACCTTAGAACCGCCAGAAGGGACCCTAGCACCTTTGTGAAAATTCTGGGAGCCGTGGCCAACCCGAAGGGAAGAGCCACAAACTGGTAATGCTTGTCCAGAAAGGCAAACCTGAGGAACTGGTGATGATCTTTGTGGATAGGAATGTGTATATATGCATCTTTTAAATCCATGGTGGTCATATATTGACCCTCTTGGATCATCGGCAAAATAGTCCGAATGGTCTCCATCTTGAAGGATGGGACTCTGAGGAATTTGTTTAGGATCTTGAGATCCGAAATTGTTCTGAAGGTTCCCTCTTTTTTGGGAACCACAAACAGATTGGAGTAGAACCCTTGCCCCTGTTCTGTTTTCGGAACTGGGCAGATCACTCCCATGGTATATAGGTCTTCTACACAGCGTAAGAACGCCTCTCTTTTTGTCTGGTTTACAGACAATTGAGAAAGATGGAATCTCCCCCTTGGGGGAGAATCTTTGAAATTTAGAAGATACCCCTGGGTCACGATTTCTAAAGCCCAGGAGTCCTGAACATCTGTTGCCCAAGCCTGAGCAAAGAGAGAAAGTCTGCCCCCTACTAGATCCGGTCCCGGATCAGGGGCTACCCCTTCATGCTGTCTTGGTGGCAGCAGCGGGCTTCTTGGCCTGTTTACCCTTGTTCCAAGTCTGGTTAGGTCTCCAGATTGACTTGGATTGAGCAAAAGTCCCCTCTTGCTTTGCGGCAGGGGAAGAGGTAGAGGGACCACCTTTGAAGTTTCGAAAGGAACGAAAATTATTTTGTTTGGTCCTCATCTTATTCGTCTTATCCTTAGGAAGGGCATGGCCTTTCCCTCCAGTGATGTCTGAAATGATCTCTTTCAGTTCAGGCCCGAATAGGGTCTTACCCTTAAAAGGGATAGCTAAAAGCTTAGCCTTTGATGACACATCAGCAGACCAGTACTTAATCCATAACGCTCTACACGCTAAAATGGCAAAACCTGAATTCTTTGCCTCTAATTTAGCCAGTTGAAAAGCGGCATCTGTAATGAAAGATTTAGCTAGCTTGAGAGCCCTAATTCTATCCAGAATATCATCTAATGGGGTCTCAACCTGAAGAGCCTCTTCCAGAGCCTCGAACCAAAAGGACGCTGCAGTAGTTACAGGAACAATGCACGCTATAGGTTGACCCTCTAATTTTTTATCCATAGGATCTTTTAAAGCACAACTGTCCTCAATAGGTATAGTTGTACGCTTAGCCAGGTTAGAAATAGCTCCCTCCACCTTAGGGACCGTCTGCCACGAGTCCCGCACGGCGTCTGATATGGGAAACATTTTCTTAAAAGTAGGAGGGGGAGCGAACGGAATACCTGGTCTATCCCACTCCTTAGTAACAATTTCCGAAATCCTCTTATGGACCGGAAAAACATCAGTGTAGGCAGGAACCTCTAGAAATTTGTCCATTTTACACAATTTCTCTGGAACTACAATAGGGTCACAATCATCCAGAGTCGCTAAAACCTTCCTGAGCAATAGTGGAGGTGATCTAGTTTAAATTTAAAAGCCGTCATATCTGAGTCTGTCTGAGGGAACATATTTCCTGAATCAGAAATTTCTCCCTCAGCCAGCAAATCCCTCACTTCAGAACATTGTGAGGGTACATCGGATATGGCTAATAAAGCATCAGAGGGCTCAGCGTTTGTTCTCACACCAGGCCTACTGCGCTTCCCCTGCAACCCAGGCAGCTTAGATAAAACCTCTGTGAGGGTAGTATTCATAACTGCGGCCATATCTTGCAGGGTGAAAGAATTAGACGCACTAGAAGTACTTGGCGTCGCTTGTGCAGGCGTTAATGGTTGTGACACTTGGGGAGAATTAGATGGCATAAGCTGATTCCCTTCTGACTTTTAGTAGCTAAAATATGTTCTTTACAATTTATTGACCTTTCAGTGCATGAGGGACACATTCTAAGTGAAGGTTCCACAATGGCTTCTAAACATATTGAACATTGACTTTCCTCAATGTCCGACATGTTGAACAGGCTAGTAATGACTACAAACAAGCATGAAAACACTTTATTTAGTGGAAAAAAATAACAATCTTAAAAAACGGTACTGCGCCTTTAAGAGAAAAAAAGCATACACGTTCTGCAAAATAGCCTAAACATGCACCAAAGTTTTCAAAATTTTGTAAGCAGACACAATATATGTACTTAAGATTGCCCCACAAGGTATTTTAACAATTAACCCTTTAATGTGCAAACCAGATTGAAAATAGGCCCAGATCCGGAAAAAACACCCTCAGCACCTTGCACAGCCCTGCTGTGGCCCTACCTGCCCTCAGGGATAGTAAATGTGGGGTTAAAGCTTCAATTTGGCGCAAAACATCCACCAGGGCCCTCAGGAGTTAGCTTGCTGAGAGAAACTAACTGCGCATCTGAAGCGCGAAAATAGGCCCCGCCCATCTAACTCGATGTCTCCAGCCTCAAAGACCCACACCAGAGCGGTTATAACTAGCCATGTGGGTTCTGAGACCGAGAAATTAAGCCATGTGTGCCCTCAATAAAGTTGCCCAAAACGTTAAAGCACTCCCAGATCATAAAAACGTTTGCCCACAAACATTTACAAGTCAGTGTCAACCATATTTGTAATTAGCCCCTTATGCAAGCTTAGTAATGCCCTTCTTATAGCTCAAGGATTACTGCTTACCCTTACCCTCCTGGGTATAGTGTCAGCCTTTCTGAAATACACAGTCTCTCCAGAAAAAATATGACTGAACATGCCTCACTGCTGCATAGCATGAAAACGTTCCTCACACTGAAGTTTCCTGTACTCCTCAGCTTCTGTGGGAACAGCAATGGACCTTAGTTACAAATGCTAAGATCATCATCCTCCAGGCAGCAGTCTTCATCCATCTGCTGCCTGAGAGTAAATAGTACACACCGGTACCATTTAAAATAACAAACTCTTGCTTGAAGAAATTAAAAACTAATATTTTATCGCCTCTTTCACTTTACCCTTCCTAGTACTTAGAGTAGGCAAAGAGAATGACTGGAGGGTGGAGCTAAGGGAGGAGCTATATAGACAGCTCTGCTGTGGTGCTCTTTGCCACTTCCTGTTAGCAGGAGGATAATATCCCACAAGTAAAGGATGAATCCGTGGACTCGTCTTACCTTTATAGAAGAAAATACTGTTATTTAGCATACTGAGAAACATCTTTATAAAGGCTTTTCTACTTTCTCATTCTGACTACAGTATAGATTTTTATGCAAAATCTGATGGAGCTGCGCCTCCAAATAATGTAAACTTTCTTTTGATATGAATAAAGCTTTTTTTTTTTTTTTTTTTTAAAAGGCACTTAGCTGCATCTAGGCGTATGAGAGGAAGTCACTCCTCACAGAGACCTGTACAGGGAGTGCAGAATTATTAGGTAAATGAGTATTTTGACCACATCATCCTCTTTATGCATGTTGTCTTACTCCAAGCTGTATAGGCTCGAAAGCCTACTACCAATTAAGCATATTAGGTGATGTGCATCTCTGTAATGAGAAGGGGTGTGGTCTAATGACATCAACACCCTATATCAGGTGTGCATAATTATTAGGTAACTTCCTTTCCTTTGGCAAAATGGGTCAAAAGAAGGACTTGACAGGCTCAGAAAAGTCAAAAATAGTGAGATATCTTGCAGAGGGATGCAGCACTCTTAAAATTGCAAGGCTTCTGAAGCGTGATCATCGAACAATCAAGCGTTTCATTCAAAATAGTCAACAGGGTCACAAGAAGCGTGTGGAAAAACCAAGGCGCAAAATAACTGCCTATGAACTGAGAAAAGTCAAGCGTGCAGCTGCCAAGATGCCACTTGCCACCAGTTTGGCCATATTTCAGAGATGCAACATCACTGGAGTGCCCAAAAGCACAAGGTGTGCAATACTCAGAGACATGGCCAAGGTAAGAAAGGCTGAAAGACGACCACCACTGAACAAGACACACAAGCTGAAACGTCAAGACTGGGCCAAGAAATATCTCAAGACTGATTTTTCTAAGGTTTTATGGACTGATGAAATGAGAGTGAGTCTTGATGGGCCAGATGGATGGGCCCGTGGCTGGATTGGTAAAGGGCAGAGAGCTCCAGTCTGACTCAGACGCCAGCAAGGTGGAGATGGAGTACTGGTTTGGGCTGGTATCATCAAAGATGAGCTTGTGGGGCCTTTTCGGGTTGAGGATGGAGTCAAGCTCAACTCCCAGTCCTACTGCCAGTTTCTGGAAGACACCTTCTTCAAGCAGTGGTACAGGAAGAAGTCTGCATCCTTCAAGAAAAACATGATTTTCATGCAGGACAATGCTCCATCACACGCGTCCAAGTACTCCACAGCGTGGCTGGCAAGAAAGGGTATAAAAGAAGAAAATCTAATGACATGGCCTCCTTGTTCACCTGATCTGAACCCCATTGAGAACCTGTGGTCCATCATCAAATGTGAGATTTACAAGGAGGGAAAACAGTACACCTCTCTGAACAGTGTCTGGGAGGCTGTGGTTGCTGCTGCACGCAATGTTGATGGTGAACAGATCAAAACACTGACAGAATCCATGGATGGCAGGCTTTTGAGTGTCCTTGCAAAGAAAGGTGGCTATATTGGTCACTGATTTGTTTTTGTTTTGTTTTTGAATGTCAGAAATGTATGTTTGTGAATGTTGAGATGTTATATTGGTTTCACTGGTAAAAATAAATAATTGAAATGGGTATATATTTGTTTTTTGTTACGTTGCCTAATAATTATGCACAGTAATAGTCACCTGCACACACAGATATCCCCCTAAAATAGCTATAACTAAAAACAAACTAAAAACTACTTCCAAAACTATTCAGCTTTGATATTAATGAGTTTTTTTGGGTTCATTGAGAACATGGTTGTTGTTCAATAATAAAATTAATCCTCAAAAATACAACTTGCCTAATAATTCTGCACTCCCTGTAGAAAAAGAAGGAACAGAGTAAACCTACTCTGGCTTTCTATTTTAGGGCAGCAACAATGTTAGGAAATCGCAGCAAGGCCCACCTCCAAAGTTCCTAACTGCTTTAAAGCCACCACTACTCTACTGAAGCGATTGACGTGGATTACAGCTATACCCAGAACACAGGAAAGATCAGAGCAAACCTACTCTGGCTTTCAAAATAATAAAGTCTTGCTTGTAGCGAAGAAATTCAGACACCAAAAACTTCACCTCCTCCATTGACAGAGGGAAAGAGAATGACGGGGGTTTGTAGGAAGGGGAAGGATACTTAACAGTTTGACTGTGGTGCTCTTTGCCTCCTCCTGCTGGCCAGGAGTGATATTCCCAACAGTAATTGAGGACGACTTGGACTTACCATATCTTAGGAAAGAAAAAATATTATCTATAGCAAACGTCTTGTTTATTTATATTACTAATAATAGTAATTTAACAGTCATAACATTTTACATGTGGATTGTTTTTATATTTATTGGAAAAGAAAATGGTTTGCATGTTACCTTATTTAATATAAAATCGTATTATATAATGTTAAAATAAAATGTAAAACTTTTGTTACATCACATGGTTTATTAGTCATATTAAATCATACAAATAAGTAGCACCAAAAGAATAGTCTGGTGTAATACAATACTGACTATTGCAGATGGTAAACATTTATAAGTTAAACTAATGCTTTATGCAATAAGGTTAAATGAGAATAGAATATGGGCATTTATCACTTAGAGTGCACTAAACACATATTTTTCCAGGACACAGTAAATATTTTTAGTACAGTCTTCCATTTCTCCTGGAACAACCTTAAACTGTAGCCATTATGCATCTGTTGACATGCCAATTGCATTCCAAAGCACTAAAGAAAACCATGGTAATTTTAAACCATGTACATAAGGACACAAGTGGCCCAGATAGACTGAGCAAGATGAGGGTCACAGACGGTACTGCCCCTTATCAATAAATACCATACTCATTAAAGAATTCCCCTTACTGCCCCACTCATAATGTTTTCTACAGATGAACCCCCTGCTAACTGAAAACTGCAATGGAACCTGAACAGTTGGTCGCTAGTCAAGCAGATCCAGTAGATGGAATTCTATTATGCTACTGTTTTATTGAACTGTAACCTTGAATGGGTTTTCAGGAATGTCTGGCCCCCCTTTTTGTTGTAAATTAGCAACACTAAAATTCTGAATCAACCTGAGTATTTATAATCTAACTATCCGAAAAAAATAAAGCTACTACTGATAATTATGTTATTATTTACATACAAAAATATATAGATAGTAAACAAATACCTACCATTAAAAGTTTTCTTAAGCTTTCATATACTGTATTACATTTCCTACACACCCAAAAAAAATAATAATAATAATAATAATAATAATAATAATAATAATAATAAACTGTGGGTTCTTATTATCTTCACATCTAGGATCTCCTACCCAGACAACCCTCAGTATTAAAGTTTTTTTTATTGCAAATAACACGGATTGACTTTACGCAGATTTCACTTCACCTGTTACCATAGGTCAGTTAAAAGAGTTTATCAGAAAATCATCGGTACTAGTCTCTGAATATGAGATAACTGTTTCTTAACATATAAGCTTAGTACAAACATTCATGTTCATATATTTTAAGACCTTACTGAAGTATAATTCTACAGTGGTTTATTCCTTAAGTGATGGTCAATTTTAGATTATAAGAATGTTGCAATGAAAAATATATTAGTTTGCAAGTGAAACCACATTATTATTTTTTTAAAAAAAGGGTATAAATATTTTATAATAAAAGATGTATAATCCTAATTGATATTGTCTGTTCCTCTGCCCCCTTTATTTCCTCTTTTGGCTGGGTTGTGATGTAAAGAGCATGTCCCACCCACTCTTTACATAGGCTTTCTAAGGGTTTTAAAGGGGCTGGACTTTGTCAAATGACACACATGTTGATTGGATGTTCACTGGAATTGTCATAAAAAAAAAAAGAGTTCATCCAAGTGGGCCAGCATAACATTGCAATAGAAGCATTACTATATGCACTAATTTAACCCTTACACAGATAGATTAAAATAAAAAGGTACATGTATATACTTTTTTAATGGCAAAGATTAAATATATGGCATTTAATTAGTTAAGGTTTACCATCACATTAAAGATTCAAATATTCTTCTCTATAGTACCCACTGGTGTATTTATTTTTAATAATAATTGAAGTGGTTTTGTAAAATATTAAGTTACATGAGTTGATAAATATTGTGCATTATGGTTTAATTTGTACTCTTGTAAACTACTCTTTTTATGAGAGGTAATAAACCATATGAAAAAATTGTTTAGGCTGGGCTATCCCACATTTTTGCGAATGTTGGTATACATAATATGCTGTCTTGTCGGGCACTTTAAACATATCCCGGTTAAAGGCGCTGCTCTTTACTTAAGGGCCTATGGAACAAATAATCTCAAACTGACTTGAATATCACAGCCTGCCCTGGGTACTGTGTGCCTATCAAAGAACAAAACTGTGGAGCTGGATTTTTTGTAATATCAGCCAAGTTCAATCTATGATGTCTCCAAACAACACATTAACAATCTGGCTCTTTAATAAATAACAATACTGGTATGTTAATGGCTCAACCAAATAAACTGTATTCCATGGGCAATGTGGAATCCAAATTCTCTAACCAAAACATTTCATTTTTTTGTATTCTAACAATAAGGGATACAGAATAACTGGGGGAGAGTACATCAGATTAAATCTATCATTAAATAACTGCAATATTTATAAGCAATTTAGGCCTACATTATTAACCAATAATTGTCCTGCTATTATCCATTCTAAAAGTACTTAGTTTATCCATCAAGATAACCCGAAAAGACAATTAAATATTGCTGATATTTAAAAACTCGCAATCCATAGTTTTGACCAGGAATTGCAAGTACTGGGGTACACACTTAACCCACTGACATATTCTTCACAAATCTAGGTACAAGCGACATAGATTAACCACCCGTCAAAGAAAAACTGGATAAAACACAGGTATATGTGGAAATATACCCTGGTCTCCTTATTGAAGCTAAATGAGTAGAACCTAACACAGATATCAAAAGGGGCTTGATAAATGAGTAACCTGTCACTATCACATGTAGAGCCAGAAAATATATTTTGCCAGTAGCCAAAGTCTGCTTCCCATTACTTGCTTGGAACAGAATTTCTATTACAATTTTGGCTATTGAGCAGCTGACGTGGGTGCCTTATAGTTATGATCTGATGAAAGTTAAGTTAGTTTTGTGTTAGGATCCAAAAAAGTTATCACACAACTATTCTGTTTTACTGGATCCGTCTACTAGTTTGGATGCATGATGCCATATTCAACTACTGCCAAACCATGACTTGTTACCATAGTGATTATTTAATGTAGAGTATTGGTGTGTGTAGAAAAAACATACCTGACATGGGCTCATGGATATCATCTTCATTTTCCTCAAGAGGGAGCTGAGTAGGAAACAATGGAGATGATAATTTACTGAGCATGGAGCTGGTTGTGTCTGTTAATTGAAAAAAACAGACTGTTTAGAATTAAGAATTAACACATTATTAAATACAGCAGAATGACATAATCAATAAATGCACAATAAAAAGACAATGCAAAAACACTTAACCTGCATTTTAAATGAGTCACCTGTATCACATTCCAAAAATTCACAGGGTAAGACAGCACCTCACTTCAAGTTATGGGGCACGGAAAAAGGGTTAGCCAGACCCCAATATCATAATCATTTTTCAAGAAGCCTCCAAATGGTAAATAAAAAACCTTTATTTATACAGGGTCCATGATACAGCAACAACGTTTCAAACCAGCGATTGGTTCTTAGTCATGTCCAAAATGCATTTGTGTATATACTGTGAACTCTTGCACATGCTCAGTCGGAGATATGTCTCAGAAAGCGTACATATAAAAAAGACATTTTAATAATGGAAGAAAACGGGAAAGTTGTTTAAAATTTTGACTTCAGTGTCCTTTCAAATGGATATTAAGGGCTCCATGTACTAAGCAGTCAGCGAGCTACCCGCAACAAATCTCGCGTCAAAACTCGCAAACTGATATGTACAAAGCCGTCAATTATGTTAAAACTCGCATCTTTAAAATTGCGAGCGTACTTATCCGCCAAACCTCGCTACCGCTCCATTTTTCACTGTAATTAGACACATTTGGCCACCAACTCGCCAAAAAACGAATGTACTAAAAAATCTATTTGTCCGCTCGCTACAATTTCCGCTCCCACCTCGCTATTTTTGCCTCGCCACCTTTTAGGTGGCGGGCAAGGTACAAAACAATAGGAAAGTCAATCTAGACGCCAGTCTAGACATATATAAAAGGCAGTAATATCAGCATTGTACTTACAGCATAACTGGCGTCTAATTTGTCTCTCATTTCCATGTACATAAATTGCGCCCAATTTGTCGACTGTAATTAAAGAGTAATCTATTTAAATTTGTATTCTTAGTTGTCAATCTTTATAATTATTTTTATATTAATATTTATATATTATCAGATCCAGATGAAGCCATATCCAAATTGTAAATAAATATTACAAAAATAACGCTCTGTTATCACTCTTCAAAAAATTTTGAACAATAATAAAGTTGTTTAGATAAGTTGAACTTTTATAGGAGCAAAATTCTATTCCCGCGACTACTATGATGTTCGTGACACCTTGCATGTCACGTGTTAATAATTGGCCAGACAATTCAACTGAAAGTTAAGTACCATCAGCTTAGTCGCGGCGAGCGAGGCGTCAAATTTATCAACAATCCGCAACTGCTCGCGGCGGGCTAGACTTGTCTATTTATTGGGGGAATATTAGTACATAGCGACAGCGGACACCATTTCGCCCGCGGCGAGTAACGGCGAGTTTATCCGCGTCTACAATGACGGATGAATTGACGGCTTAGTACATGGAGCCCTAAATTTCAAAGTTTAGAGAGAGTATGCGATTTTCAGTTTTCCTCTGTTATCAAATTCTCTTGGTATCCTTTGTGAAAAGCATACCCAGATAGGCTCATAAATAGCAATGCACTAAAGAGAGCTAGCTGGCGATTAGTGGCTACACGCATATGTCTCTTGTCATTGACTCACATCACCAGATGTGTGCCGCTAGGTCCCAGTAGTGAGCTTTTGCCCTGGAGCTTTAAAGGGACACTGAACCCAATTTTTTTCTTTTGTAATTCAAAAAGAGCATGCAATTTTAAGCAACTTTCTAATTTACTCCTATTTTCAATTTGTCTTCGTTCTCTTGCTATCATTATTTGAAAAAGAATGCATCTAAGCTTTTTTTTGGTTTCAGTACTCTGGACAGCACTTTTTAATTGGTGGATGAATTTATCCACCAATCAGCAAGGACAACCCAGGTTGTTCACCAAAAATGGGCCGGCATCTAAACTTACATTCTTGAATTTCAAATAAAGATACCAAGAGAATGAAGAAAATTTGATAATAGGAGTAAATTAGAAAGTTGCTTAAAATTTCATGCTCAATCTGAATCACGAAAGAAAATTTTGGGTACAGTGTCCCTTTAACTCTGTATTTAACTCTTCTGTAGGTGTTAAACAAGTAGTTATATGCAAGCAGCAGTGCTAAAAAAAAATCCTTTTTTTGCACTTTTATGTACTTTTAAAGCAAAGCTGAAAGTAAAAACATTCCAAATTTCTCATGAAATTATTCTATGAAAAATATTTTATATATATAATTCGGCAATTTTACAAAAACGTATCTCTCTTAAAATGTCCTTTACTTGATTTTACTTTTTGTTTTAAATGTTGAGCAAAATGATTATTTTAGCAGCATATGTTGTGTATTATAACAGAAATAAGAAGCAGATATTTTATAAATAACTGCACCCAACCTGTATGGATAACATGTCAATTTGCAGATGTCTTGGGGTTTTGTGATGAGTCAATGGGCCTAATAATCGAAAGTGCCACAAGGCGGTAAGATATTCAAAAGGGATCCATCACAATGTTTAAATGCAGCCTCGCTGAGAACCGTTTTACCATACATTTCAGTGGGTGGCGATGCTTCTCTGATACTGGTGATATATTCAAAGCAGCATTGCCACCAACATTGAATGTGTAATGTAAATGATCCTTTTGCACAGTACTGCATGACAATACAATTTACATGTGTCAACATTAAACATATCAATAATACACCTATAGGAGCTGGGGGATTGTGGGTATATGACATTTGTGTATACATTATTTAATGTATTGTATAGTATAATGTTATAATATGTATGTAAACTGTGTGATTGTACTAATCTTTTATTGTGTCATTAAGTGTGTATTTTTACAATAGTAATTTGGAAAAAAACTAAACCCCCCTCCATGAAAGCCCCAAAAAGGAGAAAATTAGCCAAAAAGCTAAAGAAACTGCTATGGTCTTCTGCAACTCTTTGAAGACCAAGAGGCAAAATAAATTATTATCAAAAAACCCTTTGACGAATTATAATCCTTTTACAAGTCAATATCTAAACTAAGTAAGATACCAATAAAATAATTCCTTGTAATGGGACAAAGAGATGGACTATAGCCTCCTAATTGATGATATCTTCACTGACGAAGTCCAAAGAAGGCCAAAATGATCGTCTGGGGTTGCATGTTCCTTGGAGGAGGAGGATTGCCTGGTATTTTAGGGCTGGACTGACCTTGCTATAAGAAATACTTCAGGAACGTTCTCCTCTGTGAATAACACATTGTTCATTTCTAGTAGAGAGCTTCTCTTTCTGTAATTTATTGATAAATTAAGCATTCCAGTTCATAATATTTTACCATACTATGGTGATTTTTGACTTAGTTGTACATAGTATACATTAGCATTTAAAAGGACATGAAAGCTAAAATTTCATGGTTCAGATAGAGTATGCAATCTTAAGAAACTTAATTCTCTTGGTATCTGTTGTTGAAATGCACACCTAGGTAGTCTCAAGAGCGGCAATGCACTACTGGAACCTAGCTGTTGATTGGTGTCAAAACACCTATCCAGATGTTCAACTAGTTCCCTGTACTGCATTTCTGCTCTGGAACAGATTTTTCAACACAAAATAAACAAACAGAGAATTAAGCAAATTTGATAGTAGTAGTAAATTGGAATGGCTTTTCAATTTTTTTTCAAAAAGTCTGCAAACAATGTTTCAAAATACTATAGCTGGGATTTAATATTAAAGAACAATCCAGGGATAGACTCCTTGACAAGTTATTGGAATGTATGCTTATGGTCTAGATTGTAAATTCCTACTGGAATAGGGCCCTCAATCCCTCCTGTATGTGTTTGTAAAGTTTGTCCTTTATCTTACAAGTCTTGTATTGCTTTATTTAAATGAATTGTATCCATGGACAGCGCTGCGGAATATGTTGTCGCTTAATAAATAAAGTATAATAATTGTCTCCTTTTCTGCAATCAGTCTTAGTCATCATTTAAATATGCATTCAAGAGCTAAAAGGCACATTCCAATTTAAATTCTATTCTTAAAATCTACATAAGAAGCATGGATGCTGGCAGAAAGTGCTGTTTTGATTGCCATGTATAACAACATCTATGCACGTGCCAGCAATCTAAACACAGAAATGTAATTTTGTCTGGGATTATAACATTACTGAAACTGAACATTAGAAGCCACGGAGTTTGAAAAATATGTGATCATCTCAAGCAGACATGTTTCCCGCAGGATGGAAAGAGCTGTTTTTTTGTGTTTAACTCCAATCCAAACTTGAATAATACCAGCTAGACTTGTTAGTCAGAGAAACCATAAATACATGAAGCTGTAGAGTAGTTTATAGAGTAGCATTGCACAATGGAATTAGGCAATGGGAACATTTGGGGTCAATATGCAAATGTGAGAAAGTACAAGGGGCTTGACTAGTAGGGTACAGGAGAAAAGAAATGGAGTGGGTTGGCAGACAAAAGCAAAGCATTGTGCATTTGAGGATACTGGAATATTCAGAGAGGAACAATGTAAATTAGGCTTTAGTGCCTTAGAGGCCTATTTATCAAAGGTATTGCAGACCTGATCCGACAGAGCGGATCAGGTCCGCCAGACCTCGCTGAATGCGGAGAGAAATACGCTCTCCGTATTCAGAATTGCACCAGCAGCTCACAGGAGCTGCTGGTGCAACACCGCCCCCTGCAGACTCGCGGCCAGCAGGGGGTGTCAATCAACCAGATCGTACTTGATCAAGTTGAATTGTGGCGATTGCGGTCCGCCTGCTCAGAGCAGGCGGACAGGGTTATGGAGCAGCGGTCTTTAGACCGCTGCTTCATAACTGCTGTTTCTGGCGAGACTGAAGGCTCGCCAGAAACACGGGCCCACAAGCTCCATACGGAGCTTGATAAATGGGCCTCTTAGGGGCATATTTATCATTAAAGTGTGAGCAGACATGGTATGATGTAGCGTATCATGACCGCTGCACATCGATAAATGCCATTGCTGACAGCATACGCTGTTGGCATTTATCATTGCACAAGCAGATCACCAGAACAATACCCCAAGCACTAAGTAACATGCATATCAAACTCCAATACAACTCAATCAATGTAGACAGTAAAGATAAAACTCAACTAATTAATCACCAATGCTATAAAACTAAAAAAGATGTAAAACACTTAAATGGACACTAAACACAAATTGTAAACTACATTATTATGAACCTTCATATATAAGAATAATTTTGCAATGAAAACTGCAGCTTTATTTTGTCAAATGAGTATATTGTTATGTTTATTCTTTTTCACTGATTTCGCTGTCCCCTGAACAAAAGAACCCTGCTAACCAATCACAAACTAATATTCAGATATAGCATAAACTCTGTTTGCACATCTGCAGACTGGGGTAGCCTGCTCTCTTGTATTCCCTTAAAGGGATACTAAACCCAATTTTTTTTTTTCATGATTCAGAAAGCGCTTCAGCACTCTGGATAGCGCTTGCTTATTGGTAAGCCACCAATAAGCAAACATAACCCAGGTTCTCAACCAAAAATAGGTTGTCTCCTAAGCTAAACATTCCTGTTTTTTAAATAAAGATAGCAAGAGAACTAAGAAAAATTGATAATAGGAGTAAATTAGAAAGTTGCTTAAAATTGCATGCTCTATCTGAATCAGGAAAGAAAATTGTGTTAAGTATCCCTTTAAGGTGGTTTAGCATTGATTCAACTTAGTTAACATTGAAAATAATGATTTTCCTATAATAATTGTTGATGCAAAACTGATAATCCACCTTTTAAAAGCATGTGACACCACAGAAGCTTGGGGAGGGAGGGAAAAGTAAACAAAAGCTTGCATAAATTGCATTAAAGTATTAACCCAAGCCTCTCTGGGAGAAAGTGAAACAGACACATTTTAAAGATGTATTTTACAAAACAAGACTGCAAAATAAATAATATATATTCTAATAATGTTTCACTTGCAATAATGAAACATTTTATGTGTGTTTATGTAATGTCAAGTTTAATGGTCCTTTAAAAATCAAAGTACATGCTCCCTCCAAAAATCTGTATCTATAAATTAGATACCAAATATATCCTTATACATGTAATCTATTTAGATAAGCACAATATTGGTAAATGCCCCCATTAACATAACTGCCATGAGTTAAAAAGATCCTTCAACTAATGACTATTGATATTCGTATCAGTTATAAGGGAGGCGATTTACTAGTCTCTCATGGTTAAATACATCAATTATTTAAAAAGTAGGTTATTTCTGTGCGAGCCTGAATCAATAGAAATATACGGCAATACAGCACAATTTGGAATTCTTGGAGCAAGACAAACACATTGTGTAAAAGCAAGTGAGTTAGAAACAAGCTAGGTGACTTTTTCTCATATAGCCATCCTTTCCAAACTATGTGAAACTGCACTGGTATATTTATTTGTATTACTAGCTACATCTTTGCAAGAAATGTTGTTTAATCTTATTGATAATCCATGTTTTTCCTGTGATAAGAAATGATGAGTTATTAACTTAATTAAAACAGCCTTGAGGTCTCCCACAAGTGGTTGTGCATTAGATATTGTCCTTCTAGAGATGACACTGATGAATTGTGCAAATGCTTCATAAGGGACACAAGCCCATGTGCCTGACAGATATTCCAAATGTAAGAAGTTATTTCCTTAGTTTTGAAAAAGAAAAGAAAAAGTGAAAGCAAGCTCAGTGGAGCAAGCGATATTAGTGCTCCACTGAGTAATACAGGCGCACGGTTTTGTGCGCTGCTACTAGGAGTAAAACGCAATGGGAATGCGAGCTTGCATTAGCATTGCTAGGAAGCATTGTGCTCACGAGAGAGCACTTTGCAGTGAAGGGGTAAGAAGATTATTATTATTATCAGGTATTTGTAGAACGCCAACAGATTCCGCAGCGCTGTAAACATAGTCAGTAGAGCAGTGATGGCAGCATACTTTTAAATATATATGTATATGACTATATACATATATGTATATATATTTATTTATGTGTTAATATGTGTATATACATGTATATATTTATGTGTTTATATGTATATATACATATATTAACACGTCATTAATATAGATGGATATAGTCATATACATATATATTTACAGGGAACACACAGTTCCCATAGACCTCAATGTAAAGGCACTTTTTAGTGCCGTTTTTTTTTTTCACCTCACACCCACTAACTTTAGACCCCAAAAACTGCCTAGTGAAGTTGTTTTTTTATTTTTAAAAAAAAATGCTACTTTATTTTTAATAAAAAACTATAATGCCCGCTCCACTTGTAATGGCTGGGATAATTTGGCCCTCCACTTGTAATGGCTGGGATAATTTAGCGCTCCACTTGTAATGGCTGGGATAATTTAGCGCTCCACTTGTAATGGCTGGGATAATTTAGCCCTCCAGTTGTAATGGCTGGGATAATTTAGCCCTCCAGTTGTAATGGCTGGGATAATTTAGCGCTCCACTTGTAATCTGGCCCTAAATACTTTAGTAAACCATTTTGCTTCAGCTAAAATGAAAGCCACTGGGGATATATTGAATCCATATTCAGCCATATAACAGCATAAGCCAAAACTAGGATGCTATAAATTATTATCACTAATAGTTTGCAATTAACTAGACTAATGGTTCTAAAAGCATTTTCCAGTGTTTTAAACAAGGAACAGACTCAATTATTATTTAAAAAAAAAACATATGGAAGGTTAAACATAAAAGACCATTTTATCTGTAATAAAAAACATGAGTTCATCTATAAAAATCTAAATGGTTGCTCTACATTGTTTATATATACTGGTCAGAAACCCTATAAATTAGGTTCAATTACAGCAACCTCTAGAAAAAGAACTTCTCTTACTTTATTGAACAAGGGCCAAGGACAATATGCAGATGGAGGAAGAGGGGAAAAGGCATAAAAAATAGAGTGAAAAAGCTCTCACTGTACAAAGTAGTTAGAAGGAAAGTTAAACAAAATGACAAACTTCAAACATTCTTTGTAGTGAAATTGAACAAATAAAATTTGTGAGGCGGACAGAATTTGCTCAAAGAGCCATTAAAACAGATATTGCAATAGAAAAATACACAAAGCTGCATTATATAGCACAGAGTATTACAGCAACACATAATGAAGTAACAAACATTCATGCAGGGTTGGGAATGTGTAGGTGAGGGGCATTCAGGCACCTAGAATCCGTTTGTCTCTAAGGGCCAAATTCTCTAAACCTCTCTGGCAAAGTTTTGTCAGCACTGTAAGGTCCCTCAATGAATTTTAGATGTATAGTGAAAAAATGTTGCTATCGTTTGTATCCTTTGTTGAAGGAGCAGCACTTTACTACTGGCAGCTAGCTGAATACGCCAGGTGAGCTAATGACAAGAGCCATATATGTGCAGCCACTAATCAAGAGTTAGCTCCCAGTAGTTCAGTGCTGCTCCTCAGAGTGTCTAGGTATGCTTTTGAATAAAGAATTAAAAAAGAACAAAGCAAATTAAATAATAGAAAGTTGTGTTCTATCTGTATCATGAAAGACAAATATTGTCCCTTTAAAGGGACATTATATACTAGATATTTCTTTGCATAAATGTTTTGCAGATGATCCATTTATATAGCCCATGCAGCTTTTTATTTAAAAAAAAAATATATAGTTTTGCTTATTTTGAAATAATTTTCAGACTCCTAACCAAGCCCCAAAGTTTTAGGAGAATACCGACGTATACCTACTCCAGCTTGCTACTGTTTGTGTAGTGTCTTTTCATATGCAAAGGAAGGGGGGGAGTGTCTGATATTTCCCACTTGCAGTGGGTGTTCCAGTAACCTTTTAACAGAGTTAAACTGGAAGCTTCTAAGAAAGTTTTTAAACGGTTTTATACTGGATTTTTATATCATTATCTGTGCATATTATTCTTTATAGTAGTTTCTTTTACCTGCAGTTATATGAAAATTAGTGTATACTGTCCCATTAAAGTTTGAGTGAACTCCAAGGATTTCAGACCCCTGACCAGCCTACACACTGCACAGAGAATGGTTGCAGGAGCTCATTTATATTAATTCCTATTTGGCTACAGTAAAGATGATAGGACAAACACCATACAAAAAGCTTTTAAAAGAGTTTGTCCCTGGACTGCAAAATGACAGTTTAATTGCTTCTGAAACATGCATTGTGTATGTAGATCTTACAATAAATAAATACAAATATTTGATGTCACTTTCATCATAGAATCTAAATCCCAGTCAATACACTCACTCATCAAGTTACTGTATTTATCTTGCCATCTGTACAGGAGAACATTTTAAGTAATAGCAGTAATCTAAATAAATATACAGGGATGGAATTGAATCCTGTCTCAATTTTTGGAGACCCAGAAACTATACACTGTCCCCCCAGCTGGTATTAATGGCAGGTCTTGTTAAAAATCCTGATGCTAAAATAAATAAAGAACAATAGAACATTTATAAAATAAATATAACAGCAGCTGTATATCTTCAGAAGGCAATTGATTGCAGATCTCTTTTCTAGTCGGAAAACAGCTTTAATATCAGAATCACAATCTTGCTCCAGCCAGAGGTGGGTCATAACCTCCAGCATTTTCCACTGAGCTTGAAATTGCCAGTCCCATGGGTGACTCAGGTACAGCCATCAGATTGGTTAGGATTTGTGCCCACAGCCAATCAGAGGCTGATACAAGACTAATGTACGACAGCGTGCATTTGAGGTTAGCAAAACAATACTGAAGGTAGAGGAGACTTCTGCATTTTACAGAAGAGGAAAATAGGAGCTTTTCAAGGAAAAATGTTCTTTTAATGTAAATAGCATTCTGTTTGGCCCTTAAAGGGACAGTACACTGTAAAATTGTTTTTCCATTAATGTATTTTACATGTTATACCAACTGCAGAGTATAAAATATTTGAGAAATTCCATTTTCATGCTTATTTGTGTATATGAAGTAGCTGATTTTGTGCTTTGAAACCACAGCCTATTACAATGGGTTGAACTTAAAGGTGATATCAGATCTCATTATGTTCTAAGTTTTTGTAAACAGATTTGCTTCCTTATCTTTTATTTGGCTGGAACACCAAAGCTCAATACATAGAGAGAACAATGGAAAATTATAATTTTATTACTTAACTATCCTGCATCCCACTGAGAGTGTAATCTCTTCTGCTGGCTGTGTATACTTAGGCTATTCAATTGCCTATACTCCAGTATTAATTTGTTCAGTGAAGGTGGCGATACCACAGGCTAAATCAGCTATTTCAAATGCTGAAATAGGAGTAAAGGAGCTACTTGTAACCAATTTAATACACTCTAGCAGGTTAAAAGGATCATTGGGAATAATTTAAAGGGGAGAAATTTTTGGGGTGAACTGTCCCTTTAAGGACCAAACCACTTTTCCCTTTTCTGACCATTTGTAACCAGGGCTATTTTTACATTTCTGCTGTGTTTCTGTTTAGCTGTAATTTTCCTCCTACTCATTTACTGTACCCACACATATTATATACCGTTTTTCTCACCATTAAATGGACTTTCTAAAGATACCATAATTTTCACCATATCATATAATTTACTATAAAAAAATTAGAAAA
Organism: Bombina bombina; assembly: GCF_027579735.1. NCBI lineage: Eukaryota > Metazoa > Chordata > Amphibia > Anura > Bombinatoridae > Bombina > Bombina bombina. The sequence continues at coordinate 160,138,041 of NC_069499.1, read as the reverse complement.
TATGATGAAAAAATGAAAAAAACACACACTTTTTCTAACTTTGACCCCCAAAATCGGTTACACATCTACAACCACCAAAAAAACACCCATGTTAAATAGTTTCTAAATTTTGTCCTGAGTTTAGAAATACCCAATGTTTACATGTTCTTTGCTTTTTTTGCAAGTTATAGGGCAATAAGTTCAAGTAGCACTTTGCTATTTCCAAACCATTTTTCCCCCCTCAAAATTAGTGATAGTTACATTGTAACACTGATATCTGTCAGGAATCTCTGAATATCCCTTCACATGTATATATTCTTTCTAATGACACGATGAGTCCATGGATCATCATCATTTACTATTGGGAATATCACTCCTGGCCAACAGGAGGAGGCAAAGAGCACCAGAGCAAAGCTGTTAAATATCACTCCCCTACCCACAATCCCCCAGTCATTCTCTTTGACTGTAGTGCAAGGAGGAGGTGAACTTTAGGTGTCTGATGAGAAGTTTTCTTCAATCAAGATTTTATTATTTTTTTAGCAGAGTAAGCTTACTCTGTTCTTTTCTGGGGTCTAGCCTAGTCCACATCAGTCTCTTCAGTAGGGCAGTGGTGGCTTTTGAGCACTTGAGAACTTGTGAGGTACAATCCTCACTATGTTTTCTCAAGAATCTGCTGCCCTAAGTAGAAAACCTGAGTAGGTTTACTCAGTTTTTCTCTCTTCACAGGTCCATGTTAGGTGCTGCACTCTCTCAAACCAGGTGAGTTGTCATGCTGCCGGACAGCACTTTCAGGTAAGTGCCATTTTAATTTTCTTTTTCAAGGAGATTGTCGGCACTTGTTACAGCTAAAAACTGTCTTATTTAATATGGGACTTTATTAAACCTTCATGTTTGGGGTTTCTTTTAGGCAGTTTTGGCATTGAGACTGTGAGGTGATTTATGGTGGCTCAGTGTGTTATAGTAGTTTTTATACTTTAACGTTTGGTCATTGAGATTACTGTTGTAAGCCATTTTGTTTTGGCAGATAGAGCTCTGTAACCGCTCTGTATTTGAAAATGAGCTGCAGGACAGGTAGGCACCTCAGTAAAGCTACTGAGGTGTATAGGTAGCCTGAGGTCTATTTGGTTTGTTGCGCCAACATACATTTCTATTTAAAGACACAGTACACATTTATTTTTTATTTTCAAATAAAGAATTTTTACACTTTATCCTTATTTATTACATAAGATGGATCAAGAGGCTTTTAAAACCGTTATCCCAGGCGAAGTTGCTGCTTGTCAGTTATGTTTTGATGCTCAGGAGGAACCCCCAGTTCCTTTTTGTTCCTCATGCATTGAGAGAACTTTAAGTTATAGAGATAAAACATTTGACCATGAGCCACCATTATCCCAGGCAAATGCTGTTCAGGTGTCTCCTGTTGCAGATATGCTGCAGCTTTCTCCTCAAGTGTCCCAACTCTTTCAGTCTCCACATACTGTGCCCTGTGTTTCCTCTTGCAATCCTGTAGGATTTTCTCTACAAGATATTGCTTCCCAGGTATCCCTTGCGGTATCTGAGGCCTTGTCAGCTTTCCCTATGTTGCAGGGAAGGCGTAAAAGTAAATTTAAGGAAACAGTTAGTAAGTTTTCTGATCAAGTTCTGGCTATCCAGAGTGTCCCTTCCCATAAGCCTGAGGAAGAATACATGTTGGTAGCATCTGAGGGGGAAATCTCAGACTCAGACAGTGTAATTCCTTCTTTTGATGCTGAAGTGATATTCAGATTTAAGCTAGAACACCTTCGCTTATTACTTATGGAGGTTTTGGCTCCTTTTGACAACTCCGACACAACTATCGTAGTGAATCCTAAAAATTCTAGTAAATTGAACAAATACTTTGATGTTCCATCCGCGGTGGAGGTTTTTTCCGGTTCCTGACCGTGCTGCAGAGATTATTGCTCGAAAACTGGAAAGACCTGGTATTCCCTTTTCTCCATCTCCTATTTTTAAGAAGATGATTCCTATAGCGGATTCTATTAAGGAGTCGTGGCAGATGGTTCCTAAGGTAGAAGGAGTAATCTCCACTTTGGCCAAGAGGACTACTATTCCCATAGAGGATAGTTGTTCTTTTAAAGATCCAATGGATACAAAATTGGAGGCTTTACTAAAAAGGATGTATGTCCACCAGGGTCTACAATGGCAACCTGCGGTGTGTATTGCCAGTAAGCGCTGCGGCTTAATGGTCTCTTCAGACGGATACCCCTCTTGATGAGATCCAGGACAGGATTATTAAGGCTCTCAAGTTAGCCAATTCCTTCATTACAGATGCTTCCTTACAGGTTATTAAACTGGGAGCCAAAATTTCTGGTCCTAGCCTGCAGGGCCTTGTGGTTAAAATCCTGGTCTGCGGATGTTTCATCTAAATCTAAGCTCATGGCTATTCCTTACAAGGGTAAGACCTTGTTTGGACCTGGTTTGGTGAAAATTATCTCAGATATTAATGGAGGGAAGGGTTCTTTTCTTCCTCAAGATAAAAAGAATAAGCAGAAGGGATGTCAGAGTAATTTTCGTTCCTTTTGTAACTTTAAAGGCAAGTCTTCCTCCCCTTTCTACAAGCAAGATCAAGCCAAGCCTTCCTGGAAGCCCAACCAGTCCTGGAATAAGGGAAAGCAATCTAAAAAGCCTTCAGCTGATTCCAAGTCAGCATGAAGGGTTGGCCCACGATCCAGGAGCGGATCTTGTAGGGGGCAGACTCTCTCTTTTTTACCAGGCTTGGATAAGAGATGTACTCGATCCCTGGGCGGTGGACATTGTCTCCCAGGGATACAAAATAGACTTCAAATCTTTTCCTCCCAGAGGCAGGTTTCTCCTCTCCAGATTATCTGTAGACCAGATAAAAAGAGAGGCGTTCTTACATTGTGTCAAGGACCTTGCTGCCCTGGGGGTAATAGCTCCAGTTAACTTCCAGGAAAGGGTTCTGGGATTTTACTCAAATCTGTTCATAGTTCCCAAAAAGGAGGGAACTTTTCAACCAATCCTAGATCTAAAATGTTTAAACAAGTTTCTCAGAGTGCCATCCTTCAAGATGGAGACTATACGCTCTATTCTTCCCTTGGTACAAGAGGGTCAGTTCAAGACAACCATAGACCTAAAGGATGCATACCATCATGTTCCCATTAACAGGGACCATCACAAGTTTCTGAGATTCACCTTTTTGGACAATCATTTCCAGTTCGTGGCCCTTCTATTCGACCTTGCCACAGCTCGCAGAAGTTTTTCAAAGGTTCTGGGGGCTCTTTTAGCTGTGCTTCGATCACGGGGCATTGCAGTGGCACCTTATCTGGATGACATTCTGGTTCAGGCACCATCTTTTCAACAAGCAGAATCTCATATGGACATCTTGTTGTCTTTTCTTCGATCCCACGGATGGAAGGTGAATCGGGGAAAAAAGTTATCTGGTTCCAGCTACAACGGTCGTATTTTTGGGGACCATAATAGACTCCCTGTTAATGAAGATTTTTCTGCCGGAGGTCAGAAAAAGAAAGATTTTCGACTCTTGTCTTGGCCTTCAGTCCTCTCCACGGACGTCAGTGGCTCAATGTATGGAGGTAATCGGTCTGATGGTGGCTTCCATGGACATCATTCCGTTTGCTCGGTTCCATCTCAGACCTCTGCAGTTATGCATGCTCAGACAATGAAAAGGGGACTATATGGACCTGTCTCCGCGTGTAGATCTAGATCAGGCGTCAATAGACTCTCTTCCGTGGTGGCTTTCTCAGGATCATCTCTCCCAGGGTACTTGCTTCCGCAGACCCTCCTGGGTGATTCTGACCACGGATGCCAGCTTTCTACGTTGGGGAGCAGTATGGGGTTCATTGAAGGCTCAGGGCTTATGGACCCAGGAGGAGTCAGTCCTGCCCATAAACATCTTGGAGCTGAGAGCAATCTTCAATGCTCTTCTGGCCTGGCCTCAGTTAGCCTTAGCCCGGTTTATCAGATTCCAGTCGGACAACATAACCTTGGCGGCCTAAATCAACCACCAGGGGGAACTCGGAGTTCCTTGGCCATGACAGAGGTGGCCCGAATTATTCAGTGGGCGGAGACCCACAACTGCTGTCTTTCTGCGATCCACATCCCAGGAGTGGACAATTGGGAAGCGGATTTTCTGAGCAGACAGACTTTTCATCCCGGGTAGTGGGAACTTAATTTGGATGTGTTTTCCAGCTTGACCCTCAAGTGGGGGCAGCCGGAGTTGGATCTCATGGCTTCTCGTCAGCATGTCAAACTTCCGAGATACAGCTCGAGGTCAAGAGATCTGCAGGCATTTCTGATTGTGGCTCTGGCAGTTCCTTGGAACTTCAGTCTAGCATACCTATTTCCTCCGCTCGCTCTCCTTCCAAGAGTCATTGCTCGAATCAAGCAGGAGAGGGCGTCTGTAATTCTCATAGCCCCGGCGTGGCCTTGCAGGATTTGGTATGCAGACCTAGTGGAAATGTCATCCTTTCCACCTTGGAGACTTTCTCTGAGGAAGGACCTTCTACTTCAGGGTCCCTTCCTTCATCCAAATCTTGTTTCTCTGAAGCTAACTGCTTGGAGATTGAATGCTTAGTTTTATCTAAGCGTAGATTTTCAGAGTCGGTCATTGAGACCTTGATTCAGGCTCATAAGCCTGTGTGTGGCATAAGTACTTTTGGAGTAGAGTAAGGATTCCTAGGATTTTGTCCTTTCTCCAGGATGGTCTGGAGAAGGGTTTGTCAGCAAGTACTCTAAATGGTCAGATTTCGGCATTGTCTATTTTGTTACATAAGCGCTTGGCGGATGTGCCAGACGTGCAATCATTTTGTCAGGCCTTGGTTAGAATTCGGCCTGTGTTTAAACCTGTTAGTCCTCCATGGAGTCTTAAACTTGTTCTTAAAGTTTTACAACAGGCTCCGTTTGAGCATTTGCATTCTTTAGATATTAAGATGTTGTTATCTTGGAAAGTTTTGTATCTTGTTGCTATTTCCTCTGCTCTGAGAGTTTCTGAACTCTCTGCTTTACAGTGTGATGCCCCTTATCTTATATGTCACTCTGATAAGGTGGTTCTGCGTACTAAGTTTGGTTTCCTGCCCAAGATTGTTTCGGTGAAGAATATTAATCAGGAAATCGTTGTACCTTCTTTGTGTCCTAATCCTTCTTCTCACAAAGAACGTTTGTTGCATAATCTGGATGTTGTGCGAGCGTTAAAATTTTATTTGCAGGCAACTAAGGACTTTCGTCAGTCTTCTGCACTGTTTGATTGCTTTTCTGGGAAAGGCAAGGGTCAGAAAGCTACAGCTAGTTCACTTTCCCTTTGGCTGAAGAGCGTTATTCGCTTGGCATATGAGACTGCTGGACAGCAAACTCCTGAGAAAATCACAGCTCATTCCACAAGAGCTGTTTTTTCTTCCTGGGCCTTCAAAAATGAAGCTTTTGTGGAGCAAATTTGCAGGGCTGCAACTTAGTCATCTTTGCACACTTTTTCCAAATTCTATAAATTCGATACTTTTGCCTCGGCTGAGGCTTCTTTTGGGACAAAGGTTCTTCAAGCAGTGGTGCCTTCTGTTTAGGTTCCTGTCTTTTCCATCCTTTATCATCTGTGTCCTCTGGCTTGGGCATTGGTTCCCAACAGTAATTGATGATGATCCGTGGACTCACTGTGTCATTAGAAAGAAAACGAAATTTATGCTTACCTGATAAATTTATTTATTTCTTGACACAGTGAGTCCACGGCCCGCCCTGTATTCAGACAATTTCTTTTTATATAAACCTCAGGCACCTCTGCACCTTGTGTTACTTCCTTTCTCTCCTTTCCCTTTGGTCAAATGACTGGGGATTGTGGGCAGGGGAGTGATATTTAACAGCTTTGCTGTGGTGCTCTTTGCCTAACTCCTGCTGGCCAGGAGTGATATTCCCAACAGTAATTGATGATGATCCGTGGACTCATCGTGTCAAGAAATAAATAAATTTATCAGGTAAGTATAAATTTCGGGTTTTTTTAGCAGACAACCCAAAGTATTGATCTAGGCCCATTTTGGTATATTTCATGCCACCATTTAACCGCCAAATTCGATCAAATAAAAAAAATCGTTAACTTTTTCACTAACTTTGGATTTCTCAATGAAATTATTTACAAACAGCTTGTGCAATTATGGCACAAATGGTTGTGAATGCTTCTCTGGGATCCCCTTTGTTCAGAAATAGCAGACATATATGGCTTTGGCATTGGTTTTTGGTAATTAGAAGGCCGCTAAAATCCGCTGCGCACCACACTTGTATTATGACCAGCAGTGATGGGGTTAATTAGGGAGCTTGAAGGGTTAATTTTAGCTTTAGTGTAGAGATTAGCCTCCCACCTGACACATCCCTCCCCCTGATCCCTCCTAAACAGCTCTCATCCCTCCCCCACCCCACAATTGTCCCCGCCATCTTAAGTACTGGCAAAAAGTCTGCCAGTACTAAAAACAGAATTTATGCTTACCTGATAAATTACTTTCTCTTGCGGTGTATCCAGTCCACGGATTCATCCTTTACTTGTGGGATATTCTCATTCCCTACAGGAAGTAGCAAAGAGAGCACACAGCAAAGCTGTCCATATAGCTCCCACTCTAGCTCCACCCCCCAGTCATTCGACCAAAGTTTAGGAAGAAAAAGGAGAAACCATAGGGTGCAGTGGTGACTGTAGTTTAAACAAAAAATTTTTTACCTGACTTAAATGCCAGGGCGGGCCGTGGACTGGATACACCGCAAGAGAAAGTAATTTATCAGGTAAGCATGAATTCTGTTTTCTCTTGCAAGGTGTATCCAGTCCACGGATTCATCCTTTACTTGTGGGATACCAATACCAAAGCTTTAGGACACGGATGAAGGGAGGGAACAAGACAGGTAACCTAAACGGAAGGCACCACTGCTTGCAAAACCTTTCTCCCAAAAATAGCCTCCGAAGAAATAAAAGTATCAAATTTGTAAAATTTGGCAAAAGTATGCAGTGAAGACCAAGTCGCTGCCTTACAAATCTGTTCAACAGAAGCCTCATTTTTGAAAGCCCATGTGTAAGCCACTGCTCTGGTAGAATGAGCAGTAATTCTTTCAGGAGGCTGCTGGCCAGTAGTCTCATAGGCCAAACGGATGATGCTTTTCAGCCAAAAGGAAAGAGGTAGCAGTCGCTTTCTGAACTCTTACCAGAATAGATAACAAACAAGGAAGATGTTTGTCTGAAATCCTTAGTTGCTAGTAAATAGAACTTTAAAGCACGAACTACATCAAGATTGTGTAATAGACGTTCCTTCTTCGAAGATGGATTAGGACACAGAGAAGGAACCACTATTTCCTGGTTAATATTCTTGTTAGAAACAACTTTAGGAAGAAAACCAGGCTTGGTACGCAAAACTACCTTATCTGTGTGGAACACCAGGTAAGGTGAATCACACTGTAAGGCAGATAATTCTTAAACTCTTCGAGCAGAAGAGATAGCTATCAAAAACAAAACTTTCCAAGATAACAACTTAATGTCTATGGAATGTAAAGGTTCAAACGGAACCCCTTGAAGAACTGAAAGAACTAGATTCCAACTCCATGGCGGAGCCACAGGTTTATAGACAGGCTTGATTCTGACTAAAGCCTGAGCAAATGCTTGAACGTCTGGTACCTCTGCTAGACGCTTGTGTAACAGGATAGACAAAGCAGATATTTGTCCTTTTAAGGAACTAGCTGACAATCCTTTCTCCAGTCCTTCTTGGAGAAAGGACAATATCCTAGGAATCCTAATCTTACTCCATGAGTAACCCTTGGATTCACACCAACAAAGATATTTCCGCCATATCTTATGGTAGATTTTCCTGGTGACAGGCTTTCTAGCCTGAATCAGAATATCTATAACTGACTCAGAGAACCCACGCTTTGATAGAATTAAGCGTTTAATCTCCAAACAGTCAGACGTAGAGAAACTAAATTTGGATGCTTGAATGGACCCTGTATTAGAAGATCCTGTCTCATTGGCAGTGTCCATGGTGGGACAGATGACATGTCCTCTAGGTCTGCATACCAAGTCCTGCGTGGCCACGCAGGCGCTATCAGAATCACAGAAGCCTTCTCCTGCTTGATTCTGGCAACCAGATGCGGGAGGAGAGGAAACGGAGGAAAAACATAAGCCAGATTGAAGGACCAAGGCGCTGCTAGAGCATCTATCAATACCGCCTTGGGATCCCGGGACCTGGACCCGTAGAGAGGAAGTTTGGTGTTCTGACGGGACGCCATCAGATCCAACTCTGGGGTGCCCCATAGCTGAGTCAGCTGGGCAAATACCTCCGGGTGGAGTTCCCACTCCCCCGGGTGAAAAGTCTGACGACTTAGAAAATCCTCCTCCCAGTTGTCTACTCCTGGGATGTGAATTGCTGAGAGATGGCAGGAGTGATCCTCCGCCCACCTGATTATTTTGGTTACTTCCGTCATCGCTAGGGAACTCTTTGTTCCCCCCTGATGATTGACGTAAGCTACAGTCGTGATGTTGTCCGACTGAAATCTGATGAATTTGGCCGCCGCTAGTTGAGGCCATGCCTGAAGAGCGTTGAATATCGCCCTCATTTCCAGAATGTTTATCGGGAGAAGAGTTTCTTCCCAAGACCATAAGCCCTGAGCTTTCAGGGAGTCCCAGACCGCACCCCAGCCTAACAGACTGGCGTCGGTCGTTACGATGATCCACTCTGGCCTGCGGAAACATATTCCTTGAGACAGGTGATCCTGAGACAACCACCAGAGAAGAGAATCTCTGGTCTCCTGATCCAACTGAATTTAAGGAGACAAATCTGCATAATCCCTATTCAACTGTTTGAGCATGCATAGTTGCAGTGGTCTGAGGTGTATCCGAGCAAAAGGGACTATGTCCATTGCCACAACCATTAGTCCAATTGTCTCCATGCACTGAGCTACAGATGGCCGAGGAATGGAATAAAGAGCTCGGCAAGTAGTTAAGAGTTTTAGCTTTCTGACCTCCGTCAGAAATATTTTCATTTCTACCGAGTCTATCAGGGTTCCTAGGAATGGAACTCTTGTGAGGGGGGAGAGAGAACTCTCTTTGATGTTCACCTTCCACCCGTGAGACCTCAGAAAGGCCAATACAATCTCCGTGTGAGACTTGGTTCTTTGGAAAGTTGACGCCTGAATTAAGATGTCGTCTAGGTAAGGCGCCACTGCTATGCCCCGCGGTCTTAGAACCGCCAGGAGGGACCTTAGCACCTTTGTCAAAATTCTGGGAGCAGTGGCCAACCCGAAAGGAAGAGCCACAAACTGAAAATGCTTGTCCAGAAAGGCGAACCTGAGAAATTGGTGATGATCTTTGTGGATAGGAATGTGCAGATACGCATCCTTTAGATCCACGGTAGTCCTATATTGACCCTCCTGGATCATTGGTAAGATTGTCTGAATGGTCTCCATCTTGAATGATGGGACTCTGAGGAATTTGTTTAGAATTTTGAGATCCAGGATTGGTCTGAAAGTTCCTTCTTTTTTTGGGAACCACAAACAGGTTTGAGTAAAACCCCAGTCCTTGTTCTGCAATTGGAACTGGGTGGATCACTCCCATTGTATGTAGATCTTCTACACAGCGTAAAAACGCCTCTTTCTTTGTCTGATCTGTAGACAGACGAGAAATGTGGAACCTTCCCCTTGGAGGAGAGTCCTTGAATTCTAGAAGGTATCCCTGGGCTACAATCTCTAATGCCCAAGGATCGTGTACATCTCTTGCCCAGGCCTGAGCGAAGAGAGAGAGTCTGCCCCCTACTAGATCTGGTCCCAGATCGGGGGCTACCCCTTCATGCTGTCTTGGTGGCAGCTGCAGGCTTTTTGGCCTGTTTACCCTTATTCCAGCCCTGGTAAGGTTTCCAGTTTGTCTTGGGCTGTGAAGCGTTACCCTCTTGCTTTGCAGCCGGAGAGGATGAAGAGGGGCCGTTCCTGAAATTGCGAAAGGAACGAAAATTAGCTTTGTTCTTTGTTTTAAAGGCTTTGTCCTGAGGGAGAGCATGGCCTTTTCCCCCGGTAATATCTGAAATAGTCTCTTTCAATTCAGGCCCGAATAGGGACTTTAGCCATAGCGCCCTGCGCGCCAAAATGGCCAAACCTGAATTTTTCACCGCTAACTTAGCTATTTGGAAAGCGGCGTCAGTGATAAAAGAATTAGCTAACTTTAGAGCCTTAATTCTATCCATAATTTCCTCATATGAGGTCTCCGTCTGGAGCGAGTCTTCCAGCGCCTCAAACCAGAAAGCAGCTGCAGTAGTTACAGGAATAATGCAGACAATAGGTTGGAGAAGAAAACCTTGTTGAACAAAAATTTTCTTTAATTTTTTATCCATAGGGTCTTTAAAAGCACAACTGTCTTCAATTGGTATGGTTGTGCGTTTAGCTAGTGTAGAAACAGCCCCCTCCACCTTAGAGACCGTCTGCCACGAGTCCCGCATGGGGTCAGATATGGGGAACATTTTCTTAAAAACAGGAGGGGGGACAAAAGGGACACCTGGCCTATCCCACTCCCTAGTAACGATATCCGCAATCCTCGTAGGGACCGGAAACGCATCCGTGTAAACAGGGACCTCTAGGTACTTGTCCATTTTACACAATTTCTCTGGGATCACCAAAGGGTCACAGTCATCCAGAGTAGCTAATACCTCCCTAAGTAAAACACGGAGGTGTTCTAGTTTAAATTTAAAAGCCAATGTATCTGAATCTGTCTGGGGAGGAACCCTTCCTGAATCAGAGACTTCTCCCTCAGACATCAAATCCCTCGCTCCCACTTCAGAGTGTTGTAAGGGTATATCAGATACGGCTACCAAAGCGTCAGAATGCTCATAATCTGTTCTTAAAACTGAGCTATCACGCTTTGCAGGTAACACGGGCAGTTTAGATAAGAAGGCTGTAAGAGAATTATCCATGACTGCCGCTAAGTCTTGTAATGTAAAAGGGTTAGACGCACTAGAGGTACTAGGCATCGCTTGCGTGGGCGTAACTGGTTGTGACACTTGGGGAGAGGCAGACGGGCTACCCTCGTTACCTTCAGTCTGAGAATCATCTTCGGCCACATTGTTAAGTGCAGCAATATGATCTTTAAAGTGTATAGACATATCAGTACAAGTGGGACACATTCTGAGAGGGGGTTCCACCATGGCTTCTAAACACATTGAACAAGGATTTTCCTTAGTGTCAGACATGTTTAACAGACTAGTAGAGTACACAAACAGGCTTGGAATCACTTTAATCAAATAAAAAACACAATTTGAAAAAAACGTTACTGTGCCTTTAAGAGATAAAAATAGCACACAATTTTACAAAATGGTGAAAAATGCAGCAATCTTTCTGAAATTTTCACAGTATGTAGCTAAATCCTTAATAACATTGCACCCCAAGTTTCAAAATGATTAACCCCTTAATGCCCAAACCGAAGCAGCCTAAAGCCAACACCTGGTTAAATCACTACAGCACCTTGCCACAGCCTTGCTGTGGCCCTACCTTCCCTTAGGGATCAGATTTGGGGGAATATAGCTTCTTTTAGGCCCTCAAACATCAGCAGGACCCTCCATGTGAAACAGCATGAACTTATCTGCAATTCTAAGTGTGCATCTGAGGCAATTAGGCCCCTCCCACTCTACTCCGGAGCTGTGAGGCCTAGTAAATCACTCCTAAGTTACTAAAAAACAGCCATGTGGTAATAACCCCAGAAAAAAACCAAAAAGACTTTCAAAGTGTCTTGCAAAACGATTTTTCCTTAGCCAAACAATTGATTGCCCTGAATAAGTGTCAACCAGCATAATTAGCCCTGTTATGTAAGCATTAAATTCCTTACTAAGTCTGTGAACATAGCTTACCCTCCCCTCATGGGGATATTGTCAGTCTCTTCTAGCATTATCTCAGTCTTGTCTAGAAATAAATGACTGAACATACCTTATTGCAGATCACCCTGCAAACTGTTCCCCCCAACTGAAGGTTTCTGGTACTCCTCAGTCCTGTGTGGGAACAGCAGTGGATTTTAGTTACAACATGCTAAAATCATTTTCCTCTCAGCAGAAATCTTCATCACTTTTCTGCTAGAGAGTAAATAGTACAAACCGTTACCATTTAAAATAACAAACTTTTGATTGAAGATAATAAAACTACAATTCTAACACCACATTCACTTTACACTCCCGAGAGAGACCCTAGTGCTTAGAGCCAGCAAAGAGAATGACTGGGGGGTGGAGCTAGAGGCGGAGCTATATGGACAGCTTTGCTGTGTGCTCTCTTTGCTACTTCCTGTAGGGAATGAGAATATCCCACAAGTAAAGGATGAATCCGTGGACTGGATACACCTTGCAAGAGAAATAAAAGCCTTTTTTTTTTCTTTTAAATATATATTCTGCGGTGTAGGAATTCCCCTTAGCCTCCAACTTCATTGATCCCCCCCCCAAAGAGCTCTCTAACCCTCCCCCCACTAACTATTTTCCACCATTTTGGGTACTGGTAGCTGTCTGCCAGTACCCAATGTTTGGTAGGTTTAGACTGTCTAGCTGGTGGGGAATCTAGCACACCTGAAGTAAACTTTATCCCAAAGTTTAAAGAGTTATAGTTAGTTGTAGTAGGTGGCGCAAAACAAGTTGCTATTCCCAATGTGTCTTACTGTAAATATGTGTGATAATATGTGGGCTCAATATATGTTAATGTTTTGATGAGTCCTAATTTTATATTCTCTTTTGGAAAAAATGGATGTCGAAACTATTTAAGAAATAAATATGATCCTTTATTTGATTATGGTAAATTTACCCAATAGTAGTGATGCTAAAAGTACAGTTAAACAAAAATTATTACAATTCCTTCAAAGTTTAAAAAATGACACCGGTGTCTCTATGTATAAAAATGTACATAATATATAAAAAATAAATTAAATTAAAATAATAACGTTGAAATCTTATAATTTATACAGTTTTGGGTTTATCACAAGTTGTAATTGCTGTATAGTTCATATAGGATACTTTGTTTCAAGTTCAGCTATGCAATTGAGATCTTATCTTAGGCAACTATATATCAAATGTAGAGGTATGTTGGTGCGATTTTTATCACACTATAATATAAGTATACAAATTAGTACCTTGAAGTGTATCTGTTTGATATCACTTTTGTGAGATAATTGCGGTTAAATAAACGCCGCTATGCCAGTGTTTTGATTAAGTTTCAAGATCAAGCTGGTGGCAGTTCTATATGAGCTGCTGGCGGTTAAATAAATGCCGCTTTGGTTTCCTCTTATTAGGTGGGCTTATCTGTTTGCTGCGAGAAAATTCACTTTTATATAAGTGTTTGGGTAGTTGTTGTGGCCGCTCAGTTACCTTATCCTTTGTCGGTCAGTGACCGATCGCGTTCTTAAGGGTTTCTTGGTGGGATCTTCGTTGCGGTTAAGTGCTAACCGTTTGTTGATGTTTTTTAAGTATCTCCGGTTTTTCTATTCTGTGGCTTGTCTGTCGGTCAGTGACCGATCACGATGGTATGGTTGTTGGATAACCTCCTGATGTGGAATTTTTGCGTGCCTTTCCGGTCTGTTGTTCCCAGGTTTCTTAGATGTCGGTCAGTGACCGATCTGGGTGCTGAAATGTGGTTGTTGGGATAAGTAGAAAGTTTGTAGGATAAGTAGAAAAAGGATTTCTAGTTATCAATGTGATCTTTGCGGTTAAATATATGCCGCTCAGTGGGAACTTGAATATTTCAACTGGGTATAGCTGGTATTCACTTTGTCTTCTCAAATCCTGTGCAGGTGTGCTCTGGTATCAACATGTTTCGGCTGCAAAGATCACATTGATAACTAGAAATCCTTTTTCTACTTATCCTACAAACTTTCTACTTATCCCAACAACCACATTTCAGCACCCAGATCGGTCACTGACCGACATCTAAGAAACCTGGGAACAACAGACCGGAAAGGCACGCAAAAATTCCACATCAGGAGGTTATCCAACAACCATACCATCATGATCGGTCACTGACCGACAGACAAGCCACAGAATAGAAAAACCGGAGATACTTAAAAAACATCAGCAAACGGTTAGCACTTAACCGCAACGAAGATCCCACCAAGAAACCCTTAAGAACGCGATCGGTCACTGACCGACAAAGGATAAGGTAACTGAGCGGCCACAACAACTACCCAAACACTTATATAAAAGTGAATTTTCTCGCAGCAAACAGATAAGCCCACCTAATAAGAGGAAACCAAAGCGGCATTTATTTAACCGCCAGCAGCTCATATAGAACTGCCACCAGCTTGATCTTGAAACTTAATCAAAACACTGGCATAGCGGTGTTTATTTAACCGCAATTATCTCACAAAAGTGATATCAAACAGATACACTTCAAGGTACTAATTTGTATACTTATATTATAGTGTGATAAAAATCGCACCAACATACCTCTACATTTGATATATAGTTGCCTAAGATAAGATCTCAATTGCATAGCTGAACTTGAAACAAAGTATCCTATATGAACTATACAGCAACTATTGTTTTATCCACTATAAAATTGTATCTACAAACATTCTGTTAGAAATTACAACTTGTGATAAACCCAAAACTGTATAAATTATAAGATTTCAACGTTATTATTTTAATTTATTTTTTATATATTATGTACATTTTTATACATAGAGACACCGGTGTCATTTTTTAAACTTTGAAGGAATTGTAATAATTTTTGTTTTAACTGTACTTTTAGCATCACTACTATTGGGTAAATTTACCATAATCAAATAAAGGATCATATTTATTTCTTAAATAGTTTCGACATCCATTTTTTCCAAAAGAGAATATAAAATTAGGACTCATCAAAACATTAACATATATTGAGCCCACATATTATCACACATATTTACAGTAAGACACATTGGGAATAGCAACTTGTTTTGCGCCACCTACTACAACTAACTATGTCTGCCAGTACCCACTTTGCATTTAAATGTGCCTTTTTTTTAAACAAACCACTGTTTTTCTGTAGTGTAGCTGCCCCCCTCCATACCCTCCCCCTCCCCCTCCCAGATCTATTTTGAAAAATATTTTGTTTACTTGCCAGACAGTTTATATCACATACCAAGAGACAGAATTTAATTTACCCAGACGTTGAATTGCATCCTGCAGGATCTGCAACATTTTACACAGTGATTATTGATAATTACAGGAGCTATCAGTCCCTCTTTAAAAACAGCAAAGGGGCATAATATAAGATTTTTTTTGTTGGCAAATCTTAACTGCCAATACTATAAATACATAAAATATCTTAAATGTCCCTTTCCAATTGTTATTCTATTTATTAGTGTCACACGGTGCCACTATTTTCTTTGGGCAACCACTTATAACTTGTGAGTGCAGTGTGTGTGTATGTATAATATATGTGTGTGTGTATATGGGTGTGTATATATATGTGTGTGCATGTGTAAATATATGTGTATAAATATATGTGTGTGTGTGTGTATATATGTGTGTCTGTGTGTTTATATGTATGTACCTGTATATGTGTGTGTGTGTATGTGCGTGAGTGTATATGTGTGTGTGTGTATTTGTGTGTGTGTGTGTATATATATGTGTGTGTCTGTATATGTGTGTGTATATATGTGCGTGCGTGCGTGCGTGCATGCGTGTGTATATATGTGTCTGGGTGTAATACACAGTGTATACCAGCACCTTGTATGTGACTATAAAGAGTTTAGCTAAAGGCTGGTACACTGAGAATTGTCAAGAAAGGAGGCACAAAGGTTGGAATCTGTACAAAGGACCTTACCGGTTGCTATGGTATCTAGTCCTGTATACCCAGGGGGCATATTATTGACTAGGCCAACTAGGCCTATGCCTAGGGCAGTCTTGTTTAAAGGGATACTGAACCCAAATGTTTTCTTTCATGATTCAGATAGAGCATGCAATTTTAAGCAACTTTCTAATTTACTCCTATTATCAATTTTTCTTTTGTTCTCTTGCTATCTTTATTTGAAAAAGAAGGCATCTAGGCTAAGGAACCAGACAATTTTTGGTTTAGTACCCTGGACAGCACTTGTTTATTGGTGGGTGAATTTATCCACCAATCATCAAGAACAACCCAGGTTGTTCATCAAAAATGGTCCGGCTTCTAAACTTACATTCTTGCTTTTCAAATAAAGATACCAAGTGAATTAAAAAAAAATGATAATAGGAGTAAATTAGAAAGTTGCTTAAAATTGCATGCTCTATCTGAATCACGGAAGAAAAAAATTGGATTCCGTGTCTCTTTAATTAATAAGCACATTTTGAGGGATAGTTTTATAACCAATGCCTTCCCACTCCTGTGCTTTCTAAATATTTTAGGTATTCATTTTATTTCAAAACAATGATCCCTTGTTAGGGGGTCATGACCCTTCTATGCGCTTGTGGCCTCCAGTTATTGTTAGGATTAATTTAAGCTCAACTGGAGCTTTTATTGTAAGTATAGATTTGTATAGGTTGAACTCGATGGACTTCTGTCTTTTTTTCAACGTTGTCTACTAAAATATATGGGGCAAATATAAAATATAAAAATATAAAATTGTAGGGTGGCAACAGATCTCCCTTTTCATATACAGTGGCAAAAACACTGTATGTAAAGTATGAGTTGGTGACCCAAAAAGTGTAAATATATAAAGACTGTGCACATTTTGTTAATGGAAGTAAATTGGAAAGTTGTTGAAAATGGTGTGCTCTGTCTGAATCATGAAGTATCATTTTGACTTGAGTGTCCCTTTAATAAAATTACTTGAATACATAGACGGCAGTTGTAAAGATTATTTAAACCTAAAATACTTTTAAGAGCAGATAATTGTCAAACTAGATCATAGTTATTGTTCTATTTTTTTACTCACTGTACATTTTTTTGTTAACCAGAATTTTCCAGAATAAAGGGGAAGCTAAAAATAATTTACTTTAAAATATATATTACTAAAAGCAAGTTTGTTTGAACTAAAATATTCCTTTTATCTTTAAAAAGACAACACATTGTATCTAATCATGCATGATAATTGTCAACATTTCTTACTACAGTAATATAAATGTGTTATACAGAAAAAAATAATGTTTCTGCTTAAACTGTATTACTCTGAATGTTTATTTCCTGGCAGATGCTGCCATCTGCTGGTAATTCATTTTAATACAAAGGCACAGAAAATAAAGTGATCAGTATAATTCATATCTAAATCCTGATCAAGGGGAAATGTGACTATTAAATAGATAGAGAGGAGAACAAGTTAGGAATTGACAACATTTATTTCATTGCTTTGTCTAAATAAGATGAATCCTCTATAAAAGCTGGTGTCTTATCAAAAGCAAGCTGCTAAGTCTGATTGCTAGTAGGCAAAATGAGTGGCAAGGTAGCTGGCTAAACCCAAGTAACAGGGACAGTATACACCTTGAGATTTTGATACAAAAGGTTTAGTTACCCATAGTAAAACAACTTTGCATTATAATTTCACTATTTATTTTGCCTGCTTATCATGTAATTTACCTCTTAAAATTGTGGCTTTTCTAATTCTTATAACTGAAAAAGAACCCTGAAAGCTTTGCAAGGTTAACCCTGCTACATATCATTCCCCGAATTTCTTTAGCTGATAAGAACTACAAAATAATGTACTTTGTACTAACAATATGACCATGACTAATCATGTCAGCTACCGACTCAAGTCCAGATTGATTCCTCCAAATGAGGCAAGTGGTGCGTGGAGTTTGGCTATTTAAAGTGAAGGTAAAGTTACGCTATTAGCTATCAACTATTATACTCAATGAATGAAATAAATATAAGTTTAATGTATCATTTTTTCCCCCCCGATATCTAAAAAAAGTTATAAGCTTTATAAAGTACATTTTTAATCGTCATATATACAGCAGTTTTTTTTGGGGGGGGGTTTCTACACAGCAGTCACGTTTTTATTTCAACCAGTTGAAAATTAGGCCGTTAGGCGGCCATCACTGGATGTCATACGCCCACTAAATAAACTGAGCATGCATGATTTTATCATTGATCGAGTTGAACATCATGCGCGCTCCCGTAACCACTATTAGACGATGAATGTGACGTTGTTGTTTCGTGCATGCGCTAAATTCATTACAAGGTGACGTTGGCATTTGTTTGGTCTCACAGGAGTGAGCCTTGAGTTGTGACGTAAGGGGCGGGTTGGACCGCTCTCTAGTCTAAGGCGATATCGAAGCAGGAAGTGGGAGATGGGAGGAGCAAAGAACAGTAAGAGCTATTTTTTAAAAGATTGCGATCTCTTACTAACAGTTATATTGAAGGTTTAAAAAGTTAGCGACTAAGCTAAACATCGGAAAGGCTTCACAGAAAGTGCAAGATATTATTTAAAATTTACCATCATTTAAATAACAGTTGCAGCAAACAAGGTGTTTGTTTTTTAAATGTTTAGACTTGACTAATATGTTATTCTACAGCAATAAAGAAATGTGTAATTACAAGGTATTTACTGTCCCTTTAAGGTGAGTAAAGACTGAATTCAGTATTGATCTAGGATCTCTTTTTAATGTGATAGACCTCTGCTTATCATAACAACGCCTTAAAGGGACATGAAACCCAAATTTTATTCTATCATGATTAAGATGGAGCATGCAATTTTAAATAACTTTCTAATTTACCTCTTTTTTTTAATTTGTTTTGTTCCCTTGGTATACTTTGTTGAAAAGCGTACTTAGACAGGCTCGGAAGCCGCATGGAAATACTGGGAACTAGCTGCTGATTGGTGGCTGCACATATATGGCTCTTGTCACTACCGCACTCGATATAGGGCTAGATTACAAGTGGCGCGCTAAAGTTAGCGCAGGACACGATATGCAATATCTCGACCCTTCTTACTTATGCACATATTTGCAAGTTGAAATTAAACAGTTGTGCTCGAACGCAAGCAAAAAACACAACATAAATACAATAAAATAAGGTATTACACTCAAATATACACATTCTGATTACAAATATTTAATAAAAATATATTAATATATATTTTTTTATAAAAGTTAAAAAAAGTATATAGTATACAACAAGGTATTTAACTGGGAAAGGCTATAATATATATATATATATATATATATATATATATATATATATATATATATATATATATATATATAAATATGTGTATATGTATATATATATACACACAGTATCTCACAAAAGTGAGTACACCCCTCACATTTTTGTAAATATTTTATTATATCTTTTCATGTGACAACACTGAAGAAATAATACTTTGCTACAATTTGAAGTAGTGTACAGCCTGTATAACAGTGTAAATTTGCTGTCCCCTCAAAATAACAACACACAACCATTAATGTCTAAACCGTTGGCAACAAAAGTGAATACACCCCTAAGTGGAAATGTCCAAATTGGGCCCAAAGTGTTTTTTCCAGCACTGCCTTAACCCTATTGGGCATGGAGTTCACCAGAGCTTCACAGGTTGCCACTGGAGTCCTCTTCCACTCCTCCATGACAACATCACAGAGCTAGTGGATGTAAGAGACCTTGTGCTCTCCCACCTTCCGTTTGAGGATGCTTCGTTGAGGACTTCGGCCCAGTTGGGTGAATACGTCTCACGGTAGGGTGATCTTCAGGGGGTTAGTGTTAGTTTTTTTTAATGTTGGGATTGGGTGGGTTTTAGAGTAGGGTTGGTTGTGTGGGTGGTGGGTTTTAATGTTGGGGGGGTATTTGTACTTTTCTTTTACAGGTAAAAGAACTGATTACTTTGGGGCAATGCCACGCAAAAGGCCCTTTTAAGGGCTATTTGTAATTTAGTGTAGGGTAGGGTTTTTTTTATTTTGGGGGACTTTTTTATTTTGTTAGGGGGATTAGATTAGGTGTAATTAGTTTAAAAATCTTGTAATTTGTTTATTATTTTCTGTAATTTAGTGTTTTGTTTTTTTGTACTTTAGATAATTTTATTCAATTGTAATTAATTGTATTTAATTTAGGTAATTAATTTAATTGTAGTGTAGTGTTAGGTGTAATTGTAACTTAGGTTAGGTTTTATTTTACAGGTAAATTTGTATTTATTTTAACTAGGAAGTTAAATAAATAGTTAATAACTATTTAATAACTATTGCACCTAGTTAAAATAAATACAAAGTTGCCTGTAAAATAAAAATAAACCCTAAGCTAGATACAATGTAACTATTAGTTATATTGTAGCTAGCTTAGGGTTTACTTTATAGGTAAGTACAGTATTTAGCTTTAAATAGGAATAATTTAGTTAATTGTAGTAATTTTATTTAGATTTCTTTTAATTATATTTAAGTTAGGGGGTGTTAGGGTTAGGGTTAGACTTAGGTTTAGAGGTTAATAACTTTAATATAGTGGCGGCGACAGATAAGGGGTTAATAAGTGTAAGATTAGGGGTGTTTAGACTCGGGGTTCATGTTAGGGCGTTAGGTGTAGACATAAATGTATTTTCCCCATAGGAATCAATGGGGCTGCGTTAGGAGCTTTACGCTGCTTTTTTGCAGGTGTTAGGTTTTTTTCCAGCCGGCTCTCCCCCATTGATTCCTATGGGGAAATCGTGCACGAGCACGTTTTACCAGCTCACCGCTTACGTAAGCAGTGCTGGTATTGAGGTGAGATGTGGAGCAAAATTTTGCTCTACGCTCACTTTTTTGCGGCTAACGCCGGGTTTGTAAAAACCCGTAATACCAGCGCCGTCTGTAAGTTAGCGGTGAGCATAAACTGCTCGTTAGCACCGCATCCCTGTTAACGCAAAACTCATAATCTAGGTATAGAAAGCAATATTTTGCATTTTTATATCATCTCAAAAAGCACATGCATATAATATGTTAGAAAATGTTTGGTAGCTGTTGCATGTCAGTAAATCTATTTACAGTTATTTATATACAAGAATTTTGGAATAAACTGTTACACTGTTTCACCTCTTACCTTCTCTCTCATTCAAAGGAGGCGTCAGTGCCAGAAATTTATTAGTATTTACGCTCTCTTCGTGACTTTGTCCAGATGTTTGCTTTGTTACATGCTAAACAAAAGCCAAAGAATAAAAAGGTAGATTTGAAAATTATGTAATATATAACTGCATTATTATCATGACAATACCTTGGCAATATGCACTGTATTAAATTCTTTAATTTGAGTTTCCAATTTCAATAAGTTCAAGTCAAAGTTTTGTATATTAAAAAACATAATTTATGTAAGAACTTACCTGATAAATTCATGAGCTAGTGATGTATGGGATATACTGTACATTCCTACCAGGAGGGGGCAAAGTTTCCCAAACCTCAAAATACCTATAAATACACCTCCCACCACACCCACAACTTAGTTTAACGAATAGCCAAGTAGTTAGGTGATAGCAAAAGGATTAAAAAAGCATACAAAAAGAAGAACCGGAAAAATAATTGTGCTTTTATACAAAAAAAAAAACATAACCACCATAAAAAGGCTGGGCCTCATGGACTCTTGCCAATATGAAATAAATGAATTTATCAGGTAAGTTCTTACATAAATTATGTTTTCTTTCATGTAATTGGCAAGAGCCCATGAGCTAGTGACGTATGGGATAGAAATACCTAAGATGTGGAAGACCACAGAAGAGTCACTAGAGAGGGAGGGATAAAATAACAACAGCTATTTCCACTGAGAAATTAAATCCACACAATAACATAATTTATGAACTTACCTAATAAATTAATTTCTTTCATATTGGCAAGAGTCCATGAGCTAGTGATGTATGGGATATAAAATCCTATCAGGAGGGGCAAAGTTTCCCAAACATCAAAATGCCTATAAATACACCCCTCACCACACCCACAATTCAGTTTAACGAATAGCCAAATAGTGGGGTGATAAAGAAAGGAGTAAAAAGCATCAAAATAAAGAATTTGGAAATAATTGTGCTTTATACAAAAATAATAACCACCATAAAAAGGGTGGGTCTCATGGACTCTTGCCAATATGAAAGAAATTAATTTATCAGGTAAGTTCTTACATAAATTGTTTTCTTTCATGTAATTGGCAAGAGTCCATGAGCTAGTGACGTATGGGATAGTAATACCCAAGATGTGGAAGTCCACAGAAGAGTCACTAGAGAGGGAGGGATAAAAATAATAACAGCAATTTTCCGCTGAAAAAATGAATCCACAACCCATGTAAAAAAACTTAAACATAAGCAGAGGAATCAAACTGAAATAGCTGCCTGAAGAACTTTTCTACCAAAAACTGCTTCCGAGGAAGCAAATACATCAAAACGGTAGAATTTAGTAAATGTATGCAAAGAAGACCAAGTAGCTGCTTTGCAAATCTGATCAACTAAAGCTTCATTCTTACTGATCTAGTAGAACGAGCTGTAATTCTCTTAGGCGGGGCCTAAACCGACTCCAAATAAGCCTGATGAATCAAAAGCTTTAACCAAGAAGCCAAGAAAAGGCAGAAGCCTTCTGACCTTTCCTAGAACCAGAAAAAACAACAAATAGACTAGAAGCCTTCCTGAAATCTTTAGTAGCTTCAACATAATAGTTCAAAGCTCTTACAACATCCAAAGAATGTAAAAATCTCTCCAAAGAATTCTTAGGATTAGGACACAAAGAAGGAACAACAATTTCTCTAATAATGTTGTTAGAATTCACAACCTTAGGTAGAAATTTAAATGAAGTCCACAAAACTGCCTTATCCTGATGGAAAATCAGAAAAGGAGATTCACAAGAAAGAGCAGACATTTCGGAAACACTTCTAGCAAAAGAGATTGCTAAAAGGAACAACACTTTCCAAGGAAGTAGTTTAATATCCAAAGAATGCATAGGCTCAAACGAAGGAGCCTGTAAAGTCTTCAAAACCAAATTAAGACTCCAAGGAGGAGAGATTGATTTAATGACAGGCTTGATATGAACCAAAGCCTGTACAAAACAGTGAATATCAGGAAGCTTAGCAATTTTTCTGTGAAAAAAAAAAAATTAAATCAAAAGCAGTAAAATTAAACTGAAACAGCTGCCTGAATAACTTTTCTATCAAAGACTGCTTCAGAAGAAGCAAAATACATTAAAGTGGTAAAAATAATAAAAGTATGCAAAGAAGACCAAAATACTGCTTTGCAAATTTGATCATTGGAATCTTCATTCTGAAAAAGCCCAAGAAATGGCGACTGAACTTAGCAGAATGAGCTGTAAATCTCTGAGGCGGAACCTGCCCTGCCTCCAAATAAGCCTTGAAAAACAAAAGCTTTAACGAGGATGCCAAAGAAATGGCAGAGGTTGTCTAACCTTTTCTGAAACCAGAAAAACAACAGACTAGAAGTCTTCTGAAATCCTAATAACCTCGATATAGAATTACAAAGCTCTTACCACATCCAAAGGATGTAAAGAACTCTCAAAGAATTCATTAGGATTAGAATACAAAGAAGGAACAACAATTTCTCTACTAATGTTGTTCCAATTCACATCGTTAGGAAAAAAAAGTCCACAAAACAACTTATCTAGATGAAAAAAATCAGATAAGGAGACACATAAGAGAGAGCTGATAAATCAGAAACTCTTCTAGAATAAGAAATAGCCAAAAGAAACAACACTTTCATAGAAAGTAGATAAACTTAAAAGAAAATATAGGCTCAAAAGAAAGAGCCTGCAAAATCCTTGAACCAAATTAAGACACCAAAAAGGAGAATTAATAAATGAACAGGCTTGATACAAACCAAAAGCCTGAACAAAACAGTGAATATCAGGAAGTTTAAACAATCTTTCTAGGAAATAAAACAAAAAGAACATATTCTTGTCCCTTCAAAAAAATTGCAGACAAACTTATCCAAACCATCCTGAAGAAACTGAAAAATCCTAGGAATTCTAAAAGAATGCCAAGAGAATTTATGAGAACACCATAAAATATAGGTTTTCCAAACTTGTTAATACATGTTCCTTGAAACAGACTTATAAGCCTACAACATAGTGATAAAAAACCTCTATGACTAAACACTAATCAATTTCCATACCTTCAAATTAGTAATTTGAGATCCTGATGGAAAAAAGGCCCCTGAAACAAGAGGGCTGGCCAAAGAAAAAGCGGCCAAGGATGGCAACTGGACATCCAGACAAGTTCCACATACCAAACCTGTGAGGCCATGCTGATGCTATCAGAAACACATACGACTGTCCCAATATGATCTTGAAAGAAAAAAAAACCAGAGGCGGAGGAATGTAGCCAGGTTGCAAAACCAAGACACTGCTAATACATCCACCATTTCCGTCTGAGGATCCCTAGACCTGAAAAGGTACCTGGGAAATTAAGAAAACACATCTGTATAGAGATACCACTGACGGCTGAGATAACCCATCTCCCAAATGTCTAAACCTGAGATATAAATCATAGAAATTAGACAGGAGATGAATTCCACCTCAGAACGTATTCAAGATACGTCTTAATTGCTAAGGAACTGCAAAAGTCCCTATTTGATGATTGACATATGCCACAGTTGTGATATTATCTGTCTGAATACAAAAATGAAAAAGTTCTCTCCTAAAAGAGGCCAAACCTGAAAAGAGTTCTGAAAATAGCATGGAGTTCTAAAATATTGATTAAAAACCCTCGCCTCTTGAAGTTTCCAAACCCCTTGTGCTGTCAGAGACCCTCAGACAGCTCCCCAACCTGTAAGACTTGCATCCATTAAGAATACGGTCCAGGAAGGACGAACAAAAGGAGGCCCCCTGAATAAAACAATGATAGTCTAATCACCAAATCAGAGAGAGTTGAGTGCTGGGATTTAAGAATATCAACTGTGATATCTGAAATTAATCCCTGAACCATTGAATCAGTATGCAAAGCAAAATAGGTCTCAGATGAAAAGCGAGCAAAGGAAACCACGTCCGAAGCTGCAGTTAAGAGACCTAGAACTTCCATGCACATAGCCACTAAAAAGAATGTTCTAGAATGTAAGTTAGACAGACTAACGCCAAATTCAATTGACTTTTGTCTGATAAAGACAAGGTCATGAACACAGAGTCCATCTAGAAACCCAAAAAAAGGTGACCCTTGTCTGAGGAATCACAAAACTTTTAGGTAAAATAAATCCTCTATTTGGTTTGTAGTGAATAGTGCGCTGGAGCTGTCAAATCCCAAACTCCCTATAAATATAAGCTCCTTCCAGCTTATATATATGTGAATACTCAGAGAAATTTGTATGGATATAGGGGCGTGATACACTTAAGGGATATAGTTTAAATTTATAGGTTACAGAATTTTCCAATATATTACTCAATAGTACAAATTTTCAAATTATTACTGAGTCCAATTTTACCGGTGTGTACAAGTGCAAAGAAAGAATTATAAAACTTATTATGTGAATATAACCGAATATGCAGGAAAAAAGTTAAACCATTTATAGGTAGTACCTTTTGAAATAGTTTATACTGCTATTTTTAGGTGTATTGGTAAAAAGATTACCAAAAAGTGCCTAGTTTTTTTATGTATGTGACGGCGTGTTGCCTATTGAAGAACCTAAGTGATTCAAAGGAGATGTGTCTCTAATCCATAAGAGTGCGCAAATATGTAGATTTTCTATGTGAAGGATTTTTAGTGAAAATAAATTTGTGTAGTTAATAATGTAAATTTCTTATAGTGTACAATCAACTAGAGAATATTTTGAAAAATAATATTGTGTAGATGCTATATAGCTAAATGCATGAAATGATATATAAAAGCATATAAAAAACAATATAAAACAATAACTGTCTTTAGATAGTGAGATTGAATTAACATAAAATTTATTTAAAATGTATTGCTAAAAACATAATCCTCATACTTGGTAATTACCACTTTTTGTCAATATATCTCTGGGACGTCTCCCAGATTTAATTTATGTATTCAGATAAACAAATAGACATATAATAATAATAAACACAAGTTAAAATTAGCAGAAAGTCCGTTCTAAGATCCCAAAAGAAAGAGAACTCCAAATGTCTATATGGCTTGGAATAACTCCTATTTTTATATACGGATTGAGAAGCTCAAAGCAGTTGGAGTAATAGTTTACTGCTTATAATTTACTTAGTACCTCTCTTAGTGCTATGCACGCGGTAAAAGAGGTAAAGACGTAACTATATATTTGTTGAAAGCAATATTACAGACACTTTTGCTTGGAGCTTTTTCAGTATATGGTTTAAAACAGTTATGGTTTAAAACAGTTAAAAGTTCATATGCCGCTCTTGGTGCTGTGCACGCGGTAAACCAAATGACTTATTATGAACTCCAGAAAGATAAGAATTATTGTACGTTCACCTTTTCAATTCAAAATGTCCCAGTTTGTATCAGGTAAGTTTTACTTACAGTTCTTACTGTTATGTTAGACAGCACTACTGTGGCCGCTTACTGTTTCTCCGAGATGTTCTCTCGCTCCGTTGTTTATCTTCAGCGTCTGACGTCACACTCCTCCGTGGGAGGTCGTCTTGTAATGGCAGTTAGATTGCTGTTCCATATACTGGCACTTTGTATTCCTTAGTGAGAAAAACAACTGCACTTAGTGCTTATGCACGCAGTTGATTGTGAAGATCCTTAGCAGTTCCCCAAGTAGTTGATGGGATAGAAATTTAGAAAATTGAATAACCTGGGTTATTTTATTAATCTATATATTCAGATATATTGTGAATGTAAGTTCATAGATAAAGTAAGTCACACAGCTTGACGCGTTTCGCTCTTTTCAGAGCTTTATCAAGATCAAGACGTCAGACGCCGAAGACAAACAACGGAGCGAGAGAACATCTCGGAGAAACAGTAAGCGGCCACAGTAGTGCTGATGAATCCCTACGACCATTAACAGAGAACCCTTGAAAAGATTTCACGTGAGAGAAACCACAAAAACAATAGGCGATACTCTCTTCACATCCCTCTGACAAACACTGTACTCTGAGAGGAATTGGGCTTCAGAATGCTTAGAAGCGCTTAGCATAGAAGAAATCATAAAAAACAAAATTTATGCTTACCTGATAAATTTCTTTCTCTTGTGGTGTATCCAGTCCATGGGTTCATCCATTACTTGTGGTATATTCTCCTGGATGTTTGAATGGACCTTGGAGTAGAAGGTCCTGCCTCAGCGGCAGAGTCCATGGTGGAAAGGATGACATGTCCACCAGATCTGCATACCAAGCCCTGCGTGGCTACGCAGGTGCTATCAAAATCACCGAAGCTCTCTCCTGCTTGATCTTGGCAATCAGACGAGGGAGAAGAGGAAACGGTGGAAACACATAAGCCAGGCTGAAGGACCCGGGCACTGCTAGAGCATCTATCAGCGTTGCCTGGGGATCCCTCGACCTGGACCCGTAACGAGGAAGCTTGGCGTTCTGACGAGATGCCATCAGATCCAGTTCTGGTTTGCCCCATAATTGAATCAGCTGGGCAAATACCTCCGGATGGAGCTCCCACTCCCCCAGATGAAAAGTCTGCCGACTTAGAAAGTCCGCCTCCCAGTTCTCTACTCCTGGGATATGGATAGCAGATAGATGGCAAGAGTGAACCTCCGCCCATAGAATTATCTTTGAAACTTCCATCATTGCCAGGGGACTCCTTGTTCCCCCCTGATGGTTGATATAGGCTACAGTCGTGATATTGTCAGACTGAAATCTAATGAACTTGACCGCAGCTAGCTGTGGCCAAGCCTGAAGAGCATTGAATATCGCTCTGAGTTCCAGAATGTTTATCGGAAGGAGGGCTTCCTCCTGAGTCCACGAACCCTGAGCCTTCAGGGAGTTCCAGACCGCACCCCAGCCAAGAAGGCTGGCATCTGTCGTCACTATAGTCCACTCTGGCCTGCGGAAACTCATTCCCCTGGACAGGTGAACCCGAGATAACCACCAGAGAAGAGAATCCCTGGTCTTTTTATCCAGATTTAACAGAGGAGACAAATCTGTGTAGTCCCCATTCCACTGATTGAGCATGCAAAGTTGCAGTGGTCTGAGATGTAGGCGGGCAAACGGAACTATGTCCATTGCCGCTACCATTAGGTCGATCATTTCCATACACTGAGCCACTGACGGCCAAGAAGTGGAATGAAGAACTCGGCAGGAAGTTAGAAGCTTTGATATCCTGACCTCCGTCAGAAAAATCTTCATTTCTACTGAATCTATCAGAGTTCCTAGGAAGGAAACTCTTGTGAAGGGAGAAAGAGAACTCTTTTCTCTGGTCACTTTCCACCCGAGAGACCTCAGAAAGGCTAGAACAATGTCCGTATGGGACTTGGCGACGCCTGAATCAGAATTGCGCCGTGGCTAACCCGAAGGGAAGAGCCACAAACTGGTAATGCCTGTCTAGGAAGGCGAACCTTTTAGAGTGATGATGCTCTCTGTGAATCGGAATGTGTAGATAAGCATCCTTTAAGTCCACGGTAGTAATATATTGACCCTCCTGGATCATCGGGAGGATGGTTCGAATTGTCTCCATTTTGAAGGATGGGACCCTGAGAAATTTGTTTAGGATTTTGAGATCCAAGATTGGTCTGAAATTTCCCTCTTTTTTGGGAACTATAAACAGGTTTGAATAGAAACCCTACCCCTGTTCCTCTCTTGGAACTGGGTGGATCACTCCCATAACCAGTAGGTCTTGAACGCAACGTAAGAATGCCTCTTCTCTCTTTATCTGGTTTGCAGATAATTGTGAGAGATGAAATCTCCCCTTTGGAGATGAACCTTTGAATTCCACAAGATAATCCTGGGAAACAATCTCTAGTGCCCAGGGATCCTGGACATCTTTTGCCCAAGCCTGGGCGAAGAGAGAAAGTCTGCCCCCTACTAGATCCGGTCCCGGATCGGGGGCTACCCCTTCATGCTGTCTTAGAGGCAGCAGCAGGCTTCTTGGCCTGCTTCCCTTTGTTCCAAGTCTGGTTAGGTCTCCAGACTGGTTTGGACTGGGTGAAATTTCCCTCTTGTTTTGCATTAGAGGAAACAGAAGCTGCGCCACCCTTGAAGTTTCGAAAGGAACAAAAATGATTCTGCCTGGTCCTTAATTTGCTGGACCTATCCTGAGGAAGGGCATGACCCTTTCCTCCAGTAATGTCAGAGATGATCTCCTTCAGACCAGGCCCGAATAGGGTCTGTCCCTTGAAGGGGATGTTAAGAAGCTTAGACTTTGAAGTAACGTCTGCTGACCAGGACTTAAGCCATAGCGCCCTGCGCGCCAGAATGACAAAACCTGAATTCTTAGCCGTCAGCTTGGTTAAATGAAAAACGGCGTCAGAAATAAAGGAATTAGCTAACTTAAGAGCTTTAATCCTGTCTAAAATATCATCTAACGGGGTCTCAACCTGTAGAGACTCCTCAAGAGACTCGAACCAGAAAGCCGCTGCAGCAGTAACTGGGGCAATGCATGCAAGAGGCTGGAGAATAAAACCTTGATGTATAAAAATTTTCTTAAGGAGACCCTCCAATTTTTTATCCATAGGATCTAGGAAAGCACAACTGTCCTCGACGGGGATAGTTGTACGCTTCGCTAGGGTAGAGACTGCTCCCTCCACCTTAGGGACCGTCTGCCACGAGACCTGTATGGCGGCATCTATGGGAAACATCTTTTTAAAAGCAGGAGGGGGAGAGAACGGCACACCTGGTCTATCCCATTCCTTAGTAATAATTTCCAAAAACCTCTTAGAGACTGGAAAAACATCAGTGTAAACAGGCACTGCAAAGTACATGTCCATCTTACACAATTTCTCTGGAACTACAATGGGTTCACAGTCATCCAGAGTCGCTAAAACCTCCCTAAGCAATAAGCGGAGGTGTTCGAGCTTAAATTTAAACGCTGTCATTTCAGAATCAGACTGAAGCAACGCCTTCCCTGAATCTGAAATGTCACCCACAGATAGAAGCTCTCCTGTCTCAGCTTCTGAGTATTGTGAGGGTATATCGGACACAGGTATTAAAGCGTCAGAAAGCTCTGTATTAGTTCTGGCCCCAGATCTGTCTCGCTTTCCTTGTAACCCTGGTAGTTTGGACAATACCTCTGTAAGGGTATTAGTCATAACTGCCGCCATGTCCTGTAAGGTAAAAGAATTAGACGCGCTAGATCTACTTGGGGTCACTTGAGCAGGAGTTATAGGTTCTGACACATGGGGAGAGCTAGATGGCATAATCTCCCTTTTTTCAGTCAGAGAATCCTCTGGAGATAAATCTTTAAGCGCCATAATATGGTCTTTATAGTTTATAGAAATTTCAGTACATTTGGTACACATTCTAAGAGGGGGTTCCACCATGGCTTCCAAACATATTGAACAAGGAGTTTCCTCTAAGTCAGACATGTTTAACAGACTAGTAATGAGACAAGCAAGCTTGGAAAACACTTTAATAAAGGTGAAACAGTAATTAAACAAAAACGTTACTGTGCCTTTAAGAGAAAAAAACTAGCACTTAAACTGCAAAACAGTGTAAAAATATAGTAAAGTCTTCGAAATTTTTACAGTGTGTGTAAGGGACTAAAGCAACATTGCACACACTTGCAAATGGATGATTAACCCCTTAGCCCCCAAACCGGATTCAAAAACATCAACCACTGGTAAAAAAAAAAAACAGTTGAGCAACTGCCACAGCTCTGCTGAGGCTCCTACCTGCCCTCAAATACAATTTGGTGAAGGAATAAACCCCTTATAATGGTCCTCAGATGCCAAAGGACTCCTCTAGGGAAGCTGGATGTCTCAGTCTGAATTAAAACTGCGCAGCAATAGCGCTAAAATAGGCCCCTCCCACTATGTACTGGATGTCAGAGGGGCCTTAAGAAAATACTCCTAGGAGTATCTGACTAGCCATGTGGAAAACTAGGCTCCAAATAAAGATTTATCTCCCTCAGAGAAAAAACGTTCTATTTATGAAAACATGTAAACGTTTTGACACTGAATAATATTAACATGAGTATTACCCTGTTTTGTAAGCATGATCCCAGTCGCTGTTAAATCACTGCATCAGGCTTACCTCAAATACACAAGGCTCTGTCAGCATTTTCTAGAACTTATTTCATCTCTCTAGAAATAAAAATACTGAACATACCTCAAAGCAGGTAATCTGCAGACCGTTCCCCCAACTGAAGCTTTCTTCCATACTCTTCAGTTATGTGTGAGAACAGCAATGGACCTTAGTTACAAATCGCTAAGATCATCAACCTCCAGGCAGAATTCTTCATCTAATTTCTGCCTGAGAGTAAAAACAGTACAACGCCGGTACCGTTTAAAAATAACAAACTTTTGATTGAAGATAACACTACACTAAGTCACCACTTATCTCTTGATACTTCCCTTGTCGAGAGTTGCAAGAGAATGACTGGAGGTGGCAGTTAGGGGAGGAGCTATATAGACAGCTCTGCTGTGGGTGTCCTCTTGCAACTTCCTGTTGGGAAGGAGAATATCCCACAAGTAATGGATGAACCCGTGGACTGGATACACCTTACAAGAGAAATCAAGCACAAACTTACTTCACCACCTCCATAGGAGGCAAAGTTTGTAAAACTGAGTTGTGGGTGTGGTGGGAGGTGTATTTATAGGCATTTTGAAGTTTGTGAAACTTTGCCCCCTCCCGGTAGGAATGTATATCCCATGTCACTAGCTCATGGACTCTTGCCAATTACATGAAAGAAATGCGACCAATTGCTAGAGGTTTTGACAATAAAAATATATAATTCTTTATTTATTCACATATATGTTCTTGATTGGATTGTCTAATACTTTATATCAACTATGCCTTGTCGACCTTTTTCTTTATAGTCAATTTCTTGTACTAATTGTTTCAATGCCTTCTTTTACTTTTTTGTGTTCTTGATAACCTTTTTGTTTTTTTCTTGTCCTTTTTGTAAAGACATTATCAGATAACACTTTCAAATCTGGGCCAGGCAGGAGTACCCCGGGACTTCTCAGAGGGAAAATTTACTGATTAAGAGACACTCTATGACAGCCTGGACTGTGGCTCTTGATTATTGATCAATTGCCTTTGTCGCAGTATGTGTAATAGAGAGGCACTATTTTACCATATTTATGTTATGTTCTGGTTTACAAGAATAAAACATAAAATAAATTTTATATATATATATATATATATATATATATATATATATATACACACACACACATACAGGGTGGGGCCGAAGTAACACCCCTTTTTCATGAGCTTGCAATATATATCAATATCAATATATCAAATCTTTTATTACACACTTAGAATCAGTTTCACTGCCCTCACTCTTTGTTCCGTTGTTAGTCGATGGGCCATTTTATTTCATTTATATATATATATATATATATATATATATATATATATATATATATATATATATATATACATATATATATATATAAATAAGGCATTTGATTTGAACTTCCTTTTAGGTTTGCAAATTGATGGAGAAACTTAATTTATTTATCACATCACAATATACAAGCACCAATTAATATTTTCATAAATCTATGGGGATAAAAAGACCCTTAGTTATCAGCATATGGGGTTATAATGAGACATATAGTTTAAAAAGGGAATCATAAGCAAAGGATATGTAAGTTAGCCTGATTGATGCATAATTCAAAAACTGTTCAGTAAGAATAAACTACAATTAGTATCTGATTTCTAGACCTGACTCACTAAAATCTAAAGCAGTACTCCAAATCGTTTAGCTCTAGTTCAACACAGGGATTGGTGAGTTCTTTAAATGTTAGCAAATTAAGCCAATATGCTGTTAGTATTACAAGCATATACTCTTTAATGAGATGTGCAACATTTCGGTATTCGTTATTCGCATGAATAAAAAAATAACAGTTAATCTCTGCTTCTGGCATCTGTTTAGTTTCCATACTGTATATATTATACCAAAAGTGCAACTAAAAATATCTTTGGTCTTATACCAGTGTCTAACAAAACAATTGACGGAAACAGACGATAACTTATTATTAATTTGCACAAATAATATTGAATACCAACCGTCTTGTCTTTAATATGATTTGAGCGTCAAATAATATTTTTTTATATTTTTAAAAATATTTTGCTTAAAGGGACAATTTTCCAATTTACTTTTATCACCAATTTTGCCTTGTTCCTTTTGGTATTCTTAATTGAAAGCTTAACCTAGGAGGTTCATATGCTAATTTCTTAGACCATGAAGGCCACCTCTTTTCAGAATGCATTTTAACAGTTTTTCACCACTAGAGGGTGTTAGTTCATGTGTTTCATATAGATAACACTGTGCTCATGCACGTGAAGTTACCTGGGAGCAGGCACTGATTGGCTAAACTGCAAGTCTGTCAAAAGAACTGAAATAAAGGGGCAGTTTGCAGAGGCTTAGATACAAGATAATCACAGAGGTTAAAAGTATATTAATATAACTGTGTTGGTTATGCAAAACTTGGAAATGGGTAATAAAGGGATTATCTATCTTTTAAAACAATAAAAATTCCGGTGTAGACTGTCCCTTTAAC
This sequence comes from Bombina bombina, assembly GCF_027579735.1. NCBI lineage: Eukaryota > Metazoa > Chordata > Amphibia > Anura > Bombinatoridae > Bombina > Bombina bombina. The sequence goes on along the minus strand of NC_069499.1, from coordinate 160,104,656 downwards.
AAGGGGTTAGGGTAAAGCCTAACAAAAGTGCACAGACGCATGAGTTTCAGTCGCTCACTTGTCCGTAAGGACAAATGTCACAATTCTATTGCGGTGCAGGGACAAACCCTCATAAGTGTAAAAAAAAAAAGATCCTTTTTTTCCACTACAGAAAAGCAAAGACAAATAAACAAATATGCAAAGCAAGAATGTCCTTATAATGAAATCTGCTTTCCTCTGTGGGGTGAATTATAACTGTATTTTAGGGTAAAGGCTTCACCCATCATTAAGAAGAGTTACTAATTAACGCCTAGATTTAGAGTTTTGCGTTAGCCGTCAAAACCAGCGTTAGGGGCTCCTAACGCTGGTTTTGGGCTACCGCTGGTATTTAGAGTCATGTAGGTAAGGGTCTAACGCTCACTTTCCAGCCGCGACTTTTCCATATCGCAGAACCCCCTACGCCATTTGCGTATCCTATCTTTTCAATGGGATCTTTCTAACGCCGGTATTTAGAGTCTTGGCTGAAGTGAGCGTTAGAACTCTAAAGACAAAACTCTAGCCGCAGAGAAAAGCCAGGAGTTAAGAGCTTTTTGGGCTAACGCCGGTTCATAAAGCTCTTAACTACTGTGCTCTAAAGTACACTAACACCCATAAACTACCTATGTACCAATAAACCAAGGCCCCCCCACATCGCCGCCACTCTAATAATTTTTTTAACCCCTAATCTGCCGACCGCACACTGCCGCAACCTACATTATCCCTATGTACCCCTAATCTGCTGCTCCTAACACCGCCGACCCCTATATTATATTTATTAACCCCTAATCTGCCGCCCCCAATGTCGCGCCACCTACCTACAATTATTAACCCCTAATCTGCCGACCGGACCTCACCGCTACTATAATAAAGTTATTAACCCCTAATCCGCCTCACTCCCGCCTCAATAACCCTATAATAAATAGTATTAACCCCTAATCTGCCCTCCCTAACATCGCTGACACCAAACTTCAAGTATTAACCCCTAATCTGCCGAACGGACCTCACTGCTACTCTAATAAATGTATTAACCCCTAAAGATAAGTCTAACCCTAACACTAACACCCCCCTAAGTTAAATATAATTTTTATCTAACTAAATAAATTAACTCTTATTAAATAAATTATTCCTATTTAAAGCTAAATACTTACCTGTAAAATAAACCCTAATATAGCTACAATATAAATAATAATTATATTGTAGCTATTTTAGGATTTATATTTATTTTACAGGCAACTTTGTATTTATTTTAACCAGGTACAATAGCTATTAAATAGTTAATAACTATTTAATAGCTACCTAGTTAAAATAATTACAAAATTACCTGTAAAATAAATCCTAACCTAAGTTACAATTAAACCTAACACTACACTATCAATAAATTAATTAAATAAAATACCTACAATTATCTACAATTAAACCTAACACTACACTATAAATAAATTAATTACATAAAATACCTACCAATAAATGCAGTTAAATAAACTAACTAAAGTACAAAAAATAAAAAAATTAATTTACAAACATTATAAAAATATTACAACTATTTTAAGCTAATTACACCTACTCTAAGCCACCTAATAAAATAACACAGCCCCCCAAAATAATAAAAATGCCCTACCCTATTCTAAAATAAAAATAGAAAAGCTCTTTTACCTTACCAGCCCTTAAAAGGGCCTTTTGCAGGGCATGTCCCAAAGAAAACAGCTCTTTTGCCTGTAAAAAAAAAAATACAATACCCCCCCCAACATTACAACCCACCACCCACATACCCCTAATCTAACCCAAACCCCCCTTAAATAAACCTAACACTAAGCCCCTGAAGATCATCCTACCTTATCTTCACCACGCCGGGTATCACCGATCCGTCCAGAGGAGGCTCCGAAATCTTCGTCCAAGCCCAAGCGGGGGCTGAAGAGGTCCATCATCGGGCTGAAGTCTTGATCCAAGCGGGCGCTGAAGAGGTCCATCATCGGGCTGAAGTCTTCTATCAAGCGGCATCTTCAATCTTCTTTCTTCCGGATCCATCTTCATCCCGCCGACGCGGAACATCCATCCTGGCCGACGACTTCCCGACGAATGATGGTTCCTTTAAGGGACGTCATCCAAGATGGCGTCCCTCGAATTCCGATTGGCTGATAGGATTCTATCAGCCAATCGGAATTAAGGTAGGAAAATTCTGATTGGCTGATGGAATCAGCCAATCAGATTCAAGTCCAATCCGATTGGCTGATCCAATAAGCCAATTGGATTGGACTTGAATCTGATTGGCTGATTCCATCAGCTAATCAGAATTTTCCTACCTTAATTCCGATTGCCTCTTCAGCGCCCGCTTGGATCAAGACTTCAGCCCGATGATGGACCTCTTCAGCGCCCGCTTGGATCAAGACTTCAGCCCGATGATGGACCTCTTCAGCCCCCGCTTGGGCTTGGATGAAGATTTCGGAGCCTCCTCTGGACGGATCGGTTATACCCGGCGTGGTGAAGATAAGGTAGGATGATCTTCAGGGGCTTAGTGTTAGGTTTATTTAAGGGGGGTTTGGGTTAGATTAGGGGTATGTGGGTGGTGGGTTGTAATGTTGGGGGGGGGTATTGTATGTTTTTTTTTACAGGCAAAAGAGCTGTTTTCTTTGGGGCATGCCCCGCAAAAGGCCCTTTTAAGGGCTGGTAAGGTAAAAGAGCTTTTCTATTTTTATTTTAGAATAGGGTAGGGCATTTTTTTATTTTGGGGGGCTTTGTTATTTTATTAGGGGGCTTAGAGTAGGTGTAATTAGCTTAAAATTGTTGTAATATTTTTATGTTTGTAAATAATTTTTTTATTTTTTGTAACTTAGTTCTTTTTTTATTTTTTGTACTTTAGTTAGTTTATTTAACTGTATTTATTTGTAGGTATTTTATGTAATTAATTTATTGATAGTGTAGTGTTAGGTTTAATTGTAGATAATTGTAGGTATTTTATTTAATTAATTTATTGATAGTGTAGTGTTAGGTTTTATTGTAACTTAGGTTAGGATTTATTTTACAGGTAATTTTGTAATTATTTTAACTAGGTAGCTATTAAATAGTTATTAACTATTTAATAGCTATTGTACCTGGTTAAAATAAATACAAAGTTGCCTGTAAAATAAATATAAATCCTAAAATAGCTACAATATAATTATTATTTATATTGTAGCTATATTAGGGTTTATTTTACAGGTAAGTATTTAGCTTTAAATAGGAATAATGTATTTAATAAGAGTTAATTTATTTAGTTAGATAAAAATTATATTTAACTTAGGGGGGTATTAGTGTTAGGGTTAGACTTAGCTTTAGGGGTTAATAAATTTATTAGAGTAGCGGTGACGTCCGGTCTGCAGATTAGGGGTTAATACTTGAAGTTAGGTGTCAGCGATGTTAGGGAGGGCAGATTAGGGGTTAATACTATTTATTAAAGGGGTTATTGAGGCGGGAGTGAGGCGGATTAGGGGTTAATAACTTTATTATAGTAGCGGTGAGGTCCAGTCGGCAGATTAGGGGTTAATAATTGTAGGTAGGTGGCGGCGACGTTGGGGGCGGCAGATTAGGGGTTAATAAATATAATATAGGGGTCGGCGGTGTTAGGGGCAGCAGATTAGGGGTACATAGGGATAATGTAGGTTGCGGCGGTGTACGGAGCGGCAGATTAGGGGTTAATAATAATATGCAGGGGTCAGCGATAGCGGGGGCGGCAGATTCGGGGTTCATGTTAGGGTGTTAGGTGCAGACTTTGGAAGTGTTTCCCCATAGGAAACAATGGGGCTGCGTTAGGAGCTGAACGCTGCTTTTTTCCAGGTGTTAGGTTTTTTTTCAGCTCAAACTGCCCCATTGTTTCCTATGGGGGAATCGTGCACGAGCACGTTTTTGAAGCTGGCCGCGTCCGTAAGCACCGCTGGTATTGAGAGTTGCAGTGGCGGTAAATTATGCTCTACGCTCCCTTTTTGGAGCCTGACGCAGCCATTCTGTGAACTCTAAATACCAGCGGTATTTAAAAGGTGCGGGGGGAAAAAAGCACGCGTAGCTAACGCACCCCTTCTAACGCAAAACTCTAAATCTAGCCGATAGTCTTCTGAGTTGACATTAAACTGATAGTAAATTCTAGCGTTAGGATTTACCAGTGGAAGAACAAACAATGGGGATTTTCAGTCATAAAGTAGAAAATACTTCATGGTGAAAGTCCCTTTATTTGTCTGAAACGTTCACCGCACTGAGCGCCTCAAATAGCCTACAGCAGAATGCTATTTTGCTGTGAGGTGACATTTCCACATCTTAGCCAATAGCCGTGCAGGCCTGCTGGCGCCATGCCGGATAGCTAGCATGCAATTGGCTAAGATCCCCTCACAGCAAAATAGCGTTCTGCCATGGGCTGCCTGAGGCGCTCAGTGCAGTGAACTCTTAAGACAAATAAATTAACTTTCAGCATGAAGTATTTTATACTTCATGACTGAAAGTCACCTTTATTTGTTCCATCGCTTTAAAGCATGTTATAATCCAGTTTGTACAAATGTTTGAAATAATGTTATTAAGTTACTACCACAGACAAGATAACTTAAAAGCTTAATTACCTTGTTGAGCTAGACGTTATGGGCGCGATCCGATATACGGCGTAGTTTTCGGCGCAAGCGAGGGAACCCGCACCGCCCGTAATTTCACCTCGCACATCGGGCTATCCAATATACAGCGCCGTCAGATGCTAAAGTGGCGTAAGTAGGACAAACTGGCGTTGTTCCGAAAAGTGCACAAATACACATTTTAGTCGTCGCAAGTACTTTTTGTTTTGTTCATGTAAAGTCTCAATAAAGTGTAGTTTTATGCAAATTTGGCTAAGACTTGTAAAAATTACCCGATACTCCATCTAAAACTGCGCAACTTAATTACGCTATTCAAAAGTCATATATAAACCCATGCGCAGCCGCCATTTTCTTCAGTGTGTTTGGATGGTTCGTTGAGCTACAGCACACTACAGTGAGTTTAGGATTAGTAAGAGTAGTGAGAGAGGCGCAGCATAATAGCTAGTTAAGTCGGATTTTTGTTTGGGTAAGCTTGTACATTTACTTACACTTATTTTTACATATTGCACACATATTTCATACATACATACATATACAAAATACACAACACTTTTTTTTTGTGATTGTGTGTGATTGAACTGGGAGTTAGCGTGAGTGTGTGAGTGTGTGTAGTTTGAGGATGGCAGGGAGAGGTAGGGCGGAGGGGAGGAGGGGAGCGGAGTTGCAGGGAGAGGAGTATTGTAGCGGACAGGAGGAGCAGCGGGGTCCCCGTCAGGGAGTTAGTGGAGTGGGGAGAGGGAGAGTTAGAAGGGATGATGGGAGGGGAGATGCCCAGAGACCAGGCACACTTAGAAGAGGGACAGAGGGTACACATGGGGACAGAAGGGGGAGGAGGTAGAGGTTAGGGAGGAACCCACACCAGGGACATCCCAGGGAGGAAGCCAGGTGGCCACAGAGGAGGAGCGCATGAGATGCCCAAACTTCTCATTTGATGAGAATGTTGCGCTAGTCCAGGCCATCATGGACAACCACAGTGCCCTCTTTGGCCAGGAGAAGGGCAAAGGCGTTGCCCGAAGGCGTAAGGCAGCATGGTTGGCGGTAGAGGATGCTGTAAACAGTTTGGCCCCGCAGAGGAGGACTGTCGAGGGACTTAAAAAAAGGTGGAACGATTGCAAGAGGCGGGTGAAAGAGAAGATGGGCCAGGAAGCCATGCACCAGAGGGGAACAGGCGGTGGTCCACCCTTGGAAGCAGAATACAACGTCTGGCAGGAGATGATATGCAGGTCCCTGAGTATCACAGCAGTCCGTGGACTTCCAGGGGCTCGTGACTCAGGGATTGCAACCACAGCACCTCATGCTGGTGAGTAACATCCCACACACCAGTATGATATGTATTTGAGATATAACATTCTTTAATGTCACACATTCATGTACACAATGAGGAGCATGGTATTTGGCCTACTAACAAAAACATCTACAATTATATTTGACATTAATGCTACTTAACACAATGCAATTCATGATATGAGGTGGAATAGTGCAATACTAACATGTCTCAGAGTAACACAGGCCACAAGCCACATGTAGAGTTTTCAGTAAATGGACACTATAGCCATCACAATACTTTTAGCTCAGAAAGCAGGTTCTGTGCCTACATCAGGCTAAAGTAAATTGTGTGACCATAGTGTCACTTAAAGAACACATTTTCTCCATCACTGACATGTACACATAACTATTGTATGAAACACATAACTGTATACTGTGCAGATTAAAATCCCTCATATCACAAATCCCATTGTGCACATGCATGTTATATAGTTTGACATGAGAATGAGTATTGTCCCTAGCATGTATCAATGTATATTGTATGCCCACATGGACATATATATGACTGTACTAATCCCTATCATCATTTGACTCCTCCTCAGAACCTCCTGTCACCAGGCTGCAAACAGGCATGCCGCCACCTCCACCACCACCAACAGTCACAGGCATGCAGCCACCTCCACCACCAGTCACAGCCATGCAGCCACCTCCACCACCAGTCTTCAGGCAGCAACATGGACAGTATGCAAACTGGACAGGCTGAGTGGTCACACACTAGTCGTCAATGGGACTACCAATCCAGCCTGAGAACTCCACCATCCGCTTCCCTTGGGAGAGCTCCACCATCCGCTTTCCTTGGGAGAGCTCCACCATCCGCTTCCCTTGGGAGAGCTCCACCATCCGCTTCCCTTGGGAGAGCTCCACCATCCGCTTCCCTTGGGAGAGCTCCACCATCCTCAGATGAGCATATAGCTGAGGTTGTCCCTGAAGCACCAGCAGCTGAATTTGTCCCTGAAGCACCAGCAGCTGAAGTTATCCATGAAGCAGATGCAGCTGAAGATGTCCATGAAGCAGATGCAGCTGAAGTTGTCCATGATGCACCAGCAGCTGAAGTTGTCCCTGAAGCACCAGCAGATAGAGCAGAACCTGCACCTAGAATCACTGCTGCTCAAGAGCCTGTAGATCCACTGTATTCTCCCCTGGGCGAGGAATACATTTCACTCCAGAGTAGGCTCATAACAAGCTGTGAGATCATTCAAAGAGGCCAACAGAGGTTTCATAGGAGCCAAGAGAGGTTACTCAAGCGTAGCATCGAGCTACAGAGGGACATTGCAGCCTCATTAAATGGAATTGTACAAAATCAGTCTCAGATGATGAGAATCCAGTCTGATATGCAGATGCAGATGGACAATAGATGGCGGGAACAAAACCAACTCTTGGGTGTGTTGGTTGAGCACTTCACACACCAGCAGGACACTGCCTCCAGCCTTTCATCTGTGGCCAGCACTCCAGCAGAATCATCTGAAGCTTCCCAAACCAGGAGAACCAGGAAATCCACTCCAGTCACCTCTGCCCCCTCATCCAAGAAGCCGAAAAAAAAAAAAATATTCTTATAGTTCACCATAAATCTTGTCCTCGGTTATTTACCATATAATTGTCATCCACATCCATGTGAGGGGTGTTTTAGTACACTAATATTGTTAAAACATATAATAAGGCATGTGTGGAAATGGCCCAAAAAAGGTAATATTATCCTGTTTCTGACATATTCTTGTACTATAACTCCCATCCACAATAGTTGTTTCTGAAGGGTACATATAGTAATATTCACTTGTAAGATGTAAATCAATGTATCTCGCATCCAATATAAATTGACCTATTGGTATATATAGTAATGATGTTACTGATAGGGTGGGCATTATCAGGTGTTTTAAGTCTGCAGGTGAGAGGTTGTGGTGTGTGTGATTGATTTGACACAATTGCAAAGAGGCAACCTTCAAGAAGGTGTTAGAAATGATCATATGAGCCATTCTAGGTTTTGCTTTCAACTAAGAATACCAAGAGAACAAAGCAAGTGTTCTAATTAAATCTGAAAGTAGTTTGAAATAGCATGCCCTATTTAAAAGAAGAAGGTTTTCTTTGGACTTGACTGTCCCTTTATATATTTTGGCATCAGTGCCAAGCTGTGTTAGCATTAGAATAAATTACACTCCAGTGGGTTCTAAAGAGATGAAGGTAATCCAATTGAAAGTAAATAAGCAAGTATATGTCCCCAATGTGATAAAGTACCTACAAGCTCAATCCATTTGATTATGTTGTGGCTTCAAACTATTTCAAATACACAAATAAACCTTAAAAAAGCAATATCATAGTATACTGTCCCTTTAACCTTGAGATGCTGCTTAAATGTATATGTTTGTTAAGGCTTCCAGGGAGTTAAGTTGGTTTTTTAGTCAGTGCAAGGGCTCCTGCGCCTGCAATTTGTGGCGAGATGAGAATGGAGTAGATTTTCTGAAATTTGCACGTGTAAGTACTTACGCTGTATATTGGATACCAAACTGCGCGTGTTTTGTATGTCAGTCTATGGGTAAAAATAATACGGACGAAGGCAGAAATATATACGCGCGTAAGTTGTATGCTACGCCGTATATGTGATACCAAACCCGCGCAAAATTTGGAGTCGCGACGCTGCATATCGGATCGGGCCCTATATTCTACCGGTATCATTAAGTCTTGTAAGGATTGTTTATTTGATTGAATAACTTTGTGTATTTTCTTGATTTTAATAAAAGTTAAACTGTATGTATTTATCTAAAACTGCATCTGTTTTTGTTTTTCCTGTGCTTGAGATGCAAATATTGTGTCTTGTAAAATGAATGAAACTAAAGTATTTATTTATTGCAGTCATGAGAGAATGAAAAAAAAAAATTGCAAACATAGGTTGAAGAGAAAAAGAAATATGACATGAAGATTATAATCAACAGATCGGCCTACAAAGAGATCATAAATCATAAGGTCATAAATCCAAGAAATATTCTAACAACCTGAAGTTCTTCCCACAGCTGTTTTCTGATCTCTAGCCCCTGAGCTTTGACCTCCTTCTCCTTGGCCAGCTTCCTCAGTAAGAGCTCATCCAGAGCCTGCATCTTTTTTATTGCTTTATCTAACTTGGAGTCTATCAGATCTTCAGTAATATTGTGTAACTCAACAAAATCTGTTGGAAAAAAAGGAAAAAAACAATTACACAAGGTAGAGGATAACCTTAAAAGGCAAACGCATGAATAAATTAGATCTCAGAAGACCAAAGTTACAGATACTTGCGTATAACAAAGGGGCATTAAACTGCAATTGTGTGGTTACTTTGATTTTCCTCCTGTGACCTAGATTACGAGTGGAGAGCAAAACTGCGTTTTTCGCAAGCACTATATTTGCTCAGTAATACTATTCCCTAAAGATGACGGACCTAATGTTAGGAGGTAATTACCTCACAACTGTCCCTATTTGAGAGGAACAGTCCCTAATTCTGAGCTCTATCTCTGTTGTCCCTCTGAGACAGTCATATGTCCCTATTGGCAGAAATTCCCTTAGTCTTGACTACGGACAGCCCAGATATGCCCATAAACCAATCAGAGACACCCACAACTCAGCCCACTAACCACCCATGACCCACCTCCCTCCCAACGCTGTCCCTGCTCACAAAATGTAAACAGACCCCTTCCACCTCACGAGTCTCTAATAACCAGCCACAAATGTTGGGAGGTATTCATAAAAAATGCAACCACCTGTCTACTATGTAACTTTTACAGTGCTCTAGGCTCATTAATTTTTTTCTTAAAGTGAAAGTCAATCCTAGCTTTGTACAAACGCTAGGATTGACTATTGAAACAAATAAATGGGGACTTTCATTCATGAAGTATAAGATACTTCATGTAGAAAGCTCCTTTATTTGTTTCAACTGATCGCCGTTCTTAGCTGCTACAGCAGCCCACGGCTAAAAAAAAATTTGCTAAGAGGTGACGTTTTCACCTCTTAGCCAAAAGCTGTGCGGTAAATCCGGCTCCCATGGGACGTCACCTCTTAGCAAAAAATGTTTTAGATGTGGGCCGCTGTAGCAGCTAAGAACAGCAATCGGTTGAAACAAATAAAGGAGCTTTCTACATGAAGTATCTTATACTTCATGAATAAAAGTCCCCTTTATTTGTTTCAATAGTAAATCCTAGCGTTTGTACAACGCTAGGATTGACTTTCACTTTAACTTTTCATAGTCAAATAATAATTCTAAACATTTTTTTCTACCGACTAAAAATGAAGTACAACGTTTTCATGATTCGGTGTAGAAAGCTAAGGGAGGCCCTTAATGCATCTGGCTCTTTTTTGCACTTTGCCTATTACATCACTGTGACATATTTTTTTCTAACATGTGGAACCAATGTGCTCTCCATTTATCAGTTTGGTTGAAAACAGTCAACAGTATTATGAGAGACATACATCTTGCATTGTCATTATACACATAAATTTAGATTTATTTTATATATAATAAGCAGGACTGATCATTCTAATCTGTAGAAAATGTAATATTTCCTAAAGGATTCAATACTGAAGAAAAAAAACAGAATTTATGCTTACCTGATAAATTACTTTCTCTTGTGGTGTATCCAGTCCACGGTTCATCCTTTACTTGTAGGATATTCTCCTTCCTAACAGGAAGTGGTAAAGAGAGCACACAGCAGAGCTGTCCATATAGCTCCCCCACTAGCTCCACCCCTCAGTCATTCGACCAAAGGTTAGGAAGAAAAAGGAGAAGCCATAGGGTGCAGTGGTGACTGTAGTTTAAACTAAAAATCTACATGACCAATAGCCAGGGCGGGCCGTGGACTGGATACACCACAAGAGAAAGTAATTTATCAGGTAAGCATAAATTCTGTTTTCTCTTGTAAGGTGTATCCAGTCCACGGGTTCATCCTTTACTTGTGGGATACCAATACCAAAGCTTTAGGACACGGATGAAGGGAGGGAACAAGACAGGTACCTTAAACGGAAGGCACCACTGCTTGTAAAACCTTTCTCCCAAAAATAGCCTCCAAAGAAGCAAAAGTATTGAATTTGTAAAATTTGGAAAAAGTATGCAGCGAAGACCAAGTCGCTGCCTTACAAATCTGTTCAACAGAAGCCTCATTTTTAAAAGCCCATGTGGAAGCCACTGCTCTGGTAGAATGAGCAGTAATTGTTTCAGGAGGCTGCTGGCCAGCAGTCTCATAGGCCAGACGGATGATGCTTTTCAGCCAAAAGGAAATAGAGGTAGCAGTCACCTTCTGACCTCTCCTCTTACCAGAATAGATAACAAACAATGAAGTTGTTTGTCTGAAATCCTTAGTTGCTTGTAAATAGAACTTTAAAGCACGAACCACATCAAGGTTGTGTAACAAACGTTGCTTCTTCGAAGAAGGATTAGGACACAGAGAAGGAACAACAATTTCCTGGTTAATATTCTTATTAGACACAACCTTAGGAAGAAAACCGGGTTTGAAACGCAAAACTACCTTATCTGCATGGAACAACAAGTAAGGTGAGTCACACTGTAAAGCAGATAACTCTGAAACTCTTCGAGCAGAAGAGATAGCTACCAAAAACAAAACTTTCCAAGATAAAAGCTTAATATCTATGGAATGTAAAGGTTCAAACGGAACCCCTTGCAGAACTGAAAGGACTGAATTCAGACTCCATAGCGGAGCCACAGGTCTATAAACAGGCTTGATTCTGACTAAAGCCTGAGTAAACGCTTGAACGTCTGGTACCTCCGCCAGACGTTTGTGTAAAAGAATAGACAAAGCAGATATCTGTCCCTTTAAGGAACTAGCTGACAAACCTTTCTCCAATCCATCTTGGAGAAAAGACAAAATCCTGGGAATCCTAATCTTACTCCATGAGTAACCCTTGGATTCGCACCAACAAAGATATTTTCGCCAAATCTTATGGAAGATTTTCCTGGTGACAGGCTTTCTAGCCTGAATCAGGGTATCGATAACCGACTCAGAGAAACCACGCTTAGATAGAATTAAGCGTTCAATCTCCAAGCAGTCAGACGCAGAGAAATTAGATTTGGATGTTTGAAAGGACCTTGAAGTAGAAGGTCCTGCCTCATTGGCAGAGTCCATGGTGGAACGGATGACATGTCCACTAGGTCTGCATACCAGGTCCTGCGTGGCCACGCAGGTGCTATCAGAATCACCGACGCCCTCTCCTGCTTGATTCTGGCAACCAGACGAGGAAGGAGAGGAAACGGTGGAAACACATAGGCCAGATTGAAGGACCAAGGCGCTGATAGAGCATCTATCAACACCGCCTGGGGATCCCGGGACCTGGACCCATAAAGAGGAAGTTTGGCATTCTGACGGGACGCCATCAGATCCAATTCTGGAGTGTCAGCTGGGCAAATACCTCCGGGTGGAGTTCCCACTCCCCCGGATAAAAAGTCTGACGACTTAGAAAATCCGCTTCCCAGTTGTCTACTCCTGGGATGTGAATTGCTGAGAGGTGGCAAGAGTGATCCTCCGCCCACCTGATTATTTTGGTTACTTCCATCATTGCTAGGGGACTCCTTGTTCCCCCTTGATGGTTGATGTAAGCTACAGTCGTGATGTTGTCCGACTGAAATCTGATGAATTTGGCCACAGCTAGCTGAGGCCATGCTTGAAGAGCGTTGAATATCGCCCTCAGTTCCAGAATGTTTATTGGGAGAAGAGCTTCTTCCCGAGACCATAAGCCCTGAGCTTTCAGGGAGTCCCAGACTGCACCCCAGCCCAATAGACTGGCGTCGGTCGTTACGATGATCCACTCACATTCCCTGAGACAGGTGATCCTGAGACAACCACCAGAGAAGAGAATCTCTGGTCTCCTGGTCCAACTGTATTTGAGGAGACAAATCTGCATAATCCCCATTCCACTGCTTCAGCATGCATAGTTGCAGTGGTCTGAGGTGTATCCGTGCAAAGGGGACTATGTCCATTGCCGCTACCATTAGTCCGATTGTCTCCATGCACTGAGCTACAGATGGCCGAGGAATGGAATGAAGAGCTCGGCAAGTAGTTAAAAGTTTTAGCTTTCTGACCTCCGTCAGAAATATCTTCATTTCTACCGAGTCTATTAGGGTTCCTAGGAATGGAACTCTTGTGAGGGGGGAGAGAGAACTCATTTTGATGTTCACCTTCCACCCGTGAGACCTCAGAAAGGCCCATACAATTTCCATGTGAGACTTGGCTCTTTGGAAAGTCGAAGCCTGAATTAAGATGTCGTCTAGGTAAGGCGCCACTGCTATGCCCTGCGGTCTTAGAACCGCCAGGAGGGACCCTAGCACCTTTGTGAAAATTCTGGGAGCAGTGGCCAACCCAAAAGGAAGATCCACGAACTGATAATGCTTGTCCAGAAAGGCAAACCTGAGAAACTAGTGATGATCTTTGTGGATAGGAATGTGCAGATACGCATCCTGTAGATCCACGGTAGTCATATATTGACCCTCCTGGATCATTGGTAAGATTGTCCGAATGGTCTCCATCTTGAATGACGGGACTCTGAGGAATTTGTTTAGAATTTTGAGATCCAGGATTGGTCTGAAAATTCCTTCTTTTTTGGAACAAGGGCTGGGTTTGAGTATAAACCCAGCCCTTGTTCCACAATTGGAACTGGGTGGATCACTCCCATTGTATGTAGGTCTTCTACACAGCATAAGAACGCCTCTTTCTTTGTCTGGTCTGTAGACAAACGAGAAATGTGGAACCTTCCCCTTGGAGGGGAGTCCTTGAATTCTAGAAGATATCCCTGGGATACAATCTCTAAGGCCCAGGGATCGTGTACGTCTCTTGCCCAGGCCTGAGCGAAGAGAGAGAGTCTGACCCCCATTAGATCCGGTCCCGGATCGGGGGCTACCCCTTCATGCTGTCTTGGGGGCAGCTGCAGGCTTCTTGGCCTGTTTACCCTTGTTCCAGCCCTGGTAAGGTTTCCAGGCTGCCCTGGGTTGTGAAGTGTTACCCTCTTGCTTTGCAGCATGGGAGGATGAAGCGAGACCGCTCCTGAAATTTCGAAAGGAACGAAAATTATTTTGTTTGTTCTTTGTCTTAAAGGACTTATCCTGAGGGAGAGCATGGCCTTTTCCCCCAGTGATTTCTGAGATAATCTCTTTCAATTCAGGCCCGAAGAGGGTCTTTCCTTTGAAAGGGATGTTCAGTAGTTTGGATTTTGACGACACATCGGCCGACCAGGACTTCAGCCATAGCGCCCTGCGCGCCAGGATGGCGAAACCTGAATTCTTTGCCGCTAACTTAGCTAGTTGGAAAGCGGCATCTGTGATAAAAGAATAAGCCAGCTTAAGAGCCTTAATTTTGTCCATAATGTCCTCATATGAGGTCTCCGTCTGGAGCGCATCTTCCAGCGCCTCGAACCAGAAAGCAGCTGCAGTAGTTACAGGAACAATGCACGCTATAGGTTGGAGAAGAAAACCTTGTTGAACAAAAATTTTCTTAAGTAAACCCTCTAATTTTTTATCCATTGGGTCTTTAAAAGCACAACTGTCCTCAATTGGTATGGTTGTGCATTTAGCAAGTGATGAAACAGCCCCCTCCACCTTAGGGACCATCTACCACAGGTCCCGCGTGGTGTCAGATATGGGGAACATTTTCTTAAAAACAGGAGGGGGAACAAACGGAATCCCTGGTCTATCCCACTCCCTAGTTACTATATCCGCAATCTTCTTAGGGACCGGGAACACATCAGTGTAAACAGGCACTTCTAGGTACTTGTCCATTTTACACAATTTCTCTGGAACCACCAAAGGGTCGCAGTCATCCAGAGTAACTAGTACCTCCCTGAGCAATAAGCGGAGGTGTTCTAGTTTAAATTTAAATGCCAACGTATCTGAGTCTGTCTGAGGAGCAACCTTTCCCGAATCGGAAAAATCTCCCTCAGACGTCACATTCTGAGAGGGGGTTCCACCATGGCTTCTAAACACATTGAACAAGGATTTTCCTTAGTGTCAGACATGTTTAACAGACTAGTAGTAAGACAAACAGGCTTAGAAAACACTTTAATCAAGTAAAAACACACTTTGCAAAAAAAACGTTACTGTGCCTTTAAGAGATAAAAAAGGCACACAATTTTCCAAAACAGTGAAAAATACAGCAAATTTTACGAAATTTTCACAGTATGTACCTAAAGCATTGGTAAGATTGCACAACTAGCAATAAAAAACGATTAACCCCTTAATGCCCAAACCGGATCAATAGCAAGCTAACAACCGGTTAAAACGGCTTCAGCACCTTGCCACAGCTCTGCTGTTGCCCTACCTGCCCTTAGGAACCAGATTTGTGGGGAAAAAGCTTCTTATAGGCCCTCAAACTGCAGCAGGACCCTCCATGTGAAACAGCCTGAAGATCTAGTCAGTCTAGCTGCGCATCTGAGGCGCGAAATTAGGCCCCTCCCACCTTACTCCGGTGTTGTGAGGCCTAAAGAAACACTCCTAAGTGTTAAAATAATAGCCATGTGGGTAGCAACCCCTGAAAGAAACCCAAAGGAACCTCAAAGTGTCTCAAAAAACGATATTTACTAGTAAAAACCGTTTGCCATAAAAAAGTGTCAACCAGTCTAAATTAGCCCTGTTCTGTAAGCTTGCAATTCCATACTTAGTCTCTGAATAAAGCTTACCCTTCCCTCATGGGGATCTCATCAGTTCTTTTCCAGCATTATCACAGTCTTGTCTAGAAATAAATGACTGAACATACCTTATTGCAGCCTAACCTGCAAACCGTTCCCCCCAACTGAAGTTTTCTGGTACTCCTCAGTCCTTTGTGGGAACAGCAGTGGATTTTAGTTACAACATGCTAAAATCATTTTCCTCCCTGCAGAAATCTTCATCTCTTTTCTGCAGGAGAGTAAATAGTACAAACCGGTACCATTTAAGATAACAAACTTTTGCTTGTAGAACAAAAACTACAAATCTAACACCACATTCACTTTACCCTTCCGAGAGGGACCCTATTGCTTAGAGCCGGCAAAGAGAATGACTGGGGGGTGGAGCTAGAGGGGGGAGCTATATGGACAGCTCTGCTGTGTGCTCTCTTTGCCACTTCCTGTTAGGAAGGAGAATATCCCACAAGTAAAGGATGAACCCGTGGACTGGATACACCTTACAAGAGAAACATAATTTATGTAAGAACTTACCTGATAAATTCATATCTTTCATATTGGCAAGAGTCCATGAGCTAGTGACATATGGGATATACAATCCTACCAGGAGGGGCCAAGTTTCCCAAACCTCAAAATGCCTATAAATACACCCCTCAACAAACCCACAATTCAGTTTAACGAATAGCCAAGCAGTGTGGTGATAAAGAAAGGAGTAGAAAGCATCAACAAAGGAAATTTGGAAATAATTGTGCTTTATACAAAAAATCATAAGCACCATAAAAAAGGGTGGGCCTCATGGACTCTTGCCAATATGAAAGAAATGAATTTATCCGGTAAGTTCTTACATAAATTATGTTTTTTTTCATGTAATTGGCAAGAGTCCATAAGCTAGTGACATATGGGATATCAATACCCAAGATGTGGATCTCCACTCAAGAGTCACTAGAGAGGGAGGGAATAAAAATAAAAACAGCCATATTCCGCTGAAAAATTAATCCACAACCCAAAAATAAGTTTATTTTCATTTTTGAAAGAAAAAAACTTAAATCAAAAGCAGAAGAATCAAACTGAAACAGCTGTCTGAAGAACTTTTCTACCAAAAACTGCTTCCGAAGAAGCAAATACATCAAAACGGTAGAATTTAGTAAATGTATGCAAAGAGGACCAAGTTGCCGCTTTGCAAATCTGATCAACTGAAGCTTCATTCTTAAAAGCCCACGAAGTGGAGACTGATCTAGTAGAATGAGCTGTAATTCTCTGAGGCGGGGCCTAACCCGACTCCAAATAAGCTTGATGAATCAAAAGTTTCAACCAAGAAGCTAAGGAAATAGCAGAAGCCTTCTGACCTTTCCTAAGACCAGAAAATAAAACAAATAGACTGGAAGTCTTCCTGAAATATTTAGTAGCTTCCACATAATATTTCAACGCTCTTACCACAGCCAAAGAATGTAAGGATCTTTCCAAAGAATTCTTAGGATTAGGACACAAGGAAGGGACAACAATTTCTCTACTAATGTTGTTAGAATTCACAACCTTAGGTAAAAATTGAAAAGAAGTCCGCAAAACTGCCTTATCCTGATGAAAAATCAGAAAAAGAGACTCACAAGAAAGAGCAGATAACTCAGAAACTCTTCTAGCAGAAGAGATGGCCAAAAGGAACAACACTTTCCAAGAAAGTAGTTTAATGTCCAAAGAATGCATAGGTTCAAATGGAGGAGCCTGTAAAGCCTTCAGAACCAAATTAAGACTCCAAGGAGGAGAAATTGATTTAATAACAGGCTTAATACAAACTAAAGCCTGTACAAAACAGTGTATATCAGGAAGTATAGCAATCTTTCTGTGAAATAAAACAGAAAGAGCGGAGATTTGTCCTTTCAAAGAACTTGCAGACAAACCCTTATCCAAACCATCCTGAAGAAACTGTAAAATTCTAGGAATTCTAAAAGAATGCCAGGAGAATTTATGAGAAGAACACCATGATATGTAAGTCTTCCAAACTCTATAATAAATCTTTCTAGAGACAGATTTACAAGCTTGTAACATAGTATTAATCACTGAGTCAGAGAAACCTCTATGACTTAGTACTAAGCGTTCAATTTCCATACCTTCAAATTTAATGATTTGAGATCCTGATGGAAAAACGGACCTTGAAATATTAGGTCTGGCCGTAATGGAAATTGCCAAGGCGGGCAACTGGACATCTGAACCAGACCCGCATACCAAAACCTGTGTGGCCATGCTGGAGCCACCAGCAACACAAATGATTGTTCCATGATGATTTTGGAGATCACTCTTGGAAGGAGAACTAGAGGCGGGAAAATGTAAGCAGGATGATAACACCAAGGAAGTGTCAGCGCATCCATTGCTTCCGCCTGAACATCCCTGTACCTGGACAGGTATCTGGGAAGTTTCTTGTTTAGATGAGAGGCCATGAGATCTATCTCTGGAAGACCCCACATCTGAACAATCTGAGAAAACACATCTGGATGGAGAGACCACTCCCCTGGATGTAAAGTCTGGCGGCTAAGATAATCCGCCTCCCAAATGTCTACACCTGGGATATGTACCGCAGAGATTAGACAGGAGCTGGATTCCGCCCAAGTAAGTATCCGAGATACTTCTTTCATAGCTTGGGGATTGTGAGTCCCACCCTGATTATTGACATATGCCACTGTTGTGATATTGTCTGTCTGAAAACAAATGAACGGTTCTCTCTTTAACAGAGGCCAAAACTGAGTTCTAAAATATTTATTGGTAATCTCGCCTCTTGAGATTTCCAAACCCCTTGTGCTGTCAGAGATCCCCAAACAGCTCCCCAACCTAAGACTCGCATCTGTTGTGATCACAGTACAGGTTGGCCAAACAAAAGAAGCCCCTTGAACTAAACGATGGTGATCTATCCACCATGTCAGAGAGTGTCGTACATTGGGATTTAAGGATATTAATTGTGATATCTTTGTATAATCCCTGCACCATTGATTCAGCATACAAAGCACCATGCACATAGCCACTGAAGGGAATGACTGAGACTGAAGGTGCCGGCAAGCTGCAACCAATTTTAAAAGTCTCTTGTCTGTTAGAGACAGAGTCATGGACACTGAATCTATCTGGAAACCTAAAAAGGTGACCCTTGTCTGAGGAATCAAGAAAATTTTTGGTAAATTGATCCTCCAACCATGTTTCCGAAGAAACAACACTAGTTGATTTGTGTGAGATTCTGCAGTACGTAAAGACTGAGCTAGTACCAAATAAGGAAACACTGCAATACCCTGTTCTCTGATTACAGAGAGTAGGGCATGCAGAACCTTCGAAAGGATTCTTTGAGCTGTTGCTAGGCCAAATGGAAGAGCAACAAATTGGTAATGCTTGTTTAGAAAAGAGAATCTCAGAAACTGATAATGTTCTGGATGAATCGGAATATGAAGGTATGCATCCTGCAAGTCTATTGCGGACATATAATATCCTCACTGAACAAAAGGCAGAATAGTCCTTATAATCACTTATAGTCACCATCTTGAAAGTTGGTACTCTTACATAACGATTCAAAATTTTCAGATCCAGAACTGGTCTGAATAAATTTTCCTTCTTTGGGACAATGAATAGATTTGAATAAAACCCCAAACCTTGTTCCTGAAGAGGAACTGGCATGATTACCCCTGAAGACTCCAGGTCTGAAACACACTTCAGGAAAGACTCAGCTTTTACTGGATTTGCTGGGATACGTGAGAGAAAAAAACTTCTCACAGGAGGTCTTACTCTGAATCCTATTCGATACCCTTGAGAGACAATGCTCTGAATCCATTGATTTTGGACAGATTTTATCCAAATATCCTTGAAAAACCTTAATCTGCCCCCTACCAGCTGAGCTGGAATGAGGGCCGCACCTTCATGCGGACTTAGGGGCTGACTTAAATGGCTTGGATTTATTCCAATTTGAGGAAGGCTTCCAATTGGAATCAGATTCCTTGGGGGGGAGGATTCAATTTTTGTTCCTTATTCTGACGAAAAGAACAAAAACGGTTAGAAGCCTTAGATTTACCCTTAGGTTTTTTATCCTGAGGCAGAAAAACTCCCTTTCCCTCAGTGACAGTTGAAATAATAGAATCCAACTGAGAACCAAATAAATTATTACCTTGGAAAGAAAGAGATAGTAATCTAGATTTAGATGTCATATCAGCATTCCAAGATTCAAGCCACAAAGCTCTTCTAGCTAATATAGCTAAAGACATGGATCTAACATCAATTTTGATAATATCAAAAATGGCATCACAAATAAAATGCAGTCCAAAAATAACAGACAACGTTTCGGACGCATGTCCTTATTCATGTCTCAGACATGAATAAGGACATGGGTCCGAAACGTTGTCTGTTTTAAGTGGCACAATAAAATTATGATGTTTTAAATACAGTTGGTGGTGCAGCTATATCATTATTTTTGGACTGCCTTTTTGGGACCTTGGTGCAGGTCCAATAGTTGGCACACCTGCAAACAAGCCGTTGCATACCCTTGGTGCTTGTGCATTTTTTGTTTATCACAAATAAAATGATTAGCATATTGCAGTAAGCGAATGATGCTAGATAAGTCAGAATCAAATTCCTGTTGCGCTAAATTCTCCAACCAGAAAGTTGATGCAGCCACAACATCAGCCAAAGAAATTGCAGGTCTAAGAAGATGACCTGAATATAAATAGGCCTTCCTTAGATAAAATTCAAGCTACCTATCTAAAGGATCCTTAAAGGAAGTACTATCTTCCATAGGAATAGTGGTACGTTTAGCAAGAGTAGAAATAGCCCCATCAACTTTGGGGATTTTTTTACCAAAACTCTATAGATTTTGCTGGTAAAGGATACAATTTTTTAAACCTTGAAGAAGGAATAAAAGAAGTACCTGGCTTATTCCATTCCTTATAAATCATATCAGAAATAGCCTCAGGAATAGGAAAAACCCCTGGAGAAACCACAGGAGGTTTAAAAAACAGCATTTAAATGTTTATTAGACTGAACGTCAAGAGGACTGGTTACCTCAATATCCAAAGTAATTAACACTTCTTTTAATAAAGATCGCATATACTCTATTTTAAATAAATAAGTAGATTTGTCAGTGTCAATGTCTGAGGAAGGATCTTCTGTATCAGATAGATCCTCATCAGAAGAGGATAAATTATTATGTTGTTGGTCATTTGAAATGTTATCAACTAAATGAGAAGTTTTAAAAGACCTTTTACGTTTATTAGAAGGTGGAAATGCAGACAAAGCCTTCAAGATAGAATCAGAAACAAATTCTTTAAAATTTACAGGTATATCATGCACATTAGAAGTTGAAGGAACTGCAACTGGCAATGTACTATTACTGATGGATACACTATCTGCAAATGCACTTAGCTTTGGTAGAACCGATGTCAGGCAGCAATGTTCCAGCAGAAACTTCTGAGGCAGGATCAGATTGAGACATCTTGCAAAATGTAAGAGAAAAAACAACATATAAAGCAAAATTATCTATTTCCTTATATGACAGTTTCAGGAATGAGAAAAAATACAAATAGCATAGGCCTCTGATAGAGAAAAAAGCAAGAGGCAAACATCAATGGGGTATTGAAATAATGAAAAAGTTTGGCGCCAAGTATGACGCACAACGTAATGTAAACTTTTTTGGCGCCAAAAATAACCGGAAATTACACACTCGCGTCACTAATGACGCAACCGTGTGAAAGGTCTCGACGTCAAGTATGACGCCAAAAATATTTTCGCGCCAAGAATGACGCAATAAAGTTTAGCATTTGACGCACCTGCGGGCCTAATGCTGCCCGCAATTTGCAAGAAGTTGTCAATTGAAAAAAGACTAAACCCCAGGTAAGAAAAAAAATTCTTTAAAAGATGTTAATATTTCCCAAATATGAAACTGACAGTCTGCAGAAGGAAATACA
Organism: Bombina bombina; assembly: GCF_027579735.1. Taxonomy (NCBI): domain Eukaryota; kingdom Metazoa; phylum Chordata; class Amphibia; order Anura; family Bombinatoridae; genus Bombina; species Bombina bombina. The sequence continues at coordinate 160,083,187 of NC_069499.1, read as the reverse complement.
TGAACCTGACTCATGGCAAATATAAGTACAATACATATATTTAGAACTTTATATAAATGCATAAAGTGCCAAACCATAGCTGAAGTGCCTTAAGTAATAAAAAACATACTTACCAAAAGACACCCATCCACATATAGCAGATAGCCAAACCAGTACTGAAACAGTTATCAGTAGAGGTAATGGTAAATTGAGAGTATATCGTCGATCTGAAAAGGGAGGTAGGAGATGAATCTCTACGACCGATAACAGAAAACCTATGAAATAGACCCCCGTTAGGGAAATCATCGTATTCAATAAGTGATACTCCCTTCACGTCCCTCTGACATTCGCTGTACTCTGAGAGGAATCGGGCTTCAACAATGCTGAGAAGCGCATATCAACGTAGAAATCTTAGCACAAACTTAGTTCACCACCTCCATGGGAGGCAAAGTTTGTAAAACTGAATTGTGGGTGTGGTGAGGGGTGTATTTATAGGCATTTTGAGGTTTGGGAAACGTTGCCCCTCCTGGTAGGATTGTATATCCCATATGTCACTAGCTCATGGACTCTTGCCAATTACATGAAAGAAATTGTTTCCAAATAATAATTTCATAGTGAATGAACAATAGGAGTAAGAGTTAAACCATTTGGGGATAATGAACAACAGAATTTTTTTTTGTTATCTTATTTATAATCATTTAGATCTTGATGTTTAATGTATTTGTTTTTACAATACTGCTAAAAAGCTAATCAGTATAACTGCCATGTCAAGGAGGGTTGCTGAAATAATCAAAAACAATAATGCGAGATATATGTAAAGGGAAAAAAGAAAATATTTTAATATGATAGAGCATGTTATAATTGCTCTATTGCTTGCATATGAGTTTAACCCTTGCAAATGGATTCAAACACATAGTTAAAGTCAGCCCCAGAGCAGCAAGGAACTAATGGGACTCCAGCTAATAAGATGTATATGTGTATTGCTGTTCCTGAGCCTAGGAATAGCAATACACTTATACCTCTTAATGGAAATTATACAAATAATTCAGTGTGAATGACAGGCAATACTGGAAACTGAAAAGGAAAAAAATGAGACAATGACAAGAATATCTGAGGAAGAAATTCAAGAATGTCAGGATGAGTGAGGCTCAGGTACATCGGAAATTAATTTTCATTGGGTGACCAGCAAGACTTGTGGGTAGACAGACAGCAGGGCAGAGTTCTGTAGAAGATAAGGTTAGGAAAACAGACAAACCTGATGGACGCAAAAAAAAAAATAGGACCACTAGTATAAGAAGAGTGGCACATTAAATATCAAATGTACCTCTTTTTCTTAGTCTTCTTAATGGCATAGTGCAGAGGATTCTATGTGTGCATGTGCATTAAGAATTATGTTTCTGCAGCGGTGTTTGAAGCACAAGTAACGTGTAGAGGAAGGATGTAGCAGGAAGACTACTGAAGGGCTGAAGCTACTGTCCTTTAAAGCTCACTCTACAAGTTGTTTGTACAAAATTGCTACACACAACACTACCACACATGGGCTTTATTTATGAAGCTGCCGTTGCAGAGTTAAAGGGACCCTCAACCCAAAAAATATCTTAATTATTCAGGTACAGAATACAATTTTAAACAACATTCTAATTTAATTCTATTGTCTAATTTGCTTCATTCTTTAGATATCCTTTGTTGAAGAAATAGCAGTTCACATGGGTGAGCCAATCATTCGAGGCATCTATGTGCAGCCACCAATCAGCAGCTAGTGAGCCTATCTAAATGTGCTTTTTAGCCAAGGATATCAAGAGAATGGAGCAAATTAGATCATAGAAGTAAATTAGAAAGTTTCATGTCCCTTTAAGTAGCAGCAGCCTTATGATTGACAAGCCTGCATAACTGGTTGCACAAGAGCAGGAGGCTGGCTATTTTTCCTTTTGCAGGCAGCAAACCCTTGCCGCCTGCTGTGATTCCTCACAATAAAGGCCCCCGGACAGGAACCTTGTCCATCCAGTGTTTGATAGATGGGCCCATAGGCTCAGGAGTGTGATTTTGTCTTGAACAATTCTTCAGTATGGCACTCAAGAAAAGGAGACATTTTTAAACCAAGAAGACAAAGAAAAAGGTGACAATGCTAAAACAAGTAAATTTGAAAGTTTTTTTGTTTTAGTTTTTTTTCTATTTGACATTTTATCGGTTTTCTCATCTACACATGGCGCCTGCAAATTAGTGTACAATTTATTTAACCATATCAATATCAGATATATTTTAATGAGATTGCACTTGAATTTTAGATCTTGTTCCTATCTTGTTAAAAGACAGTACACTGTAAAATTGTTTTTCCCTTAATGTTTTTCCAATTACTTTTTTACCAACTGCAGCATATAAAATGTACAAGAATTTGCTTTTTAAGGTTTCTTTGTGTATATGAAATAGCTGATTTTGTGTTTTGAAGCCACAACCTGATAAAATGGGTTGAGCTCGTAGGAATAATCAGATCTCATTACTTTTATCATAATGTGTACATATAAAGGCTTCTTTATCTTATATCTGTCCGTCAACCAAAGACCAATACTTGGAGAGAACAATTGAAAATACATAGGTTTCATGTCCCTTTAATGAATAAAAATACAGAGCATATATGTTTCTAATATTTTAGCGGCACACATATTAGAAAGTATAATTCACACTAGAAAACAAAGAATTACCTTCATTTTGCTTTTCATTCATTGTTTGAGAAATTTCAGTTTTATCTGAATCACAGTTCCCATCATCTACATTGTTACAAAGAAGGATATCTGCAGTTAAAGAAGATAAAGCTGGGTTGGTAAAACAGTCCAATGTTTTAATTACATATTTGAATATCTAAACATAAAGGAGCAAAATCAAAATTTCACAAGTAATTGGTGAATCACATGCAAAGGTATTAAATTCCAAGCCTTAATGATGGTTTGTTTACACGCATCATCCCTCTAGACTTTATCGTCAGAATACCCTGTTTAATTACACACATGTACACACCGCTGACTGCTGGATGTTCTATACCCATTCATGCCTATTTGTATTTATATGTTCAGCTCTAGAATCCAAGTGCATCAGTTGTGCTCTAGAGATCTAATTAGTACCTAACATTCATACAGCCCTTTAGATCAGGCGTTGACTACCTCTGGTCTGCCCTCTGAATACTGTGTCATTTTAGTGTATGCTCACCACTTAATATAAACCCTCTGGGCTCCCTGCTTCAATGAAAGATGTTCTAAATACTTGCACTGTCTACATTCACATAAAACCTGTTGGTGTGCCTTCTTTCGCGAAGTCATAAATCAGTTATTAGACATCACAAAAGGCCCAATATTGATAGGGGTGGACTTAAACTTCCCTATTTGCCCCTCACTAGACAAATCCACTGGGAAATCAAATATTCAAAGCAGCCAAATCAAAGCTAACTGGCAAGCACTGCAGACTATACCCTTTTTTGATACCTAGAGAACAAAGCATCCTAACACAAAAGACTACACTTTCTTCTCTAACCCACAACGCTCCTACATCCTATGTGATCAAAATGCATTAGCCATCTTAATTGACTCCAAAATTCATCATAGAGCCTGGTCAGACCATAGCATGGTCTGTATAACCTTTTCATGGACCTCCAAGCCCACACCACCAGCAAGTGGGAAGCTTATAAATGCTACATTAGGGGGAGATAATGAGACATACACATAAACAAAGTAAAATAAGAGCAGCACAATTCACATCACTCACTTCAAATTTTCTTACCTGTGAAAGGGCACTAAAACAAAATCCCCAATCCCATCAGCTCCTCACGGAGTCGCAACAAGCAAGCTTCTAATCAAAAATGTGCATATGCACTCCCTTACGACAAAATCAGAAATCAAAATTAAATTAATTAATGATTATCTCTCACAGATCCAACTCCCCACCATATCTAAAGAGGACTGTGAGACCTTGGAGTCACAGTTTTCCCTTCAAGAAATCCATGCAGCTATAAAAACTCTCCCACAAGGTAAATCCCCAGGCCCCGGACAGATTCACCCATACATTTTTCCACCTATTTAAATCCCAGTTAAGCCCCCACCTTCTTGAAATGTACTCTTTAGATCACAACTGTCAATTATCAAAGCCCCTTTTCGAAGCCACGATATCCGTCATCCCAAAACCTGGTAAATCAGCCAAACAAGTCACTAACTACCACCCAATATCCTTGATAAATATAGATATTAAATTATATGCCAAACTACAAGCAAAATCAATAAATTAAATCCTTCCGTCCCTTATTCACACTGACCAGGTTGGCTTTATTCCTGGCAGAGAAGCCAAAGACAACACCATCCGAGTACTGCAAACTCTGGCCACCGCTACCTCTAAGAAAATATCCATAATGCTATTATCTACAGATGCAGAGAAAGTCTTCGACAGAGTGGACTGGGACTTCCCCTGGTCTACTCTGTCATGGTTTGGATTCACAAATGTATTAATTAACCGCATACAAGCACTATACAATAATCCATCCGCTAGAATGAATGCTAATAATACCCTTTCTCAAAAAATTTCTAGAAGAAATGGTACACGTCAGGGCTGCCCCCTCTCTCTCCCCTGCTATTTGCATTGGTGGTAGAGGTGTTAGCAACTCGAGTTAGAAATAACAACCAAATACAGGGCATCACCTATGGGCCTGCCCACCAAAAATGCCTGCTTTACACAGACAATATTATATTCACACTTTGCTCCCCTACCACCTCACTACCTACCCTTCTTAAAAAAACGAGCGGATTATATACAAGTCTCAAATTTCTCCATAAACGTGGATAAATTGGTCTTAATGCCAGTAAATACTACAGAAGACGAATATCACTACCTCACTTCACACACTACTTTCTAGATCAAAAATAAAATACATTACCTAGGAATCCATATATCTTCTAATCAAACAGACTTATTTGACCTTAACTATATCCCCCTTCAGAAAGAAAGCCAAAACTCACTAGAAGCTTGGCATAAATAAGGGCACTTCTCTTGGATGGGGCGTATAAATGAAATAAAAATGAATCTCCTACCTAAATATCTTTTCCAGGTTCTTCCCCTAGACCTGCCCCTCCAATGGTAAAACAAGCCCCTCCAATATTTAAAGGGACACTAACCCACATTTTTTCTTTCATGATTCAGATAGAGAATACAATTTTAAACAACTTTCCAATGTATTTCTATTATCTAATTTGCTTATTTTTTTAGATATCCTTTGTTGAAGAAAGAGCAATGCACATGGGAGAGCCAATCACAGGAGGTATCTATGTGCAGCAACCAATCAGCAGATACTGAGCCTATCTAGATATGCTTTTCAGCTAAGAATATCAAGAGAATAAAGCAAATTAGATAATATAAGTAAATTAGAAAGTTGTTTAAAACTGCATGCTCTTTCTAAATCATGAAAAAAAAATTTAGGTTTCATGTCCCTTTAATGAAGCAACAAAAGCATTCAAAACTATTTATTTGGTCCCAGAAAAGATTTAGAGTGTCTAAGAATAGCTTATATCTAAGTAGAGATCACGGCTGCCTGGGAGCTCCAAATCTACTTGACTATTATAAATCAGCCCACCTAGCCCGGATAATCACATTGAAACACCCATGGGTTCAATTAGAATCCTTTTTAACCAGGGGAATAAATCTTGGAGACATATGCATGATTCCAGCCAAATTTAGACCTCCCGAGGTTAGCGCAAACTACTACATAGCAACTACACTGTGAATATGGGACAAGATACTATCCACCTCCCAATATGATATGGAGCCAGCTCTCTCCCCCTCACCCCCCTCTCAACAACCCTATCCTTCTACAACCTAGCACCCTACAAGCATTGTTATTGTAGGCAACACCTACCTCGACCTCCTCACTAGGCCGACCTTACCAGACTCCTTAACCCTTTTGAAGTTTTATGCACTACCACATCTATATCCAAATCTCATATCTCCTTATATAACAAAATGGGAGAAGAACTAAACATTACCTGACTGACAACCTCCCTAGTTATAGCAGAAATTAACTATAAGTTGATTTCCAGATGGTACCTGACCCCACATCGCCTTCACAGTATCTTTCGGAAATTCCTTCTCATAATGATGGAGACACTGCGGAAGAAACAGGCACCTTATCCCACATTTGGTGGTCTTGTTCCCTACTTAAAACTACTGGGACGACATTACTAAATGCATTAACAGAACCCTGGGATCCTATATAAAATTTTTCACCTACTGAACGACGTTCCTCCTATCCCTTGCCAATATCTCAAAAAATTGCTCCAATGCATGCTCAATTGTGCTAGGTGGCTTATACCCAGATTCTGGAATAAAACCCAGACCCCTAATTATGCTATGTGGCTACGTGAAGTCGACCATGTTTTATCATCAAAAAAGATAAACTACACCTTTATAGGCAAACGAGACTTTATTTTAGACATCTTATACATATGGGAACAAAAAACGCCATGAATCATTACAAATCTTAGACAATAAATGTGATGTGTTATACCAATCTAACTATGTGAATTCCACATAAAGGTGATTAGAATTGGGAAGTACACTCTTCTTTAACTCCAACTTGTATTGTTAAATTTAGCTGTTTGTTAGATATGTGGATATCTCTTCACTAATGGAGATTCTTCTTGAGCTATGTAAATGAATCAGCTACATATTTGTGGACATTTAAACTACAGAAGAAGCTCTCAAATTCATGTACTGTGATGATTTCCCACTTGTTTTCCTCTTACTTTTGTTTGTACGTTAAAGGTACCTGTAAAATTTCGACTATTGTACATTTATTGTAAAAATTCAATAAAAAATATTTAATTGGAAAAAAAAAACTGTTGGAGTCCTACTCACAGCTACTCCACACCCCTATCCTTTTCTACAGCATTTAGAAAGGCAAAAACTAGTGTTTAGGACACTCAAGGTATCTGGTGCATTCTTGTGGAAGTTCATTAATGTTCAGTATTTATTTAAATATTTTTTTTAAATGTAATAATTATGATACATACATACATACATTATCAGGCCCATTTAACAAGCTCCGTACGGAGCTTGAAGGGCCGTGTTTCTGGCGAGTCTTCAGACTCGCCAGAAACACAAGTTATGAAGCAGCGGTCTAAAGACCGCTGCTCCATAACCCTGTCCGCCTGCTCTGAGCAGGCGGACAGGAATCGCTATAGGGTTTGATTGACACCTCCCTGCTGGCGGCTCAGGTCCGCAAGACCTTTGATAAATTGGGGCCTATATGTGTCATGTGATAGGTTTTCTAATCAGTACATCAAAAAAAATGCCATCCAAATACACACACACATTATATATATATATATATATATATATATATATATATATATATATATATATATACACACACACACACACATCTGTCTGAGGAAGGGGCTCAAATGGTCCCGAAATGTCACATATGGAATAAAGAATATGTTTTTGTCTAAAGTCTAGTGAGTGCTTATATATTTATTTATATATATATATATATATATATATATATATATACACACACACATACTGTACATATAAATATATATATACATACATACATTATTTACATTTTAATTTATTATACAGGAGCATGGTTTTGCCACCCTGTTTAAACAAGTGTATTAATTACAACAATCATCTCACTGCAATGTTGACTACTAAACATCTCATGTGATGATAAGAATAAAAGGAGATAAGCAACATACCAGTAACTAACTGGTATCATTTTAAACTGATATATTCTTACTTCTTTCAGAAGTAGAGATTACAAAACATGCATGTAATCAAGGAGGTTATAGTAAATTAAATAATGCCATATGTTTGATGAACTGTTCTGCAAGGAGACAGAACAGGCCAGTTTTGTGCTGTTCCTATGAGGATTTCATATAAATCTTCTCCTTGGCACAGGAAGGTACAATCAGAATGATTAATTGGCAAACATATGGAGAAGATATCCTCAAACTCTGATGGATGGTAACATTTTAATGTTATAAAAGTAACAGTATGTACCATAAACCTTCAGTTGTGTTATTAGTGATCACATAACGGACTGGATAAAAGAAAATAAGAAGGCAATTGATAGATGCTGTTGTTTGTTTGGTTGGTTGTTGTTTTTTGTTATAATTATGGTGACATCACCTAGAATCTAAATACTTAAAGATAGAAAAATAGTTCAATAACTTGTTAGCTTGTTCTAAGGTGATTTACCACCTGGAAGCAGCTTCTTTAAGCTCAATAATGCTTTTTACAGAAAAGAACTTTCCTGAAGTATATCAGTATAACACCCACTAACTTAAATATACAGGGAGTGCAGAATTATTAGGCAAATGAGTATTTTGACCACATCATCCTCTTTATGCATGTTGTCTTACTCCAAGCTGTATAGGCTCGAAAGCCTACTACCAATTAAGCATATTAGGTGATGTGCATCTCTGTAATGAGAAGGGGTGTGGTCTAATGACATCAACACTCTATATCAGGTGTGCATAATTATTAGGCAACTTCCTTTCCTTTGGCAAAATAAGTCAAAAGAAGGACTTGACAGGCTCAGAAAAGTAAAAAATAGTGAGATATCTTGCAGAGGGATGCAGCACTCTTAAATTGCAAAGCTTCTGAAGCGTGATCATCGAACAATCAAGCGTTTCATTCAAAATAGTCAACAGGGTCGCAAGAAAGCGTGTGGAAAAACCAAGGCGCAAAATAACTGCCCATGAACTGAGAAAAGTCAAGCGTTGCAGCTGCCAAGATGCCACTTGCACCAGTTTGGCCATATTTCAGAGCTGCAACATCACTGGAGTGCCCAAAAGCACAAGGTGTGCAATACTCAGAGACATGGCCAAGGTAAGAAGGCTGAAAGACGACCACCCACTGAACAAGACACACAAGCTGAAACGTCAAGACTGGGCCAAGAAATATCTCAAGACTGATTTTTCTAAGGTTTTATGGACTGATGAAATGAGAGTGAGTCTTGATGGGCCAGATGGATGGGCCCGTGGCTGGATTGGTAAAGGGCAGAGAGCTCCAGTCCGACTCAGACGCCAGCAAGGTGGAGGTGGACTACTGGTTTGGGCTGGTATCATCAAAGATGAGCTTGTGGGGCCTTTTCGGGTTGAAGATGGAGTCAAGCTCAACTCCCAGTCCTACTGCCAGTTTCTGGAAGACACCTTCTTCAAGCAGTGGTACAGGAAGAAGTCTGCATCCTTCAAGAAAAACATGATTTTCATGCAGGACAATGCTCCATCACACGCGTCCAAGTACTCCACAGCGTGGCTGGCAAGAAAGGGTATAAAAGAAGAAAATCTAATGACATGGCCTCCTTGTTCACCTGATCTGAACCCCATTGAGAACCTGTGGTCCATCATCAAATGTGAGATTTACAAGGAGGGAAAACAGTACACCTCTACTGAACAGTGTCTGGGAGGCTGTGGTTGCTGCTGCACGCAATGTTGATGGTGAAAGATCAAAACACTGACAGAATCCATGGATGGCAGGTTTTTGAGTGTCCCTTGCAAAGAAAGGGTGGCTATATTGGTCACTGATTTGTTTTTGTTTTGTTTTTGAATGTCAGAAATGTATATTTGTGAATGTTGAGATGTTATATTGGTTTCACTGGTAAAAATAAATAATTGAAATGGGTATATATTTGTTTTTTGTTAAGTTGCCTAATAATTATGCACAGTAATAGTCACCTGTACACACAGATATCCCCCTAAAATAGCTAAAACTAAAAACAAACTAAAAACTACTTCCAAAAATATTCAGCTTTGATATTAATGAGTTTTTTGGGTTCATTGAGAACATGGTTGTTGTTCAATAATAAAATTAATCCTCAAAAATACAACTTGCCTAATAATTCTGCACTCCCTGTAATTTAAAAAAATCTAAATAAAACCTACTATTAATAACTAAATAATTCCTATTTAACACTAAATACTTACCTGTAAAATAAACCCTAAGCTAGCTACAATATAACTAATAGTTACATTGTAGCTAGCTTAGGTTTTATTTTTATTTTACAGGTAAGTTTGTATTTATTTTAACTAGGTAGAATAGTTACTAAATAGTTATTATCTATTTACTAACTACCTAGCTAAAATAAATACACATTTACCTGTAAAATAAAACCTAACCTGTCTTACACTAACACCTAACCTTACACTACAATTAAATCAATTACCTAAATTAAATACAATTAACTAAATTACAAAAAAAAAAAACACTAAATTACAAAAAATAAAAAACAAATTACAAGATATTTAAACTAATACACCTAATCTAAAAGCCCCCTCCAAAATACAAAAAACCTAGCCTAACCTAAACTACCAATAGCCCTTAAAAGGGCCTTTTGCGGGGCATTGCCTCAAAGAAATCAGCTCTTTACCGCTAAAAAAAATACAAACAACCCCCCAACAGTAAAACCCACGACCCACACAACGGACCCCCCCAAATAAAACCCTGAACTAAAAAACCTAGCTCCCCATTGCCCTGAAAAGGGCATTTGGATGGGTATTGCCCTTAAAAGGGCATTTAGCTCTATTGCTGCCCAAACCCTAATCTAAAACTAAAACCCACCCAATAAACCCTTAAAAAAACCTAACACTAACCCCCAAGATCCACTTTACAGTTTTGAAGACCCGACATCCATCGTCAACGAAGCCGGGAGAAGTCCTCAACGAATCGGCAAGAAGTCCTCAACGAAGCCGGGAGAAGTCTTCATCCAAGCCAGGAGAAGTGGTCCTCCAGATGGGCAGAAGTCTTCATCCAGACTGCATCTTCTATCTTCATCCATCCGGCGAGGAGCGGGTCCATCTTCATGACATCCGGCGCGGAGCATCCTCTTCTTACGACGACTCCCGACGAATGAAGGTTCCTTTAAGTGATGTCATCCAAGATGGCGTACCTTAGATTCCGATTGGCTGATAGAATTCTATCAGCCAATCGGAATTAAGGTTGAAAAAATCCTATTGGCTGATGCACTCAGCCAATAGGATTGAACTTCAATCCTATTGGCTGATCCAATCAACCAATAGGATTGAGCTTGTATTCTATTGGCTGTTCCAATCAGCCAATAGAATGCGAGCTCAATCCTATTGGCTGATTGTGCACAGTCTTTTATATTTACACTTTTTGAGTCACCAGCTCCTACTGAGCATGTGCAAGAATTCACTGACTATACGTATATGCATTTGTGATTGGCTGATTGCTATCACATGGTACAGGGGGAGTGGAAATATACATAACTTTGAAATTTGTTAGAAAAAACCTACTACTCATTTGAAATTCAGAGTAAATTATATTGTATTGTTTTGTTATCTTGCATTTGTTGATTATGCAAAAGTACTGTGTTAACTGGTCCTTTAACAGGGACAAATACATAGTCAAATCACCTCCCAGAGCAGCAATACACTACCTGGAGTTATCTGAACATATGTGCTGAACCAGACAAGGGCCACTAATCACCAGCTAGCTCCAGTAGTACATTTATACTGAGCCTACCTACTTTTCAACAAAGCATACCAAAAGAACAAAGTCAATTTGAGAAAATAAGTAAATTGAAAAGTTTCTTAAAATTGCATGTTCTATCTTAACCAAGTTCAATTTTGACTTTGAGCATTTTATCTTTTTTTTAAAAAAATATCTCCCTCACTGAAGCAGAAAGCCCAGAGGAAATATGCTGCTATCAAATCTACCTACTTACACTTTTCAAAAAGAATACCAACAGAACAAAGTCAATTTGCAAAAATACGTAAATTGAAAAGTCTATGAAAATTGCATGTTCTATCTCAACCATGTTCAATTTTGACTTTAACATTTTATTTTTAAACAGAATCCTCCATTCAATGAAATTTTTGACTCAAGGTTGTGAAAATGCAGATTTTCCAATGCCTAGAGCAGCACAAAAACAAAATACACCACTGAGGAAAGTCTTTTTTAAGACTAAAACAAAAAATTGATCTAAAAGTGATACCTGTATGATCATGAATATAAAAACAACTAATAACTTTAATGACAACCTGGGAAGAAGAGAAAAATATTTCAGGACATTTCAGATTGTTCTGTAAGATTGCACTTTTTCTCTTCTTTCAGGGTGGCCCTTATGATCACTTTTGTTAGAGTCTTTATTATAAAATATGCAGTGCTTTCATCTAAGCTTATTCTAAAATGATTAATTAAAATGTGGTATAAAAAAAGAAAGATTAAAAGAAAGAATCAAAATCCAACAAAAATACACAACAGTAGTGGTACAATGTTTAAGTGGAACAGTGTCTAAAACAAGATTAATGGGCCCCTTATATTGAACAAATTGCATGCTCTAATTTGTCATCTTAATACTAGCGACCTTCCAACTCTATGATCATGATAACATAAACTCGTCAGCATGGAGAGAAATCTCGCAAAATCATTGGGGTCTTTTTTTGAGCATTATATTGCAATGTATGCGTCTCTCCTTCGCTTCCAGAACCATATATAACTAGTAAAAAGCTCTTTCTGAAATGATTTCAGTGACCTCACTGTACTGATGAGGCATTTTAGATAATCTCACCAGGGAGGAGAGTTTAAGGTCATTGGACCCTATGTGTTACCACATATTAAAACACATAGTTAAAGAACCACCAAGGAGCCACAAAGCACTGCCGATCCCAAGTGGAAACTGCTGCTGGGTCACTGGTCTTAAAATGACATGCTGTATCAAATTAGAGCATGTCATTGTTTCAGTGTAATGGCCCTTTAAAGAGTTGGCAAAGTGGAAAACATCACATGCTCTATTTAGCTAGATCATGCCATTTTCCCACTATTGCCTGTGAAATGCTATTTGTTTAACCACTGCAAACGGAATAAACACTCAGATATAGTCATGCTAGGAAGCCGCAGAGAACTGCTTGTCCTAAAGAGGAAAAAACAGTGAGCAAATCAGAGGCAGCAATCTCATGACCCAACCAATTTTGTGTTTCAGCACCCAAGTATTTAACCCATTGGGGGGAGCACTACATCCCTTTAAAATTGTATAATCTAATATCTGGTAATGAAGAACTGGTGGTGTTTAGCATAGGTGAGTAATGTAAATATAATAATCCTTGATATCTGATGTGTATTACATTTATGATACCCATTTTAATTTTACAGTTAACGCAATAGACAGGGAAAAAATATCAAACCTGTTTCTTCATCAGACAGCCAGGACATCTGCAAATTGTCATCATCTCCAGATCGTTCAGTGATAGATTCCCCATTCATCTCATCATTACTTTCTGTACTTCTCTTCATCTCAGTCTGTTTTTTATTTTCTGTTTCAGGTGACCCAGGACTAAAGCTCTCTTTAGAAGAACTGTCACTGGACTTCAGTGCCCACAATTTACCAGAAGACAACTGGGTACAATAAAATATCATCAGCATCACAATAATAGTAACATTGTAATGTTTATCAATAAAAAGCATTATTCATCTTGCTGTTTCCTATGTGCTGCTATACATACTGTGTACTAAAAGATTATTAGAATATTTGCCGATCAGGAAGCACATTGAATGCTCATTAGCCGCTACCTTAAAGGGATACTAAACTCCAAATTTTTCTTTCATGATTCAGGTAGAGAATACAATTTTCAACAACATTCCAATTTACTTCTACTATTTAATTTGCTTCATTCTTTAAGAATCCTTTGTTGAAGACATAGCAATGCACATGGGTGAGCCAATGAAAGAAGGCATCTATGTTCAGCCACCAATCAGCAGCTACTGAGCCTATCTAGATATGCTTTTCAGCAAAAGGATATCAAGAGAATGAAGTAAATTAGATAATAGAAGTCAATTAGAAAGTTGTTTAAAATTAGATACTCTTTCTAAATCATGAAAGAAAAAAATGTGGGTTTAATGTCCCTTTAAGGGAAACTAATGTTATTTTCAGATATGAACCTAAAATGGATTACTGCACTGCAAAAACATACTTTTTTTAAATCATTTAAACCTTTAATTTTGTTTGCAGAATTGTTTGAATGGTTTTCCAATCTGGGCACAAACACGCTGAGTGTTGTTTCTCTTCCTCTGCTGTGGCCAATTAGGGACAGATATATATAATAGCTTCCTGTTTATATCAAAACACACAGTATATAGAATGGTCAGGATTCTGAATTCCACAGAATGTACTCCAGCCTATACGGAGGAAGTGGAAAAACTACAATTTTTAGTGGTAATTTACAGATAGTAGAATTTCTTTTATATAAATAGATTTACATTTTGAGTTTCATGCCCCCTTAATCTCACATATGTGCTATTTTATGGAGTTATTCATATTTTTAAGTAATATACAATGTATAGGAAATTGCCCTTCAGGTTTTGCATATGAAATGGATGTTTTTGCTCTTTTAAAACCACAACCCATTAAAATGGGCTGAGCTCGCAGGGGGAACTTATCTTATCACACTCTATAAAACATAAAAGGTTTCCTTATCTCTGTCTGATATAAAAATTTAAAATTTACATTATAGCAACCTCTCTCTCCCACCCCCATTGGAATTGTTATTTATTCTGCTGGATATTAATTACATAGCTTTATTTACATTTTCAGTATAGGTGCAATAGACAAAATTAACTATTTCAAACAATAAAATAAAGGTCAAGTAGCTATTTGTAAACAATGTAATATACTCCAGAGGGGGAAATGTATCATTAGGAACACATTAGAGGGAAGAAAATGTTACAGTACACTCACTGTCCCTTTAATATGTTATTTTATAGTGATACCCAGCTTCAAAAGCAACGGATGCTAACAGGACTGGTTTAATATAATCTCTGTTACAGCAAATATAGTACAGGTGGGTTAATCAATACCAGTTTCATTGATACACATATATATACACGGCGTTAACTGATTTGTATTGATGTTTAAATGCAATTTTGTTTTCACTTAACCAATAATATAAATAATGACATGTGCAGTTAACTATTTTTGATCAAAGTGAAAGTCAACCCTAGCGTTTCACAAAACGCTAGATTTGACTATTAAAATAAACAAAAAGGGGACTGTTATTCATGAAGTATAAAATATTTCATGCAGAAAGCTCCTTTATTTGTTTCAAGCGATCGCCGATCTGAGCTGCTACAGCAGCACATGGAAGATCGCTGTTTTGCAGAGAGGTGACATTTTCACCTCTTAGCAAATAGCCGTGCGGGTAAATCCGGCTCCAAGGGCGCCAAGCCGTATTTACTGTACAAAAATGGTCCTTAGCACTCAATGTATGTCTTGGAAACAATTTTATTCACATTAAACAAGCAACGTTTCGGGGTCACAGCCCCTTATTCATGCTTTATGTTTTTAACCAAATGACCAAATAACTCTTTAAATACATTTATTTTGGCCGCCCTTGCATCCAAACTTGTGAAAATGACTCCCCTCTAGTGTCAGCTTACCTGTACTACATCCATTGAATAATCAACACTACTAAAACTTATTTTTTGTTTTCACCTTAACCTATCACTAAACCCTCATGTTACTATATTAAAGTTAAAGTAAATTCTAAAATTAAAATTCAAAAAATGCTGACAAAGTACCTTATTTTTACCGGATATATGGAAATCTTTTATACAGACCTATTTCTCAAAAATAACAAGACAGGTCATGCTCTCTGTTTAACCCCCTAGGTGTCAATGTCTCCAATCTGTGGATCCACCACATTTCTCTTTGTTTAAGGATGCGCTCCCTATCCATACCTGTCCTATTGGGCTGAACATGATCGATTATTTGCCATCTCAACTAACTTATATTGTGACCTTTCTCAAGAAAATGGCTAGATAGGGGGGCTTTGAGGTTCCTGCACCTGATGTTAGAACGATGTTGGCTCATGCGGTCCCTAGCCCTGCGGGTCGTTTCTCCTATGTAAACCAAAGAACAGGGACATTTAATAAGGTAGACTACATATGTAGTCTCACAAGTAAAAAAACCTTTGATATTTTATTTCTTACCACTGTGTGCATGATGGAAATTAGACCCCCTAATTACAGAGTTGCAACTCATACAGTTAAGGCATGGGAATGTCCCCATCCTCCTACTGCCTAAAAATGTTTGTTTAGATTCTTTACTTGCCCCAATATCAGTATGTATTAAATGATCCCTCAGGCTCTTTACCCTTTTATGGGCCATAAGAGGTGGTTCCTCAAACTGTTTAATACCAATATTACACTCCTTAAAGGGACAGTATAGTCAAAATTAAACTTTCATGATTCAGATAGGGCATGTAATTTTAAACAACTTTCCAATTTACTTCTATTATCTAATTTGCTCAATTCTTTAGATATCCGTTGTTGAAGAAATAGCAATGCACATGTGTGAGCCAATCACACAAGGCCTCTAGGTGCAGCAACCAATCAGCAGCTACTGAGCATATCTAGATATGCTTTTCAGCAAGTGCTATCAAGAGAATGAAGCAAATTAGATAATAGAAGTAAATTAGAACGTTGTTTAAAATGACATGCTCTTTCTAAATCACGAAAGAAAAAAAATTGCTTTCATGTCCCTTTAAGGATATGCCAATTTTTACGGATAAGGCCTGCTACTTTATCACTTAAGGGGTTATACTGGCTCACAAAAACCATCCTGTTTTCCTTATCACTGGATGCTCTATTTTTTGTCCCTTTTAGTTCATCTATAGTACTTTCTAATAGTTTAGGAGGATAACCCCTATCTATAATTTTTTGTCATCTCTTTAAGCCTAGTTGTTTGTCTGTCTTTATTTCCAACAATCCTATAATGTGCTGTTCCTATTGACTATAAAGCCGTATTTACCACACGGCTATTGGCTAAAAGGTGAAAACGTCACCTCTCAAGCAAAACAGAGATCTGCCGTAGCAGCTCAGATCGTCGATCGCTTGAAACAAATAAAGGAGCTTTCTGCAATTAAGTATCTTATACTTCATGACTGAAATTCCCTTTATTTGTTTCAATAGTCAATCCTAGTGTTTGTGAAATGCTGGGGTTGACATTCACTTTAAAGGGATACAAAACACAATTTTTTTTCTTTCATTATTCAGATAGAGCAGCAATTTTTATTAACTTTCTAATTTATTCCTATTATCTATTTTTCTTCGTTCTCTTGCTATCTTTATTTGAAAATGCAGGAAGGGAAGGTTAAGAGCCAGCCCATTTTTGGTTCAGCACCTTGGTAGAGCTTGCTGATTAGTTTGCTACATTTAGTAACCAATCAGCAAGCGCTACCAGGTGCTGAAATAAAAATGGGCCGGCTTACATTCCTTACATTACATTCCTGCTTGTTCAAATAAAGACAGCATGAGAATGAAGAAAATTAATAATAGGAGTAAATTAGAAGTTGCTTAAAATTGCATGCTCTATCTGAATCATTAAAGAAAAAAAATGGGTTTAGTATCCCTTTAACTATACAATTTAATATTTTTAAAACTTCCAAATTCTTAACTACAATCATAAATGGACACTTGGTTATCATATTAAAAGGATAGGAAAGTCAAAATTAAACTTGCATGATTCAGATAGAGCATGTCACTTTAAGACACTTTTAAATTCCCTTATATTTTCAAATGTGCTTTGTTCTCTTAGTATCCTGTGTTCAAAAAAAATACACACATATCCTACACAAGTGGGAGATAGCTATTGATTGGTGCCTGCACACATTTGTCTCTTGTGATTGGCTAACTAAATGTGTTCATCTAGCTGTCAATATTCATTCTGCAAAGGATAACAAGAGAATGAAGCAAATTTGATAATAGAAGTAAATTGGAAAGCTGATTAAAATTGCATGTTCTATCCGAATCACGAAATGTTGGGGTTTCCTGTCCTTTTAAGTTGTGTACAAGTTTGGGTTTTTAATGTTTTGTTAGGGTGCCCAATACTGAGCAGGTTTTGTATGTTTTTGCATTGGCTGCATGTCTGTATATTATTCCTGAGTTAGGTCACTTTTAAACTGAGGCAAAAAATTAAACAGCAAAAAATTTAAATCTTCTGCTTTCTAATGTGCAAACTAAACCCATGGTGCAAGATAAAGCTGTCAAAAAGCCAGTAACATCACTGATCTGTGAAAGTGCCCAGCTTCTGTCACAGGTGCAACAATAAGTACACACCAAGATGGCAGTGCCCAGTACAAACAAGCAGAGCTTTACCAACTGGCTTCTGTAATGAGTTAAAAGAAGAATAGAGCTTTAAAGAGAGCTGCAGGTACAGCAGGAAAACAGTAGTATCCATACTATTGTAGTGTAAAGTATTATGGAATTATAAGCTGTGCAAAGCCATTAAAAAATGACATAACTGGGTTCTAATGGATTGGAACCACTTTGTATTTGTAAACCCTTGGAAATTGTATGCAAGTACTTTGGATCTCTATATAATTAGTTAGAACTGCCTGTTGCATAAACATAACTGCTGTTTATGTTTCAATTCTGACATAAAGATAGAAAATAGTAAAAAAAAAAAGCTATTGTAACATCCTTGAGCGATGACTGAATACCAGACAACAAGACTAATACTTTTATGTTTTTATACTTTCATGGCTCACATTTCAAGAAGCCAAGAGAGGTTTAAAATAAAAATGCTTAGGTTTCTATACATTCACCTGTAGGCTTACATATGCATGCATTTATATGAAACTAACAATATTTGTTTTAGTAAATAAAGTATTGTCATAAAAAGTCTTCTATAAAATGTACCTCTGAGATGCCTGGGTGTGGAGTTAAGACTTCCAAAGATCCAACTGCTGAGTTCAATTTTGGCCTTTCCAAAGATTGGGAACTTGAGATTCGGCTGCCTGGTCGAGATCTGGAAACCAAAGGAGGTCTAGAAATTCCATCTAGGCTGCCTTTCAAAATGTCCATTCCAGAGAGATGGTTGTCATCAAAACTAAAGATGAGATAAACATTAGATTTATTTGCAGAGAAAGCAGTTGGTTTTATCCTTTATCTTCCTTCAGTTGTTTGTTACAAGGCATTTAGCAACCTATTAATTATGATAAGCAGATTTTTACTTTCATATCAAGTCAAACATCTTTCAAAGGATTTCCTTATTGGAACCCTCCATCTTTGCTTCAGTGTTTTAAAACACATACAGCTACATTCAAAAAGATCTGCTACATGAGCGCAGGTCAGGTATATCTTCCTACAATATATTCCATACTAGTCAAGCTATGTACATATTTTATGCTTATTCAATAAGAAATACATAATAAAACATATCCCATAATTCAAGTGTATGGACATATATTGCTCTCTAATAGGTATGTTGTCAGTGCTACACATGAAAACCAAGTAAAAACTTTTGTAAATGCACAAAACCCATAAATGCTTGTTTCTGCATGTAAACCACATGAAAGTTTGTCATTTGTCATCTTTTCCAAAATTGCTTATTTTTATGCCTCAGTTATATATATAATTATTGTTGCAGGTGCTCAGATGAAGAATCAGAGCCATAAAAGGCAGTGGTATCCTTCATCCCCTACTGCAGTAGTTCCCAGATTATTTTGCTCTACACATTTGGGGTACACTAAACCAACATCTGACACACATAATAAAATGTATATATACCTGTGGCATTCCAATGTATCAGTTCATTAAATACGATGGTAGAAAATAAATGGGGGAAAAAAGCTATATATAGTATATATGTTGCCAGGACCGTCTTTAACACAGGGCAAAGGGGCAGCTGCCCTGGGCCCAGTCTCTGTTGAGGGGCCCAAGAGTCCTTTAAAAAAAAAAAATTTTTTTTTTTTTTTTTTTAATGGTTCATACCAGACTGCTGATGTGACATGGGGAACACACACATTCAGTCCTAATACTGTCACAGTCAAAAGTACTCTGCTTATATTTTTTTTAAAAACTGTGCCAGACCGTGCCTGTGTCATGTGACATGCCAAGCTAGTGCCATGTGCTGTTTTAGATGTGCACTGTGCAGCTCTGAATGCAAAGCCCTAACTTGGAATCCAACCATTTCCCACTGCATCAGAAAATGTCTTACTGGGGTTACCACTGTTACCAGGTAACTGCTCTGGTGGTGGGGATTGATTCTGGGTAGGGCTGACTGTAGGCACATGCAGCAGAAAGCTGGAGCGGCAGGCACATGAGGATTTGAGCATCTGTGCAGCTGCATACACTGCTCTCTTCAGTCTTGAGGCTGTGTGACTCATCTCACACTGTATCCATGCAGCCTTGGACAGACAGCATCATGTCTACTGGTCCCCTTAGCCCTCCTCTTTCTGCTGTGGCCCTAAGATCAACTAACTGAAGTTTGTTAGGGGAATAGTGCAATGTAGAAAGGTGTCAGTGGGAAGAATAAGTGAGTGCACACACGCCCCTCCCCATGCAGCATTGTCTAGTTCAGGGTGAGAGGGAACTTGTTCCTAGCAAAGAAGCTACATGTGCTGGTGTGGCTGATGTATAGCGTCATGCTGATACTTCACACATTAATGTAAGGTTTATTTTTATAGTTTTTATTTTCTCTCTGTCTCAGATTTTACAGCTTCCCATAATAGTTCTGCTGTTCAAGTCAGTAAACTTATATTTGTCTGCACCTCCATGCTTCCTCCTTTACCTTGCTTTGCTCCTGTTGGCTGCCCTAAATCTCTTTAACCAGGTAACCTCACACCAGAATCACATTCAAAAGAATATTAAATGAATCCACAGTGGAGGAATTTATATATTTATTTACTTATTAGTTCTGCTTAGGTCCAGTTTCACATATTGCAATTTTTTAAAAAAAATTTTTTTTAAATGATTAGCCCAGCAGTGGATGATCCACCGCTGGGCTAATAATAAATTCTTGTAACATTTCTACCTGGCTTTGATGGAGAATAGTGACCAGGCCCATGTTATTCTCCCCTTCTCCTCCCCCTACACAAGCACCCTGCAGGAGGTACTTTAGAGGCAGAAGGCTGAGGTGCGTATGGTTCTAACAAACAGGCTGCAGAACCTGAGTTGCGATCTGATTTACAAGGTTCACTGAGGAGTTGTGGGGCCAGGGGTTTGAACTCATAATTAATTAAATTATTAGTATGTTTGTAAGAACCATATATGAGGCAAATGTAAGCTAAAATGGGTGGATGTTGAAGGTTTGGGGAGGGCAGCTGATATCTCTGTGCCTAGGGCAGCATTTAGCCTAAATACACACACCTGCTGTATATCAGTGGTTGAATGATTCAAGATCCGAATTCTAAGCCAGGAACAATATTGAACAGACATACAATTGTATTTGTACACACATATAAATTATTATGATATAATAAATAGTATAACCCAAAAATGTCAAAAGGCAGAAGAAAAAAAAAATAGGCAATGCGGTTCCCTTTTTTTACTGACATATATACGTCTGAATTTACAATATATGTCATTTAATAAAATGCACACGTATATATCCATTACAGTACGTGCATATTCACCAGCCATACGTTCACAACACGGGCCACCGTGTAACCCACATACCGCGTCCTTAATGCTTGTACAGTATAATAACCTCTCTGCACATTCCACGCATTACACATCCCGCTATCCCTGCCTTCCCTTTAAGCTCACTCACCCTCGGTCCAAAAGTCTCGGCCTTCATCCGGACCCAGCACCAACTCAGTGTTTGGATCGTTTACAGTTGCCAGGTAACTGAAATGACGATATCTACAGAACCTAATTGCAATTCGACATATGGTCACTAAGTGGCGCTCTAAAACAAGCTACCAGGTGCCTTTCGTAGTGCAGCTTGGAGCTAAGGTTTTGGACTACATTACTGCTGGATATGTTTATTTGCATTTTATGTACTTGAGATAATCACTGTGGATGAACAGTATCAATTAAAAACAACAATCATTATATAGTAGGTGTTGCAGAACTATATCATATGATTTGTAGTTTAGTTGCCTTAAACGACTAGTAATTAGAAGATGATTGCAGTCTTGCAATAAATTAACTCTCTAGATAAGTGAGAGTGATTTTTTTTAAATCCATTAATAACTAGTTTGCTGCAATGCTTTTTTAGTTGTCAGACTTCACTCACCACTTGCTTTATTTAGAGCAGTGATTTTCAACCTTCTTTTGCCATGGCACACTTTTTTACATTTAAAAATCCTGCGGCACACCACCATTCCAAAATTGTACAAAATCACACGTAGCCTAATACAGCATATATATATATATATATATAAATTGAGAGCAGATTGCACTCCAAGCTATCAAATGTTCCAATACCCTGGGTGCTGCAAAATAGGCATACAAAACAGAAAAAACAAAGCGCACTCCTAGGGAACCTTTTTCAAATCCATTTACTGGTGAACGTTTTCGGACATATCACGTCCGTCCTCAGACCAAAAAAGATATTTTATATCTTTTTTGGTCTGAGGACGGACGTGATATGTCCGAAAACGTTCACCAGTAAAAGGATTTGAAAAAGGTTCCCTAGGAGTGCGCTTTGTTTTTTCTGTTTTATATATATATATATATATATATATATATTTCTTTCATGTAATTAGCAAGAGTCCATGAGCTAGTGACGTATGGATATACATTCCTACCAGGAGGGGCAAAGTTTCCCAAACCTCAAAATGCCTATAAATACACTCCTCACCACACCCACAAATCAGTTTTACAAACTTTGCCTCCTATGGAGGTGGTGAAGTAAGTTTGTGCTAGATTCTACGTTGATATGCGCTCCGCAGCAGGTTGGAGCCCGGTTTTCCTCTCAGCGTGCAGTGAATGTCAGAGGGATGTGAGGAGAGTATTGCCTATTTGAATGCAGTGATCTCCTTCTACGGGGTCTATTTCATAGGTTCTCTGTTATCGGTCGTAGAGATTCATCTCTTACCTCTCTTTTCAGATCGACGATATACTCTTATATATATATATACCATTACCTCTGCTGATTTTCGTTTCAGTACTGGTTTGGCTTTCTACAACATGTAGATGAGTGTCCTGGGGTAAGTAAGTCTTATTTTCTGTGACACTCTAAGCTATGGTTGGGCACTTTTATATAAAGTTCTAAATATATGTGTTCAAACATTTATTTGCCTTGACTCAGGATGTTCAACATTCCTTATTTCAGACAGTCAGTGTCATATTTGGGATAATGCATATGAATAAATCAATTTTTTCTTACCTTAAAATTTGACTTTTTCCCTGTGGGCTGTTAGGCTCGTGGGGGCTGAAAATGCTTCATTTTATTGCGTCATTCTTGGCGCGGACTTTTTTGGCGCAAAATTTTTTTCTGTTTCCGGCGTCATACGTGTCGCCGGAAGTTGCGTCATTTTTTGACGTTCTTTTGCACCAAAAGTGTCGGCGTTCCGGATGTGGCGTCATTTTTGCCGCCAAAAGCATCTAGGCGCCAAATAATGTGGGCATCTTTTTTGGCGCTAAAAAAATATTGGCGTCACTATTGTCTCCACATTATTTAAGTCTCATTATTTATTGCTTCTGGTTGCTAGAAGCTTGTTCACTGGCATTTTTTTCCCATTCCTGAAACTGTCATTTAAGGAATTTGATCAATTTTGCTTTATATGTTGTTTTTTCTATTACATATTGCAAGATGTCCCACGTTGAAACTGAGTCAGAAGATACTTCTGGAAATCGCTGCCTGGTGCTGGAGCTACCAAAGCTAAGTGTATCTGCTGTAAACTTATGGTATCTGTTCCTCCAGCTGTTGTTTGTACTGTTTGTCATGACAAACTTGTTAATGCAGATAATATTTCCTTTAGTACTGTTACATTACCTGTTGCTGTTCCGTCAACATCTAATACTCAGAGTGTTCCTGATAACATAAGAGATTTTGTTTCTAAATCCATTAAGAAGGCTATGTCTGTTATTCCTCCTTCTAGTAAACGTAAAAAGTCTTTTAAAACTTCTCATTTTTCAGATGAATTTTTAAATGAACATCATCATTCTGATTCTGATAATGGTTCTTCCGGTTCAGAGGATTCTGTCTCAGAGGTTGATGCTGATAAATCTTCATATTTATTTAAAATGGAATTTATTCGTTCTTTACTTAAAGAAGTCCTAATTGCATTAGAAATTGAGGATTCTGGTCCTCTTGATACTAAATCTAAATGTTTAGATAAGGTTTTTAAATCTCCTGTAGTTATTCCAGACGTTTTTCCTGTCCCTGGTGCTATTTCTGAAGTAATTTCCTGGGAATGGAATAATTTGGGTAATTCATTTACTCCTTCTAAACGTTTTAAGCAATTATATCCTGTGCCATCTGACAGATTAGAGTTTTGGGACAAAATCCCTAAGGTTGATGGGGCTGTCTCTACTCTTGCTAAGCGTACTACTATTCCTACGGCAGATGGTACTTCCTTTAAGGATCCTTTAGATAGGAAAATTGAATCCTTTCTAAGAAAAGCTTACTTGTGTTCAGGTAATCTTCTTAGACCTGCTATATCTTTAGCGGATGTTGCTGCAGCTTCAACTTTTTTGGTTAGAAGCTTTAGCGCAACAAGTAACAGATCATAATTCTCATAGCATTATTATTCTTCTTCAACATGCTAATAATTTTATTTGTGATGCCATCTTTGATATCATTAGAGTTGATGTCAGGTATATGTCTCTAGCTATTTTAGCTAGAAGAGCTTTATGGCTTAAAACTTGGAATGCTGATATGTCTTCTAAGTCTACTCTGCTTTCCCTTTCTTTCCAGGGTAATAAATTGTTTGGTTCTCAGTTGGATTCTATTATCTCAACTGTTACTGGAGGGAAAGGAACTTTTTTACCACAGGATAAAAAATCTAAAGGTAAATTTAGGTCTAATAATCGTTTTCGTTCCTTTCGTCACAACAAGGAGCAAAAGCCTGATTCTTCATCCTCAGGAGCGGTATCAGTTTGGAAACCATCTCCAGTCTGGAATAAATCCAAGCCTTTTAGAAAATCAAAGCCAGCTCCTAAGTCCACATGAAGGTGCGGCCCTCATTCCAGCTCAGCTGGTAGGGGGCAGATTACGTTTTTTCAAAGAAATTTGGATCAATTCCGTTCACAATCTTTGGATTCAGAACATTGTTTCAGAAGGGTACAGAAATGGCTTCAAGATAAGGCCTCCTGCAAAGAGATTTTTTCTTTCCCGTGTCCCAGTAAACCCAGCGAAGGCTCAAGCATTTCTGAAATGTGTTTCAGATCTAGAGTTGGCTGGAGTAATTATGCCAGTTCCAGTTCTGGAACAGGGGCTGGGGTTTTATTCAAATCTCTTCATTGTACCAAAGAAGGAGAACTCCTTCAGACCAGTTCTGGATCTAAAAATATTGAATCGTTATGTAAGGATACCAACATTCAAAATGGTAACTGTAAGGACTATCCTGCCTTTTGTTCAGCAAGGGCATTATATGTCTACAATAGATTTACAGGATGCATATCTGCATATTCCGATTCATCCAGATCACTATCAGTTTCTGAGATTCTCTTTCCTAGACAAGCATTACCAGTTTGTGGCTCTGCCGTTTGGCCTAGCAACAGCTCCAATAATTTTTACAAAGGTTCTCGGTGCCCTTCTGTCTGTAATCAGAGAACAGGGTATTGTGGTATTTCCTTATTTGGACGATATCTTGGTACTTGCTCAGTCTTCACATTTAGCAGAATCTCATACAAATCGACTTGTGTTGTTTCTTCAAGATCATGGTTGGAGGATCAATTTACCAAAACGTTCATTGATTCCTCAGACACGGGTAACCTTTTTAGGTTTCCAGATAGATTCAGTGTCCATGACTCTATCTTTGACAGACATGAGACGTCTAAAATTGATATCAGCTTGTCGAAACCTTCAGTCACAATCATTCCTTTCGGTAGCCTTATGCATGGAAATTCTAGGTCTTATGACTGCTGCATCGGACGCGATCCCCTTTGCTCGTTTTCACATGCGACCTCTTCAGCTCTGTATGCTGAACCAGTGGTGCAGGGATTACACAAAGATATCTCAATTAATATCTTTAAAACCGATTGTACGACACTCTCTGACGTGGTGGACAGATCACCATCATTTAGTTCAGGGGGCTTCTTTTGTTCTTCCGACCTGGACTGTAATTTCAACAGATGCAAGTCTTACAGGTTGGGGAGCTGTGTGGGGGTCTCTGACAGCACAAGGGGTTTGGGAGTCTCAGGAGGTGAGATTACCGATCAATATTTTGGAACTCCGTGCAATTTTCAGAGCTCTTCAGTCTTGGTCTCTTCTAAAGAGAGAATCGTTCATTTGTTTTCAGACAGACAATGTCACAACTGTGGCATACATCAATCATCAAGGAGGGACTCACAGTCCTCTGGCTATGAAAGAAGTATCTCGAATTCTGGTATGGGCGGAATCCAGCTCCTGTCTAGTTTCTGCGGTTCATATCCCAGGTATAGACAATTGGGAAGCGGATTATCTCAGTCGCCAAACGTTACATCCGGGCGAATGGTCTCTTCACCCAGAGGTATTTCTTCAGATTGTTCAAATGTGGGGACTTCCAGAAATAGATCTGATGGCCTCTCATCTAAACAAGAAACTTCCCAGGTATCTGTCCAGATCCAGGGATCCTCAAGCGGAAGCAGTGGATGCATTGTCACTTCCTTGGAAGTATCATCCTGCCTATATCTTTCCGCCTCTA
Source organism: Bombina bombina (assembly GCF_027579735.1). Lineage (NCBI taxonomy): Eukaryota > Metazoa > Chordata > Amphibia > Anura > Bombinatoridae > Bombina > Bombina bombina. The sequence continues at coordinate 160,056,635 of NC_069499.1, read as the reverse complement.
GTTCTTCTTCCAAAAGTAATCTCCAAGATTCTGAAGGAATGCTCGTTTGTTCTGCTGGTAGCTCCAGCATGGCCTCACAGGTTTTGGTATGCGGATCTTGTCCGGATGGCCTCTTGCCAACCGTGGACTCTTCCGTTAAGGCCAGACCTTCTGTCGCAAGGTCCTTTTTTCCATCAGGATCTCAAATCCTTAAATTTAAAGGTATGGAGATTGAACGCTTGATTCTTAGTCAAAGAGGTTTCTCTGACTCTGTGATTAATACTATGTTACAGGCTCGTAAATCTGTATCTAGGGAGATATATTATAGAGTCTGGAAGACTTATATTTCTTGGTGTCTTTCTCATCATTTTTCCTGGCATTCTTTTAGAATTCCGAGAATTTTACAGTTTCTTCAGGATGGTTTGGATAAAGGTTTGTCTGCAAGTTCCTTGAAAGGACAAATCTCTGCTCTTTCTGTTCTTTTTCACAGAAAAATTGCTAATCTTCCTGATATTCATTGTTTTGTACAAGCTTTGGTTCGTATAAAACCTGTCATTAAGTCAATTTCTCCTCCTTGGAGTTTGAATTTGGTTCTGGGGGCTCTTCAAGCTCCTCCGTTTGAACCTATGCATTCATTGGACATTAAATTACTTTCTTGGAAAGTTTTGTTCCTTTTGGCCATCTCTTCTGCCAGAAGAGTTTCTGAATTATCTGCTCTTTCTTGTGAGTCTCCTTTTCTGATTTTTCACCAGGATAAGGTGGTGTTGCGAACTTCTTTTAAATTTTTACCTAAGTTTGTGAATTCCAACAACATTAGTAGAGAAATTGTGGTTCCTTCATTATGTCCTAATCCTAAGAATTCTAAGGAGAAATCATTGCATTCTTTGGATGTAGTTAGAGCTTTGAAATATTATGTTGAAGCTACTAAGAATTTCCGAAAGACTTCTAGTCTATTTGTTATCTTTTCCGGTTCTAGGAAAGGTTAGAAGGCCTCTGCCATTTCTTTGGCATCTTGGTTGAAATCTTTAATTCATCATGCTTATGTCGAGTCGGGTAAAACTCCGCCTCAAAGGATTACAGCTCATTCTACTAGGTCAGTTTCTACTTCCTGGGCATTTAGGAATGAAGCTTCGGTTGATCAGATTTGCAAAGCAGCAACTTGGTCTTCTTTGAATACCTTTACTAAATTCTACCATTTTGATGTGTTTTCTTCTTCTGAAGCTGTCTTTGGTAGAAAAGTACTTCAGGCAGCTGTTTCAGTTTGAATCTTCTGCTTATATTTTCAGTTTTTTTCTTTATAAGATTTAAACTTTATTTTTGGGTGTGGATTTTTTTCAGCAGAATTGGCTGTCTTTATTTTATCCCTCCCTCTCTAGTGACTCTTGCGTGGAAGATCCACATCTTGGGTAGTCATTATCCCATACGTCACTAGCTCATGGACTCTTGCTAATTACATGAAAGAAAACATAATTTATGTAAGAACTTACCTGATAAATTCATTTCTTTCATATTAGCAAGAGTCCATGAGGCCCACCCTTTTTTTGTGGTGGTTATGATTTTTTTGTATAAAGCACAATTATTCCAATTCCTTATATTTATGCTTCGCACTTTTTTCTTATCACCCCACTTCTTGGCTATTCGTTAAACTGATTTGTGGGTGTGGTGAGGGGTGTATTTGTAGGCATTTTGAGGTTTGGGAAACTTTGCCCCTCCTGGTAGGAATGTATATCCATACGTCACTAGCTCATGGACTCTTGCTAATATGAAAGAAATGAATTTATCAGGTAAGTTCTTACATAAATTATGTTATATATATATATGTGTGTGTGTGTGTGTATATATATATATATATAAATCAAAAAAGAAGCAGGCACTCTCCGTTTAGCATTTCAATATTTTACTTAGTAGTGACGTTTCGGGGTTTCACCCCCGTCCTCAGACTTACAGCAAATGTGAAAATAAACAGTGGCATATATATACCCCACCCCACACCAATTACTCAATGCATTTAAATAATCAAACAATTAACTTAGTGTAATACAGTCACCTTAACTTCCCCATTGTATCTCGGCTTGCAGCGGTGCATACCCGGCGCTTGCAATACGTCATCTGCAGGGAGACGCCACGCTCTATTGGGTCACACCCCCGGAAGCCGCCAACCACCTACCAGCGCCAACCACAGCAAATACTCGTCATCTTAGACGTTGTTTGTGGCTGGAGGCGCAAATGCGTGATCGTGTCATTACTTTCTGAGCTATACAAAAAACGTGATAAGCCCTGTGAAAACATTAAGTGACAACCTGTAAATAAAAAAGAGAAAAAGTGACAATATGTTATTTACACGTTAAAAACATCAGCAACATATATCCCCATTGGTAATATGATTATGTTAGTATACAAGTTTAATAACCTCTCAGTATATCTAGCTCTTAATACCAGTAAGATAAAGGCACGGGGATAACCATAGTAATGTACCTAATGATGTAACCTATTTGTCATTAAAGATATTATCACCTAAACAGTAATATAGCACATAGCTAGACTTAACTCTAGGGGCACCCTATAACAGGTCAACATAAACCAAACTCAGCTATGATATTCTGGTAAATGAACTAAGAGGATTAAGAGAATTAAGAGAATTAATCAAAAGAAGCACTGCCAGTCAAGCTTCACATTCAAGCCTTTAGGGGTAAGGGTGTCCAATTCATATGTCCATCTAGATTCTTTTTGCAATAAGATGTTGCCCCTGTCTCCCCCTCTTCGTAGGGCAGGGACATGATCTATTAGTGTATATCTCAGATCACACACATTATGTCCACTCTCAAGGAAGTGGCGAGCCACCGGCTGATCAGATTCTCCCTTTTTGATGGCCCTTCTGATGGAACTTTTGTGATTTGCCATCCGTATCTGCAGGTTATCTCTGGTCTTACCCACGTAGAATAAACTACACGGGCAATGTAGCAGGTAAACCACATGACTCGTCGTGCATGTCATCCTGTACCTATGTGTATACTTTTTCCTACTTCTAGGGTGATGGAAGAATTTGCCGGTTATCATTCCATTGCAGGTGGTACACCCACTACATTTAAAGCAGCCAGGCTTAACATCCTTCAACCATGTCCTGGTTGTGTAGCAGTGTACAGGGTCTGTTAATTGTAGGATATCTTTTAGTGATTGTCATTAATTTGAGCCAAAGGACATTATCAGAGACCGACTTAAGGCTCTTGAAGAGAGGACTATCGTTTGTACCCACGGGGTTTACTGATTACTTTGACCTACATGTTGACCTACAAAGGTTCCAGAGGATGCTAAGATTAAAAGAACATTTTGGTCCTAGTAGGACTGAACAGGTGGTGGAGTTTAAAAGAAAGAGCTCCTTTGACCCTAGGAGTAATAATCCTAACATACAAACATTTTGCAAAGTACTAGAAAAGGAAATGCAGGGATCGATTAAAGAACAGAGGCAACAGGTAAGATTCAACCTGACTAAAGCTGAAAGAGATTCTCTAAAAGCATTGACAACGGACAAAACTATAGTGATTAGGAAGGCTGACAAAGGTGGGGCGATTGTTTTGCTTGATTATGTCTACTATAGGGAGGAAATCCTGTCCCAATTAGATGATGAGACTGTCTATTCCAGATTACCTAGGGATCCAACTGATAGGTTTAAAAAGGAGGAGATCATAGCTGAGTTTGGTTTATGTTGACCTGTTATAGGGTGCCCCTAGAGTTAAGTCTAGCTATGTGCTGTATTACTGTTTAGGTGATAATATCTTTAATGACAAATAGGTTACATCATTAGGTACATTACTATGGTTATCCCCGTGCCTTTATCTTACTGGTATTAAGAGCTAGATATACTGAGAGGTTATTAAACTTGTATACTAACATAATCATATTACCAATGGGGATATATGTTGCTGATGTTTTTAACGTGTAAATAACATATTGTCACTTTTTCTCTTTTTTATTTACAGGTTGTCACTTAATGTTTTCACAGGGCTTATCACGTTTTTTGTATAGCTCAGAAAGTAATGACACGATCACGCATTTGCGCCTCCAGCCACAAACAACGTCTAAGATGACGAGTATTTGCTGTGGTTGGCGCTGGTAGGTGGTTGGCGGCTTCCGGGGGTGTGACCCAATAGAGCGTGGCGTCTCCCTGCAGATGACGTATTGCAAGCGCCGGGTATGCACCGCTGCAAGCCGAGATACAATGGGGAAGTTAAGGTGACTGTATTACACTAAGTTAATTGTTTGATTATTTAAATGCATTGAGTAATTGGTGTGGGGTGGGGTATATATATGCCACTGTTTATTTTCACATTTGCTGTAAGTCTGAGGACGGGGGTGAAACCCCGAAACGTCACTACTAAGTAAAATATTGAAATGCTAAACGGAGAGTGCCTGCTTCTTTTTTGATTTATTGGTTATCTTTGCTGTGCACCCCGGACTTGATTTGAGAGTGCTATACCACTGACTGTTATATATATATATATATATATATATATATATATGTGTGTGTGTGTGTATATATATACAGGTAGCCCTCAGTTTACGCCGGGGTTAGGTTCCAGAAGGAATGGTTGTAAATCGAAACCGTTGTAAATTGAAACCCAGTTTATAATGTAAGTCAATGGTAAGTGAGGGAGATAGGTTCCAGGCCCCTCTCAAAATTGTCATAAATAACACCTAATACGTTATTTTAAAAGCTTTGAAATGAAGACTTTAAATGCTAGACAGCATTATAAACCTAATAAAATAATCACACAACACAGAATATATAATTAAACTACTTTAATTGAACAAAAACATTTGCTAAACAGCATTATAAACCTAATAAAATAATCACACAACACAGACTTCACTTGCATTTTTCTGCAAACAGTTCTTTCTATGCATTCCAATCTGGACTGAGTTATAGACAGGAAGATCTTGTTCCTTTGAAATCTGCTCGATAGCTCAGGTCTGGTTAAACTGATTCATTTCAGCTTGCTTGGCTTTGCTGCAACACAAGCGGACAGCTCCACCTACTAGCTATTTTAATAAATGCACTGCTTCTCAATGCTTTTCAATAGCAGTCACATGACTGGGAAAAAAAGGTTGTTATTCTGAAACGGTGTAAATTGAACCGTTGTAAAACGAGGGCCACCTCTATATATATATATATATATATATGTGTGTGTGTGTGTGTGTGTGTGTGTATATATGTATATGTATGTATATATACACACACACACACACTGTACTGTGCTGTCATGCTATGCCTCCTACAAACTATACGTGACATATTGACATTCATTCACAAACAATCATAATGATTGTCTGTGAATGAATGTCAATATGTCATGGTTGTAAATGATGCCTGCCTGTCTGCCTGATGAGCCTGTCACATACCTCCCAATATTTCAAAATTTGAAAGAGGGACATCCCGCACTGGGAAAAGCTGTCCCCCCCCCACCCCCGCAAACTGGGAAAAGTGGAGCACAAGATTATATGTGGAGCATGGTATACTGTTCTGGAGGAGGAGCAAAGCTGCGCCAGCATGCATGGGGGATTGAAGTGTCACGTGGTGCTGCGTTTAGAGCCGGCACTAGGCACGTGTTGTGGGGGTTCCTTCCAAGTGTGAACACGGGTCGGGGAGGCGAGCTGCCTCTGCACAGTTACCCTCAGTCATCATCTCACTCAAAATAAAAAACGGCCCAGAGTAAAAAGCAAGCAATATTTTAAAAATATGTCACACTGTTGTCAGTCTGCCGTGGCACACCTGAGGATCTCTCACGGCACACTGGTTGAAAAACACTGATTTAGAGGAGCCAGTCTTGGAACTGGAGTAGATAAGGCTAACCATTGTCATTTAGCAACCTCTCATTTGTTTTGCAGCACATTATCTCTGCTGAGGCTAATTAAAGGGACATGAAACCAAAAATATTTTTTTGCAATTCAGGCAGACTATGCAATTAAAAAAAAAAGTTCCAATGTCCTTCTATTGTCAAATTTGCTTTGTTCTCATGATATTCTTTGTTGCAACTGTATAACATTATTGTAAACACTGCACACTCCTGAACTTACCTCCCTACTCTTCAACAACGGATATCAAGAGAACAAATAAAATGTGATAATAGAAGTAAATTGGCAAGTTGTTTAAAATTACATATTCTATCTGAATCATAAAAGAAAAACATAATTTATGTAAGAACTTACCTGATAAATTCATTTCTTTCATATTGGCAAGAGTCCATGAGCTAGTGACATATGGGATATACAATCCTACCAGGAGGGGCAAAGTTTCCCAAACCTCAAAATGCCTATAAATACACCCCTCACCACACCCACAATTCAGTTTAACGAATAGCCAAGCAGTGGGGTGATAAAGAAAGGAGTAGAAAGCATCAACAAAGGACATTTGGAAATAATTGTGCTTTATACAAAAAATCATAACCACAATAAAAAGGGTGGGCCTCATGGACTCTTGCCAATATGAAAGAAATGAATTTACCAGGTAAGTTCTTACATAAATTATGTTTTCTTTCATGTAATTGTCAAGAGTCCATGAGCTAGTGACATATGGGATATCAATACCCAAAATGTGGATCTCCACTCAAGAGTCACTAGAGAGGGAGGGAATAAAAATAAAAACAGCCATATTCCGCTGAAAAAATTAATCCACAACCCAAAAAAATAAGTTTATTTTCATTTCTGAAAGAAAAAAAATTAAATCAAAAGCAGAAGAATTAAACTGAAACAGCTGCCTGAAGAACGTTTCTACCAAAAACTGCTTCAGAAGAAGCAAATACATCAAAACGGTAGAATTTAGTAAATGTATGCAAAGAGGACCAAGTTGCCGCTTTGCAAATCTGATCAACTGAAGCTTCATTCGTAAAAGCCCACGAAGTGGAGACTGATCTAGTAGAATGAGCTGTAATTCTCTGAGGCGGGGCCTGACCCGACTCCAAATAAGCTTGATGAATCAAAAGTTTCAACCAAGAAGCTAAGGAAATATCAGAAGCCTTCTGACCTTTCCTAGGACCAGAAAATAAAACAAATAGACTGGAAGTCTTCCTGAAATTTAGGAGCTTCCAAATAATATTTCAAAGCTCTTACCACATCCAAAGAATGTAAGGATCTCTCCAAAGAATTCTTAGGATTAGGACATAAGGAAGGGACAACAATTTCTCTACTAATGTTGTTGGAATTCACAACCTTAGGTAAAAATTGAAAAGAAGTCCGCAAAACTGCCTTATCCTGATGAAAAATCAGAAAAGGAGACTCAAAAGAAAGAGCAGATAACTCAGAAACTCTTCTAGCAGAAGAGATGGCCAAAAGAAACAGCACTTTCCAAGAAAGTAGTTTAATGTCCAAAGAATGCATAGGTTCAAATGGAGGAGCCTGTAAAGCTTTCAGAACCAAATTAAGACTCCAAGGAGGAGAAATTGACTTAATGACAGGCTTAATATGAATTAAAGCCTGTACAAAACAGTGTATATCAGGAAGTATAGCAATCTTTCTGTGAAATAAAACAGAAAGAGCGGAGATTTGTCCTTTCAAGGAACTTGCAGACAAACCCTTATCCAAACCATCCTGAAGAAACTGTAAAATTCTAGGAATTCTAAAAGAATGCCAGGAGAATTTATGAGAAGAACACCATGAAATGTAAGTCTTCCAAACTCTATAATAAATCTTTCTAGAGACAGATTTACGAGCTTGTAACATAGTATTAATCACTGAGTCAGAGAAACCTCTATGACTTAGAACTAAGCGTTCAATTTCCATACCTTCAAATTTAATGATTTGAGATCCTGATGGAAAAACGGACCTTGAGATAGTATGTCCGGCCGTAACGGAAGTGGCCAAGGCGGGCAACTGGACATCCGAACCAGATCCGCATACCAAAACCTGTGTGGCCATGCTGGAGCCACCAGCAACACAAAAGACTGTTCCATGATGATTTTGGAAATTACTCTTGTAAGGAGAACTAGAGGCGGGAAGATGTAAGCAGGATGATAACACCAACAAAGTGTCAGCGCATCCACTGCTTCCGCCTGAACATCCCTGGTCCTGGACAGGTATCTGGGAAGTTTCTTGTTTAGATGAGAGGCCATGAGATCTATCTCTGGAAGACCCCACATCTGAACAATCTGAAAAAACACATCTGGATAGAGACCACTCCCCTGAATGTAAAGTCTGGCGGCTGAGATAATCCGCCTCCCAATTGTCTACACCTGGGATATGCACCGCAGAGATTAGACAGGAGCTGGATTCCGCCCAAGCAAGTATCCGAGATACTTCTTTCATAGCTTGAGGACTGTGAGTCTCACCCTGATGACTGACATAAGCCACATTTGTGATATTGTCTGTCTGAAAACAAATGAACGGTTCTCTCTTTAGTAGAGGCCAGAACTGAAGAGCCCTGAGAATTGCACGGAGTTCTAAAATATTTATTGGTAATCTCGCCTCTTGAGATTTCCAAACCCCTTGTGCTGTCAGAGATCCCCAAACAGCTCCCCAACCTGAAAGACTTGCATCTGTTGAGATCACAGTCCAGGTTGGCCGAACAAAAGAAGCCCCTTGAACCAAACGATGGTGATCTATCCACCATGTCAGAGAGTGTCGTACATTGGGATTCAAGGATATTAATTGTGATATCTTTGTATAATCCCTGCACCATTGATTCAGCATACAAAGCTGTAGAGGTCTCATGTGAAAACAAGCAAAGGGGATCGCGTCCGATGCTGCAGTCATGAGACCTAAAACTTCCATGCACATAGCCACTGAAGAGAATGACTGAGACTGAAGGTGCCGGCATGCTGCGACCAATTTTAAACGTCTCTTGTCTGTTAGAGACAGAGTCATGGACACTGAATCTATCTGGAAGCCTAAAAAGGTGACCCTTGTCTGAGGAATCAAGAAACTTTTTGGTAAATTGATCCTCCAACCATGTTTCCGAAGAAACAACACTAGTTGATTCGTGTGAGATTCTGCAGTACGTAAAGACTGAGTTAGTACCAAGATATCGTCCTAATAAGGAAACACCGCAATACCCTGTTCTCTGACTACAGATAGTAGGCACCCAGAACCTTTGAAAAGATTCTTGGAGCTGTTGCTAGGCCAAATGGAAGAGCAACAAATTGGTAATGCTTGTCTAGAAAAGAGAATCTCAGAAACTGAAAGTGTTCTGGATGAATCGGAATATGAAGGTATGCATCCTGCAAGTCTATTGTGGACATATAATGTCCTCGCTGAACAAAAGGCAGAATAGTCCTTATAGTCACCATCTTGAAAGTTGGTACTCTTACATAACGATTCAACATTTTCAGATCCAGAACTGGTCTGAATACATTTTCTTTCTTTGGTACAATGAATAGGTTTGAATAAAACCCCAAACCTTGTTCCTGAGGAGGAACTGGCATGATTACCCCTGAAGACTCCAGGTCTGATACACACTTCAGGAAAGCTTGAGCTTTTACTGGATTTACAGGGATAGGTGAGAGAAAAAATCTTCTCACAGGAGGTCTTAGTCTGAATCCTATTCGATACCCTTGGGAGACAATGCTCTGAATCCAATGAGTTTGGACAGATTTTATCCAAAAATCCTTGAAAAACCTTAATCTGCCCCCTACCAGCTGAGCTGGAATGAGGGCCGCACCTTCATGCGGACTTAGGGGCTGACTTTGGTTACCTAAATGGCTTGGATTTATTCCAATTTGAGGAAGGCTTCCAATTGGAAGCAGATTCCTTGGGGGGAGGATTTAGTTTTTGTTCCTTATTCTGACGAAAGGAACGAAAATGGTTAGAAGCCTTAGATTTTCCCTTAGGTTTTTAATCCTGAGGCAGAAAAACTCCTTTTCCCCCAGTGATAGTTAAAATAATAGAATCCAACTGAGAACCAAATAAATTATTACCTTGGAAAGAAAGAGATAGTAATCTAGATTTAGGTGTCATATCAGCATTCCAAGATTTAAGCCACAAAGCTCTTCTAGCTAATACAGCTAAAGACATGGATCTAACATCAATTTTGATAACATCAAAAATGGCATCACAAATAAAATGATTAGCATGTTGCAGTAAGCGAATAATGCTAGATATGTCAGAATCCAATTCTTGTTGCGCTAAATTCTCAGACCAGAAAGTTGATGCAGCCTCAACATCAGCCAAAGAAATTGCAGGTCTGAGAAGATGACCTGAATATAAAAGGCCTTCCTTAGATAAGATTCAAGCTTCCTATCTAAAGGATCCTTAAAGGAAGTACTATCTTCCATAGGAATAGTGGTACGTTTAGCAAGAATAGAAATAGCCCCATCAACTTTGGGGATTTTTTCCCAAAACGCTATAGATTTTGCTGGCAAAGGATACAATTTTTTAAACCTTGAAGAAGGAATAAAAGAAGTACCTGGCTTATTCCATTCCCTAGAAATCATATCAGGAATAGGAAAAACCCCTGGAGAAACCACAGGAGGTTTAAAAACAGCATTTAAACGTTTATTAGACTGAACGTCAATAGGACTGGTTACCTCAATATCCAAAGTAATTAACACTTATTTTAATAAAGAACGCATATACTCTATTTTAAATAAATAAGTAGATTTGTGTCAATGTCTGAGGAAGGATCTTCTGTATCAGATAAATCCTCATCAGAAGAGGATAAATTATTATGTTGTTGGTCATTTGAAATTTCATCAGCTAAATGAGAAGTTTTAAAAGACCTGTTACGTTTATTAGAAGGTGGAAATGCAGACAAAGCCTTCAGGATAGAATCAGAAACAAATTCTTTAAAATTTACAGGTATATCATGCAGATTAGAATTTGAAGGAACTGAAACTGGCAATGTACTATTACTGATGGAAACACTATCTGCATGTAAAAGTTTATCATGACAACTATTACAAATGACATTCGGTGAAATCATTTCTACAATTTTACAACAAATGCACTTAGCTTTGGTAGAACCGATGTCAGGCAGCAATGTTCCAGCAGAAACTTCTGAGACAGGATCAGATTGAGACATCTTGCACAATGTAAAAGAAAAAACAACATATAAAGCAAAATTATCTATTTCCTTAAAGGGACACTGTACCCAAATTTTTTCTTTTGTAATTCAGAAAGAGCATGCAATTTTAAGCAACTTTCTAATTTACTCCTATTATCATTTTTTCTTCGTTCTCTTGCTATCATTATTTGAAAATGAAGGCATCTAAGCTTTTTTTTGGTTTCAGTACTCTGGACAGCACTTTTTTATTGGTGGATGAATTTATCCACCAATCAGCAAGGACAACCCAGGTTATTCACCATAAATGGGCCGGCATCTAAACTTACATTCTTGCATTTCAAATAAAGATACCAAGAGAATGAAGAAAATTTGATAATAGGAGTAAATTAGAAAGTTGCTTAAAATTTCATGCTCAATCTGAATCACGAAAGAAAATTTTTGGGTACAGTGTCCCTTTAAATGACAGTTTCAGGAATGGGAAAAAATGCAATAGCATAGGCCTCTGAAAAAAGCAAGAGGCAAACATACAAGGGGTATTGAAATAATGAAAAAGTTTGGCGCCAAGTATGACGCACAACGTAACGTAAACTTTTTTGGCGCCAAAAATAACTGGAAATGACACACTCGCGTCACTAATGACGCCGCTGTGTGAAAGGACTCAGCGTCACGTATGTTGTAAGTTGCGTCATAAACTTATTTTTTCGCGCCAAAAATGTTTTCGCGCCAGGAATGACGCAATAAAGTTTAGCATTTGACGCACCCGCGGGCCTAATACCCGCAATTGCAAGAATTAGTCAATTGAAAAAAAAGACTAAACCCCAGGTAAGAAATACATTTCTTCAAATGTTTATATTCCCCAAATATGAAACTGACAGTCTGCAGAAGGAAATTCATGAACCTGACTCATGGCAAATATAACTACAATACATATATAGAAATATATATATAAATATACATATATAGAAATAAAAAAACATACTTACCAAAAGACACCCATCCACATATAGCAGATAGCCAAGCCAGTACTAAAACAGTTATTAGTGGAGGTAGGAGATGAATCTCTACGACAGATAACAGAGAAGATATGAAATAGACCCCCATTAGGGAAATCATCGTATTCAAATAAGCGATACTCCCTTCATGTCCCTCTGACATTCGCTGTACTCTGCGAGGAATCGGGCTTCAACAATGCTGAGAAGCGCATATCAACGTAGAAATCTTAGCACAAACTTACTTCACCACCTCCATAGGAGGCAAAGTTTGTAAAACTGAATTGTGGGTGTGGCGAGGGGTGTATTTATAGACATTTTGAGGTTTGGGAAACTTTGCCCCTCCTGGTAGGATTGTATATACCATATGTCACTAGCTCCTGGACTCTTGCCAATTACATGAAAGAAAAATGGGGTTCCAAGTTCGTTTAAAGTGAGATATTTGGCAGGGCTATCCTTGTGAAGTCTGTATTGTGCATTTCCAATTCTCAGTGGAAAGGTCACATTTTTCAGAGTTAAATTAGAAGAAAAGGGGCAGGATAAATAAATCATGAAATTATATTACCATATTGGTTTACTACATACCTGCCAACATTTGCCAGATGCATTCTGGGATGCAGGAGGTTAAAGAGCTTGTGGGCAGTGGCCCAATGCCATTTTGTGGGCAGGACTGCGTTGGGAGTGACAGGTTGCATGGACAGTGGGTTTTTGGGTAGGCAGGCCATGAGTGTGGCTCTAGCAGTCCCCTAAAATCATGTCACTGAAAGACCAGAACTCTTAACCCATGACAATCCCACAGGACGGTTGTCAATATGCAAAATGAAAGGGTCACAAAACCCAAAAGTTTTCTTTCATGATTCAGATAGAGCATGCAATTTAAACAACTCTCTAATTTACCTCTATTATCAATTTTTCTTAATGTTCTGCCTATTTCTGGAGCATTATATGTCAGAAGTTTTCGACGAATGTTATCCATCTTCAAGGCCACTAGATGGCAGCACTATTTCCTGCCAGGTAATGCTCCAGATGCCTACCTAGGTATCTCTTCAACAAAGAATACCATTAGAACAAAGCAAACTTGATAACAGAAGTAAATTGGAACATTTTTGTTTTAAATTGCATACTATCTCGGAATCACAAAATATTTTTGGGTTTCATATCCCTTTAAACATTCTATATTGCGATCTCAATGTGTTCACATCCCTTTAATTCACAACTATTATACAAAAATGTATTATATTAAAGTAAAAACAATTAGTATTCTAAGGTTATGATGTTTAATATTTATTTTTTCCCACAAACAAACCAGTTGCAACAAACCCATATCAATGATTAGGGGTCGATTTATCAAGCTGCAGCGGACAGGGGCACACATAGGAGCCCCTGTCCGCCGCAGCTCACCTCTGGTGGGCTGAATTCCGCTGCCGGAATTCAGCATTGCACACAAGCGCTATTTTGCACTCGCGTGCAATCCCGTGCCCAGCCAATCACGAGACTGGGGAGATTGAAATTCGCCACTTAAGAGGTGGCAAAAGGTTAGGGAATCAGTGGTCTGATGACCGCTGCTTGTTAAATACAGTCTGCAGGTTCTCTTGTGAGAACCTGCAGTCGTAGGGGGTTGAAGTCTGGCGAAAGCCTTTGGTAAATCGACCCCTTAGTGCATCCCTGTTAACTATCTAGGACAAAGGAAAAAAGTGGGGTCTTCTCAAAACTTTTAAAATAGCTGAGCAAAAATGGCTTATTATGGTGTTTTTAACTTCAAGGTCATTTTAACCCGATCAAGGACAACTCCTGAGACAGTATGTGCATTTTTATTCAATTTGATTTTCCTAAACGGGACATTGTACATGAAAGCATTTTCAGTAGTAATTATACCTGCTGAAGTGTATTTATTTGCAGAAAGATCCTTTATCTTTAGTTAGGCATTTAAACTAGCTGAGTTTGCCTGTAGAAACCACCACTTACTCTGAAAATATGAATAACAAACATATTATCTGTAGAAAAGATATGTAAATTGGAGCAAACAACAGTAATTCATCTCCCGGTGGCAGGCAGGTGAGATTTTTTAAATCTGAAATAGCTATGTTTAGACATAGATAACATTAGCAGGTCTGCTTTAGCTGTATGAGCAGCCCATTTTTATGGGTATGGTCTTAAGAACCTACAAAGAAGAGATGTGACAGCACCACAATTTCAACAGGTGAAAGGCTTTATTGGAGGAACTAAGACCCCAAAAACTGCAATGATTCGGACCTACATTACATGGTCCAAAACGTCGCCATTTTTTGAGGTCTTAGGGTCTCCAATAAAGCCTTTCACCTGTTGAAATTGTGGTGCTGTCACATCTCTTCTTTGTGGACTGTTAATTTTGGAGGATACAGATACTTCTTTGTGACAGGCACACTTTAAAAGAAAATACAAGGAAGGGTGCTGGACTCTATAATTGTTTGCTGTGAATTATGTCCTTAAGAAGAACAGATAATAAACAAATGTTACAGCACAGTGTCCCTTTAAGGTGTTGACTCTTGTGAAATATATACATTTATTGGGTAACATTAGATGTGTGGTATAGTTTATCTCTGCTAAATAAAGGAGGGCAAGTTTTAGGAATGTCATACATATTCCATACATGGGTAGCCCCATGACATGTTGCAGGCTAATCTAGCCACAGCATTAAGAAAACCTATACAGTATTCTTCACAGAATTGTTTTGTCAGCCCGGCGGAACTATAAAGTAGCCATGTGGTGGCAGATTAATACTTTGTAATATTATAATTTTCTGTTATTTATAAAGGTTAAAGGGACAGTATACACTCATTTTTGTATAACTGCATGTAATAGACACTATTATAAATAATAAGATGCACAGATACTGATATAAAAATCCAGTATAAAACTGTTTAAAAACTTACTTAGAAGTTCTTAGTTTAGCTCTGTTGAAAAGGTAGCTGGAAAGCCCACTGCAAGTGGGAAATAAGACACTCCCCCTCCCCCTTCTTTTGCATATGAAAAGACCCTTTACACAAACAGGAGCAAGCTGAAGAAGGTAGCTAACGGTATTCACATAAAACTTTGGGGCTTGGTTACAAGTCTGAAAATCAGAACAATGTTATTTAAAAATAAGCAAAATTATACATTTTTAAAAAAAAAAAAAAAACTTTATGAGCTATATAAATAGATCATCTAAAAAACATTTATGCAAAGAAAATATGAGTGTATAATGTCCCTTTAATTAAGTTATCCAAAGCTCAAATAAATTCGAGAAATTTATTTAAAGGGCCATAAACCCCCAGGTTATTTTTTCATGATTCTGAGAGAGCATGCAATTTTAAACAACTTTCCAGTTTTACTTCTTTGATCTAATTTGCTTTGTTCCTCTTGGTATGTTTTGTTGAAAGCATACCTAGGTAGGCTCAGAAGCAGCAGTGCACTACTGAGAGCTAGAATTTGTTTGTTATCTGTTGTCAGTGGTTTAACTGAAACGTCCAGCTAGTTCCCAGTAGTGCATTGCTGCTTTTCCAACAAAAGAATGAAGCAAACTTTATAATTGAAGTAAATTGGAAAGTTCTTTAAAATTGTCTGTTTTTCAGCTTGAAAAAGCTGGGATCAGAGTCAGACCAGTACAGACATTTGTATTACCTAACGGTCAGAACTTTAGAGCTTCCAAATGATTACAAATTGTAAAGCTATTTGTCTTATGCCCATTTAGTATCTGACTAATACAGTCTGTTTTTCTGTCCTCGTTTTTAATAAAAAAAATTAACTACTATATCCTGGGAGTATTCTTGTGAGACGTGGGGCTTTATACCTGCAACACCACTAAGAGCTTAGTTATAGCTCTCTCCAATGTGAGTATTGTTCCTTCCTTACATATCTTCCTGTGATCCTCTGCAATCAAGCACCGGAGGCAAATTTTTTGCCTATTTGGACTTTCCTTTAACATATCCTTGCATATTTGCACTTTTGTATTATATGTATTTATTTGAGTGCTAGCAGTTTATTAGTAATCACCTATTTTTTATGTTTTATTAGAGGACAGTTATGTGTATGATCTTGCTCCTCAGTTAAATTGTGTGTTCATAAAAGTTTATAAAGTGAAGAGTAAAGTTTAAAATTAAAAAGTTTACAAAGTAGCCTAAGTTAGGCGTATGTACAGTACCCACTGTAAAAAAATAAAAGTATTTGTTGCACATACAGCTGTTCTGTGTGTTATTGTGTACATAACATACAGTATCTTGTACCAGCAACAGCCTACAGACTCATCATTGTTAGCCCTGCAAGCTCCAGTTGTGGTAAGTACTTTGCTATGTATACAGTACTTTAGATAAGTTGTTTGAACATCCAAATCATTTAACGGCCAGTTTCACAGAACGTATTGCGGACGTTAAGTGACGCATACCTGTATAGACGAACGTAGTATTGGTTTATATACTATAAATATATATTATCAGACCCAGTAAGACAGGAAGCTCATAAAGCCTTATGGCGATAAGGCAACTGGTAAATATCAGCTTATGCCTATGGTTGCAATTCCATATGGGGCACAATGGATTTAAAGGCAAAAATAAATGATGGGAGGACCGTTGGGAGTGAGGCAAAGTAATAGACTGCAAAAGATAATCTCACCATACTTATATGTGCTAGGGAAAAAGTCAACTACCTACTTCCAATTCCTAACAGTTTGAGAGAGGTGAGGGCAGGGATTTTGATTCTATTCTTTATCCTTTTCTTAAGGGAACATATAAGTGCAAAAATAAAATGCTATAATATGTTAGAGCATTTTATTATTGCACTATTGCTTGTGTATAACCGTTTAATCCCTTGCAAAGGGGATAAAGATATCATTTGAGGAGACAGAGTATTATTACTACTTGTTGAGGGCTTTTGAAAAATAACTGTTAAGAAGCACAGACCATTCATTACTAATACACACATTAAAAGATTGTACCAGCTTGCAATGTGTTGCATTGATGTATATCTCCTCAGAAATCTTTACCACATTTAGATCACAAGGAGAAAGTTATCTTGTTGCGGAGTTCTTTTTGTCCAATAACTTTTCAAAAACATAATTTCCTAGGCATATAGGAGACAGCGGTTCATCCTCTGAAGGGTTGGTCTCTATCCCTTTTCCCTGTGTGTTGGAAACCTCTGTCTTCCTGCAGGACCCAGTTTTTGAGCCATCACAGGTTTCCTGGCACATGGGCTTGTCATGCCCTTCAGTAAGTCATATTTGATGTCCCTTGTATTGATTTGGGCATTCATTATTATTTCTAAGCATTGGTGAATATTCAGCTAATTAACACAAACAGCTCATACAATGCCTCGGTACAATACAAACCTAAGGAAACAGTTTTAGAGGGGACTCCTAAATACACAGACTAATGCAGCATTCCTGGGTACCCAGGCAGTCAACTTGGGTATCATTTATCTAAGGACTAGGAGACCAGAAGGTTTTAATATTGAAGGGGACATAATTAATTTTTGGCAACGTAAGTAAATATATAATTCACTCTTAATGTCCAGTGATATAGCTTATGTTATGTTAATACTGAATTCGTGCCTGAACAAATAATCTCTAATTTAAGCCTAATATTACAGTGATCATTTTTCATTTTCTATACTAACGTTTCACACATTTAATATCTTAATCCTTACTTCTTATATTTTTTATCTTAATATGCATACTCAGCGACATATATTGTCAGCTCACCTAAATGGATCTACTAAAGTTTGATCCATTAACTATTTAAGTAAATGTTTTGTGTTAAAGATGACTGAGGTTACGTTTCAGCAAATAAATATGAAGGAAAGTGTAACTGAATTCTAAGTAAGCCTAGCCTGTAGTAATATGCATATCCCTAGTATGCTGTCAATAGATAAAAATAATACATAACTTAGGAAATTTTTGTGAGTATTAGGTGGTCTTTTTGAGCTTACATATTTAATGGCAATGTATGGCCCTTTAATTCTCGATCTGGCACTCCAGCTCTGGTGCATAAATAACAGGCTGTATTCTGATATAACTATCAAGTATTTCCTTGTTCCCTTAATGATTACCCCTGCACATATGTAATCGGTCATAACTTGTATTATATATCATATACCTGTATATCCATTGTTAACTGTCACCATACAGTATTCGTTTCAATAATTATATAAGGTAATGTCCTTTTTCACTTTAATTATTCACTAGACGCAGGGCTATTTAAGCCCTGCGTTCATTTGCACAAAGTATGTCTATGAGTAAGGCTTGAACTTAGCCGAAACGCGTAAGACAATACAGCTTATTGTTCTTATGAACCTAATCCTGTTTTAAGAAAATGTTTTTCTTATGGTTTTCGAATAAAGCTTGAAGATTTTTACAGAATTGTGCCTTGAGACTCACCCGGTTATTTGTGTGCTATTACATTTTGGAGAATTTTACCGGGTTGGAATCTCGGCACACAGTGGTGCTTTGGGGCTACGGAGACGTAGGAGGGAATACCATTGGCTGAGAGGACAGACTGCTTCACAGACCGGAAGTACACTGTGAAGGCGTGCAGCGAGACAGCATTGCAGTCGAGTTGGAGCGGCATATTCTTTTACAGACGCCGGGGAGCAGGCAATCAGTTTTACAAGCAGGAGAGTAAGGTCCGGTGAGAGGCACGGGTAAGCGAGCTTCCGGCAAAAGGATTCAGGAGTGGTGTGGTGAGTTGAGCACCATTCCAGTTTTAGTCGTTACCATACTTGCTATACCGTAGACCTTGTTACTTCTCTACAAATGCCTCCATGACATACGACTGTGAATACAAGCCTAAACTAAACTTAAGTGTCTGTTAGACGTCCTGTTTTATTCTAACCTAACTACTGACTGAACTTGGGATTCCCTCCCCATACATCACACACCTTGAGCTGCACTGGGAAGATTTTCCATGTTCTGTCTAACTTGGGTATCTTCCCACATTAGTACAGAGTGTAACGTTACAGCATTATTTGGTTCCAGGCAGACTGATTTTAAGGGAACTTGGCATGTGGAGTGTGAGGACATTGGGACGGATGCATCCCAACATCTCACATTTAAGCTTGGGTGTCACCATTTTTAAAATAATGTTTTTATTTATATCCAAAAGAAAAAATTAAATATCAAAGACAAAAAGAAAACACTACATACATTTCTCCCACAACACTGGATAAAGCAGTAAAAAAAATTTCATATATAAGCCTGCCTCGCAGGGTGTAGTGCCACATATTAAACCATAATAAACATATTACTCTGTAAATCAACGGCCGATGCAGAAGAAACAAACAGTAAATATATACCAAGTTCCTGTAGTGTAACGTGATCCAAAAATCTATTGGTTAATTTTTTCTTTTTTAGACAAAACTTAAAACAAAACCAATCAGCCCCCACCCCCCCCAAAAAAAGAAACAAAATAAAACAAACAACCAAACAAAAAAAACGAAGAAAGAAAAAAAGAAGAAAAAAGAATAAGAGGGGGGGGGGGGGAGAGAAAGGGAAAAGATAAATGGAAACGGTAGGTTACCACTGACCCAGCAGTACTAACTCTGAACTCCTAAATGGGTAAATCAATTGATCCACCTCATTAGGAGACAGAGTTTTAATTAAAACTGACCATTTTTAAAAAACTGCCCAATATCACGTTCATCATTCAGATTAGTATCCATCTGTTCTAGAATACATTGCTTCTTAAAACAATTCCTGATCTCCAATATGCTGGGAGTCGCTTTCTCTTTCCATTTTTTGAACACTAAATATCTGGCTGCTAGTGTGGCCATATTAATGATTTTATTATTAGCCTGCACATCCTTTGTATTATTCCAAAGGAACACTATATGTACCAATGATAAAACCAGAGGAGAGACCTTCAGTATCTTGTTAAACCAGTACTCTAGTTTCAACCAGAAAAAAATCAGATTTTTTAGCAATCCCAAATCATATGCACAAGGTTAGCTGAGGGAAAAGAGCATTCGGGACATTTGTTAAAATTAAGATTTCCCCACCTAGAACCTTTATCCGGGGTATAATAAGTCTTGTGTAGTAATTTAATGTTTGATTCCCTCCAAGTTGTAGAGTGACTCGCATGACTTTTAAAATAGAAGATTGGATAAGACTAACATCCAGATTACTTTGCAATATTGCTACATTCCAGTTAGAAAAGATCTTCTCCAAATTAGAGACACCCTTAAGGGAACACAATAATTGGTAGCATAAGGAGATTGACATATGTCCATTTTTGACCAAATCAATCCAATTCTCCAAACTCCCCAAAGACTAGTTCCAACCAGATTCATTTGTTAATTTAAAGGGACAGTCAACACCAGAATTTTTGCTGTTTAAAAAGAAAGATAATCCCTTTATTACCCATTCCCCAGTTTTGCATATCCAACACAGTTATAATAATACACATTTTACCTCTGTAATTATCTTGTATCTAAGCCTCTGCTGACTGCCCCCTTATTTCAGTTCTTTTGACAGACATGAAGTTTAGCCAATCAGTGCTCACTCCTAGGTCACTTTACGTGCATGAGCTCAATGTTATCTATATGAAACATGTGAACTAATGCCCTCTAGTGGTCAAAATGTATTCAGATTAGAGGCAGTCTTCAAGGTCTAAGAAATTAGCATATGAACCTCCTAGGTTTAGCTTTCAACTAAGAATACAAAGAGAACAAAGCAAAATGGGTGATAAAAGTAAATTGGGAAGTTGTTTAAAATTGCATGCCCTATTTAAATAATGAAAGTTTTTTTTGGACTTGACTGTCCCTTTAAGAACAAAGTGCCTTGCTTTATTGGAGAGGTTAAATTCTCCCTTGAAGGAGCCGAAAGTTTTAACACATGCCCTGTCCTTATCTATCAGGTGGGAAGCATTATCAAGACCCAAATTGTGCCACCTTTGAAAAAGTGCCGATTGCAGACCCGCTTGGAATTGGGGGTTCCCTACCAGTGGCATATACTTAGAAACCTTGTAATCCAACGCTAGAATATTACAGCTTAATATCCTTCCTCTTCAAAATCAGAGTAATATTCTGAAGAACATATAAAAGTTTTGGGAGGAGGGTCATCTTAAACAGGGCTATACGACCTGAGATAGAAAGAGAAAGATTTTGCCAGTTTTTCAGACTTTCCTTAATTTTGCCCAATACCAGAAGAACATTAAGACTGTACCACTTGTCAGGATTAGAGGAGATAGTAATACCAAGATACTTAAATGATTTAGAAACTTTTCTAAAGTGTATATTTGTAAGAGATTCTTTATTTTGCCTAATCCACAGTAGCTCAGACTTTGTAGTATTCACCCTATATCCTGAAAAAGATCCAAATTGTTCAATAATTAATAAAAGCTTAGGTTTATTAGTTCTAGTGTTTGTAGTATAAATAAGAATATCATAAGCATACAGTGCTATTTTAAGCTCCTTATTACCTATTTTAATACCCTGCAGTTGCTGTCTAACCATAATTGCCAAGGGTTTAATTTAGACATTGAAGAGAAGAGGAGAGGAGAGAGAGGACACCCCTGAGTTTCTCTTCTTAACAATATCTCTGCAGAAACCATGCCCTTTATTAACATCTTTGTAAATGGTTTATTGTACAAGTTGACGATAAACCTGAGGAACTTACCCTTAAGGCTAAATCGAGACAAAGAAAACAATAAATAGAATGCATTTTCAGCATCATTTGAAATAATTGCTAAGTCAAGGGTCCCCCCCCCCCCCAAGACCAACCTATCCAAAGTTTTAAAGTGGTCAATAGTAACTAAGACTTCATTTATTTTTTGCTGAAGAATTCCGCTTGTTCAGAAAACCAGCTTGATCTTTGTGCGAGGGAGAAGAGATTGTAATCTTTGCGCTAAGATAGAAGTGAGTATTTTATAGTCCGAGTTCAAAAGAGCTATAGGTGTGGTGTGAATCCAGAGGCTACTCTTGGAGTAGAGTCAGGATTCCTAGGATTTTGTCTTTTTTCTCTAGAAGGGTCTGGAGAAGGGTTTGTCAGCTAGTACTCTGAAAGGTCAGATTTCTGCGCTGTCTATTTTATTGCATAAGCTTTTGGCGGATGCGCCTGACGTGCAATCTTTTTGTCAGGCCTTGGTTAGGATCAGGGAGTTTAAGTCCGTTACTCCTCCTTGGAGTCTTAACCTTGTTCTTAGAGTTTAACAGCGGGCTCCGTTTGAACCTATGCACCTTATCTTGGAAGGTTTTGTTTCTTGTTGCTATTTCTTCTGCTCTGAGAGTTTCGGAATATTATTCAGGAGATTGTGGTTCCTTCTTTGTGTCCTAATCCTTCTCCTAAGGAGCGTTTATTGCCCAACAATGGAACAATGGAAAATCAACATTTTATTACCTTATCTCTGCTTTATCACACTGGGAGTGTAATTTCTTCTGCTGGCTGTGTTTACAAAGCTTATCTATAGCTGGTACGCGCGGCCACAAACTTTCAGAATAGGTGGGGATACCACATGTTAAATTAACAATTTCAAATGCCAATATAAGGGTAAAGGAGCTACTTGTAAACAATTTAATACACTCCAGCAGGTAAAGTGGATCATTGGGAACAAATTAAAGGGGAGAAAAATTTTGAGTAAACTGTCCCTTTAAGGGACACTAGGTAGCGATAGAACACAAGAAATCTGCCAGAGTAAGAAAGGCCACTGAGATTATTGACTATGCTAATAAGCCACCTGGTGTAGTGTATAAAGGTGTGCATGCATGGTATTACCTGTTATGACATGACTAAGGGCAGAAGGCCCAAAATGTGGTCTATACTTGTTCCCTCAATGTTGGAATAAAATAAGATTTTAAAGCAAAATCCACAGTGCTGCGGTTTTTCTACTTGTATACTTACCTCTGATTGCATGTGAGTACATTGGAAGATGCTGGACAGTGTTTGACTTTTATTGTGACTACAGAGCTACAATGCAGATGGGTGTTGCTGTGAAGGTTGCAAGGTGTTTAGTATTATTACAGCCTTGAACCTATTTTCCTGCACCCAAAATTAAATAACCTATAACCTAAGTGTTATAATACTCCAGGTGTTTAGTCACCATGTAACCCCCATTTAGACAGAGATTTGTAAAATGAGCTGTAGTCTTTAAAAAGTAGCTGGTAAGAAGTGGTCATTTTGCTTTGCTCCTTTTCAATTATATTTATTTCAACCTCTATTTTATAATCTTACTAGAAACTGCTACAATGTCACATTACATATGTCTAAATGAAACAACCCTAATTAAGGTGCAGGGATCAATTTTTATTTTACTAAAGCCACTATTACTGTATGTGAATTATTTTGTTGTTCATATGCATGGCTAAATTATAGCACTGTTTTATCATTCATCATGTTATATGATGCTGGGCTCCCCTCTAATGTAGCTACATTTGCTCCTTATTTATCCCTTCACCCCTCTTTCAACTTGTTATAAGTTAATTTGTGATAATTATATTATGTTTGGATTTCTCTCTACTGCCATATGTTTCGGTGCTTACGTATATTCTCTTCTTAAATGGAAAGAGTCCACAGCTGCATTCATTACTTTTGGGAATTAAGAACCTGGCCACCAGGAGGAGGAAAATACACCCCAAACCAACTGTTTAAATACTATTCCCACTCCCCTCATCCCCCAGTGATTCTATGCCTTTTGTCCCAGGAGGTTGGCAGAGAAGTGTCAGAATTTTTAATATTCGTCTCTTATGGAAGGTAGTACTCTTCGGCATGGGACAGGAGTTTTAATAAGTCCTGCCAGTATCTCAGTGAGGGCTTGGATGAAAGTTTTAATCCGGGGATGCAGGGAGAGTCTTTCTGCGAAACCATCCCGACTCATTAACAGCTCCTCAAGCAATCGGCGTTGTCAAACTTCGCTCTGCTGCCTACTTTCTTCTCTCAAGTCCATGGTGGAGACGATGCCACTATTCGTCGCACTTGAAAGGCCGTGTTCCTGTTCCACGGCATAGATTCCGGTAAGATTGTTTCATTTTACTTTATCATCAATGTACTGTAACGTGAATGTTTTCCCAAGAGGCTACCACACCTTGGCGGGTCTAACTATATGACATAAGGGTCTCAGTGAGTCTGTTAGTATCTTGGAATCGAGGTTTAATATTTCCTGAGGGGGGTTATTGAACAGGGGGGTTTATAATCATGTTTCTTATGTGATTGAACCTGCTTATGTGTGATGTTTATGGGCTCGTGGTTGGAACTTTAAGGTCTTTGGAAGTGACGCAGCCTTTCGGTTGGGTTTGCTTTTTTTGACTGTACGGTTCACCTTGTGTTCGGGCGAGGTTATGCTCCGTTCCCCATTTCCGCATTCCTGACCGCGTGGCAAAGGAGATATTCTAGTCCGCAGGGGTCTGGTCATAGGAGGTGGTGAGTGCCCAAGCCATTGTGGGTGTCAGGTGCTGTTTTTGTTTTAATACTTTAGTCCATATTGATATTTCCTCTATCCAGTTATGAAGGATTCTGATGCTGAGACTGTGCTCATTTCAGATTCAGTTACAGAGGATTCTGATACTGAGGCTATTGTAATTTCAGATTAGTGATGACTCCGAATTGGCCTCGTTGACACATGTCGACCAGTTTTGTTCCGTATGCCAGCTTGGGGAATCAGGGGACTGCTGAGCCATCCGTCTCTGGGGGCCCCATCCTCCAAGAGGCGAGTTCCCTACCAAATTATACTTCTACACATACGGGTAACCCATTCTTTGGTTCCTCCATGCGGGGTGGCGTGTTCCACCCTGAGATTGCAGCACGTTTTCGCTTCCAGATAATATTAGCGATGGTAGGTCTGCAGAGTCCAGACGTTCATTTGAGATTGTGCTTGTGCCCTATTGTCCCGGGTCTTCCACCTTGGGGTAGGCCTCTTCAGTTCCCCGTGGGTGTAACTGTTCCGGAGTGTTGTGCCTTTCGTTACAGGATTGTGCGCCTTAGTGTGTTGCTTAGAAATCTTTTTCAGTTATTGAATGACCCTATCGTTAACAGATATGGGGACTTTCAGTCTGATAATTCAAATAGTGCACCTCAGACATGTGGGGTTATCTCCTGTTTGTCATTTGTTTGAGATCTTTCCCAGTTTTTTGTAAGACAGTGCTCCGTTTGGCTGGTTCTGCGGGCCTGTGTCTTTTGGGCGTTAACCTTCGGGTTGCCTTATATTTTATTTTGTATCCGATGGGATGTCTTATTTGTGTTTACTTCCTTCCGGAGCTATCTGGGATCGATAATCTGTTACTTCTTCGGAAGTTGTTTGGACAGGTTAGTCCTATGTCTAAAGGGACAGTCAACACCAGAATTTTTGTTGTTTTAAAACATAATCCCTTAATTACCAATTCCCCAGTTTTGCATAACCAACAGTTAGAATTATACAAATTTTACCTCTATCTTGTATCTAAGCCTCAGCAGACTGCCCCCATATTTCAGTTCTTTTGACAGACTTGCATTTTAGCCAATCAGAGCTGTCTCCATGGTAAATTCACATGCATCAGCTCAATGTTATCTATATGAAACACGTGAACTAATGCCCTCTAGTGGTGAAAAATGCATTTAGATTAGAGGCAGCCTTCAAGGTCTAAGAAATTAGCATATGAGCCTCCTAGGTTTAGCTTTCAACTAAGAATACAAAGAGAACAAAGCTAAATTGGTGATAAAAGTAAATTGGAAAGTTGTTTAAAATTACATGCCCTATTTGAAACATGAAAGTTTTTTTGGACTTGACTGTCCCTTTAATAATGTCTGTTTTCCTTTTATCCCCTATGTGTAGAAGCTGGTCCTGTTGGGTTCGTTTGGTTTTGTGGCTGTTCAGACACGTGGCACTGTTTCTGCTGAATCGGTAGTAGCGCTGAGTGCTCAAGTTATCATTGTTTTTTTATGTTCAACTAAGCATTTGAGAGGACCTGTGGGTTCACAAAGTGGGAAAGGATTTTTTCAGTCCTTATAGCCTTCAGTCATGGATGACCGGGCAGGGGAGTGTTCCACTGCGTCACTCCAACATCTGATTTAATCAGAACCTGGAGTTCCCCTCCATGTGGGTGGGGGGCTGACGGAAACTGGAGGGCATAGTGTCCCTTTGCCACTGGTTGAGTGGTTTGGCCTTCAGTGTTTAGGCTCTTGGATGGTCCTATGGGGCTTGATCCAACAGCTTGTATGGATAGCTTTCCAGCATGCGGAAGGTTTTGTATTTTGAAACCTATTGCAGTTTTTGGCACCTTTAAAGGGGTGCGTGTCAGGTGTTTCTAGGTATGGTTCTTACTCTAGGCCGCGAAAGGTCTATCCGAGTTATGAGACCTTGGGTCTTCTTCCATTGTCTCCAGGTGGGTTAGATCTCCTTTTGGGGATCTGTGTTCCGGACGTTGGTTGATCCCTGTGAGTACTTTTTTAGCTTGGGTTTTCCCGGAGCTGGGTAGGTTTAGCACTTTTTCTCTCCCCTGTGTGGAGGTAATGGGGAGACTAGCCCTGCTAGTAGGGTTATGGGATCTTCAAGGTATCCCTTCTGTTGCCCTGTAGCGTTGTGAAGTCTCTCTTCATTTGATTTCTAGCCTTGCTCCTTGGAGAGTTGGACTTTATCTAGGGGTGGTTCCTTCATTTGGTCAGAGCTTTCGCGTTCTCTGCGCTGTCCAGATTTTCTGGATATGCTCTATTCCTTTTGTCTGGCTTTTTGGCCAGTCAGGGTATTTAGTTACAGGGTATAGTTGCCTGAACTATTAGGTCCCCGGACCTGTTTTTTCTTCCCGAGCCTTCCTCTTTCTGGGGCTTCGCTCCTGTCCCAGTTTTGGGTCGTTTGAATCTCAGGGCTGGTCGGGATGTTCCACGGTGATGAGAACTGGGGCTATGTCCTTGCTCCATCTACCTGACCGGGCCAGGTTTGGCCCGGTCTATCGGAGTATTTTTTATTCCTTGCCACAGAGTAACCCGTGTCATCTGGGGTTAGCTTGGTGGCTTGCGCCTCAAGATTGGTGGGTTTCTACCCAGCTGCTGGCGCTGGATTCCAGTTTCTAGTGTGCCTTAGGGTTGCATTCCCCTATTAGTTTGTCAGTGTACCCGTGGATTCTCTGCTCTGCAGGCGAATGGGCTGGCTGTGTCTCTGTTGGGCGAAATACTTGTGTGGGGGTCCTTTCTAGGACATTTGCGGTGGATTTTTTCTTCACGTTTAGCCAGTGGCTTCGGGCCTTGAGGACGGTTATTGCTCTTTCGGCCTCTTCCCTTTTCTTTAGGGGATATTCGCTTCATCGGGAGACGGAGTCCTCACTAGGGGCTTCTCCTGGTCGGGAAGTAGGTGGACTTGGTTCCACCTGGAATCTTGCTGGTTCCATGTCAGACTGTGGGGCCTTGTTTTGATAGATCCTTGGGTCTATGGCCTTGTCTGTTTTCAGAGTAGGGCTGTACTTGTACTCTGGGGGGGGCTCTGCCATCTTTACGCTCGCTCCTGTACCAGTTTCGGGATCTTTGTTCCCTTATATTGGTGGCCCAGCTGAGTCTGCAGGTCAGGATGCCTGAGCAGGTCTATGGGTCACAGTATCCTTTGGGTCTATTCTGATAGCTCAGTCTGCTAGAAGATGGGTTTTCCTTTCTCTCCTTTGACAGGAGACAGTTTCCTCTTCCCTCAGGTTCTGAGGATATTCTCTTAGCTCAGCATACTAATGCACTGTGGCTACTCTGCATTGTAGCAAACCGAGTGTTGCACGTTTGATCCCCAGCGAGGTCTACTTAGCCTTCTTCCTTTCGAGGTTGATAAGATGAGCAGTGCCTTGAGTCCCTTAAGGGGGATTAGTCACGCTTTACAAGAACATTCATGACATAGCTCCCTCTGCGTTCTCAAACTTGGGGTTTCACCTGGGTCTATTACACGCTCTTTCACAACAGACGATGATCTGGATTTCCACAGATCTTGGTGTGTTGTACTTTCACAAGAAGGCATATGGCTCCAAAAAGAGGCGAACGTCACAAGCGACCACCTTCTTCCGTATTCAGATACTAACGAAGCCTCCAACTGCCGATGTCTACTAAAAATCAATAAAAATGGTTAAACACACAAAAAAGTGCAGTTAATGGCTAGTGATCAGATGATTGCAGTTGTAGAGTGTGGAGAAAAAGGCATCATAAAGAAGGAAATTTATGCTTACCTGATAAATTTATTTCTTTTACGATATGACGAGTCCACTGATTTCATCCTTACTTATGGGATATCGCCTCCTGGTCAGCAGAAGGAGGCAAAGAGCTCCACAGCAGAGCTGCACAAATAGCCCCTCCATTCCCTCCCCTCATTCGACTGAAGTTAGGAAGAGAAAAGAAAAGCCAAGGAGCAGAGGTGACTGAGGTTTAACTAAAATAAAAACCTGTCCTTAGAAAAATAACAGGGTGGGCCGTGGAATCGTCATATCGTAAAAGAAAGAAATTTATCAGGTAAGCATAAATTTCCTTTTCTTTTACAAGATATGACGAGTCCACGGATTTCATCCTTACTTTTGGGATACAATACCAAAGCTATAGGCCACAGATGAAAGGGAGGGACAAGACAGGAACCTAAATGGAAGGCACCACTGCTTGAAGAAGCTTTCTCCCAAAAACTCCTATCACTAACACAGGCAAAGAGAATGACGGGGGGGGGGGGAAGGGAGGGGCTATTTATGCAGCTCTTTGCCTCCTCCTGCTGACCAGAAGGCGATATCCCATAAGTAAGGATGAAATCCGTGGACTTGTCATATCTTGTAAAAGAAAAGGAAATTTATGCTTACCTGATAAATATATTTCTTTTACGATATGACGAGTCCACGGATTTCATCCTTACTTATGGAATATCACCTCCTGGTCAGCAGGAGGAGGCAAAGAGCTCCACAGCAGAGCTGCATAAATACTTCCTCCCCCCCCAACCCAGTCATTCGAGAAAGGAAAAGCCAAGAAACAGAGGTGACTTAAGTTTAACAAAAAATAAAAACCTGTCTTAGAAAATGACAGGATGGGCCGTGGACTCGTCATATCATATAAGAAATACATTTATCAGGTAAGCATAAATTTCCTTTTCTTTTACAAGATATGACAAGTCCATGGATTTCATCCTTACTTATGGGATACAATACCAAAGCTATAGGACACGGATGAAAGGGAGGGGACAGGAACAGAAGGCACCACTGCTTGAAGAACTTTTCTCCCAAAAACAGCCTCAGACAAGGCAAAAGTATAAAATTTGAAAAAAGTGTGAAGAGACGACCAAGTTGCAGCCTTGCAAATCTGTTCAACAGAAGCATCATTTTTAAATGCCCATGAGGAAGCCACAGCCCTAGTAGAATGAGCCGTAATTCGTTCTGGAGGCTGCTGTCCAGCAGTTCATATGCAACACGGATGATACGTAGCCTTCTAACCCCTACATTCCCAGCAAAAACAATAAATAATGAAGATGTTTGATGAAAATCCTTAGTTGCCTGCAAGTAGAACTTCAAGGCACGGACTACGTCCAAATTATGTAACAGACGCTCCTTCTTAGAAGAAGGGTTAGGACACAAGGAAGGAACAACAATTTCCTGATTAATATTTCAGTTAGAAACCACCTTAGGAAGAAAACCAGGTTTGGTACGTACCACCACCTTATCAGAATGGAAAATAAGATAAGGAGAATCACATTGTAATGCCGAAAGCTCAGAAACTCTTCGAGCAGAAGAAATAGCAACCAAAAATAAAACATTCCAAGATAACTTAATATCTATGGAATGCATAGGTTCAAACGGAAACCCTTGAAGAACATTAAGAACTAAATTCAAACTCCAAGGAGGAGCAATTGGTCTAAATACAGGCCGGATTCTAGTCAGGGCCTGACAAAAAGACTGAACATCTGCCAGACGCTTGTGTAGCAAAATAGACAAAGCAGAAATCTGTCCCTTTAAGGAACTTGCTGACAACCCTTTCTCCAACCCTTCTTGGAGAAAAGATAAAATCCTGGGAATCCTAACCCTACTCCATGAGTAGCCCTTGGATTCGCACCAACAAAGATATTTACGCCATATTTTATGGTAAATTTTTCTAGTAACAGGCTTACGTGCCTGAAGCAAAGTATCAATTACCGCATCAGAGAACCCCCGCTTAGATAAAATCAAGTGTTCAATCTCTAAGCAGTCAGCTGCAGAGAAATTAGATTTGGATGATGGAAGGATCCCTGAATGAGAAGGTCCTGCCTCAATGGAAGCTTCCAGGGCGGCAGAGAGGACATGTCCACCAGATCGGCATACCAAGTCCTGCAAGGCCACGCAGGAGCGATTAGAATCACCAAAGCCCTCTCCTGTTTGATTTGTGCAATCACCTGGGGAAGGAGAGCAAGCGGTGGAAACACATAGGCTAGGTTGAACGACCAAGGCACTGCCAAGGCATCTATCAGTTCGGCCTGAGGATCCCTGGACCTGGATCCGTATCTTGGGAGCTTGGCATTCTGACGAGACGCCATCAGATCCAATTCCGGTCTGCCCCACCTAAGAATCAGGGTGGCAAAGACCTCCGGATGGAGTTCCCATTCCCCCGGATGAAACGTCTGTCTGCTCAAAAAATCCACCTCCCAGTTGCCCACTCCTGGGATGTAGATTGCTGACAGATAACAAGAGTGAGCCTCCGCCCACCGAATTATCTTGGATACTTCTGTCATCGCTAAGGAACTCCTTGTTCCTCCCTGATGATTGATGTAAGCCACAGTCGTGATGTTGTCTAACTGAAAGCGGATGAATTTGGCCGAAGCCAACTGCTGCCAAGCCTGAAGCGCATTGAATATTGCTCTCAATTCCAGAATATTGATTGGAAGTAGAGCCTCTGATCGAGTCCACACACCCTGAGCCTTCAGGGAATTCCAGACTGCGCCCCATCCTAGTAGACTGGCGTCCGTTGTCACTATCACCCATGAAGGTCTGCGGAAGCACGTCCCTTACAGATGATCCTGAGACAACCACCAAAGAAGAGAGTCTCTTGTCTCCTGACCCAGATCTATCGGAGGAGACAAATTTGCATAATCTCCATTCCACTGTCTGAGCATGCTCAGCTGTAGAGGTCTGAGATGAAAACGAGCAAACGGAATGATGTCCATTGCCGCCACCATCAATCCAATTACCTCCATGCACTGAGCCACTGATGGCCGAGGATTGGACTGAAGGGCTCGGCATGTATTCAGAATCTTCAACTTTCTGACTTCCGTTAAGAAGATTTTCATGGATATAGAATCTATTAGAGTTCCCAGGAAAGGAACCCTTGTCTGTGGAATTAGTGAACTCTTTTCTAGATTCACCTTCCACCCGTGAGTCCCTAGAAAGGACAGAACTATGTCAGTATGAGACTGTCAGTTGATAAGACAACGCTTGGATCAGAATATCGTCCTTTGTGAAGATTCTGGGTGCCGTGGCCAGCCCGAAAGGTAGAGCCACGAACTGAAAATGTTTGTCCAGGAAGGCAAACCTTAGGAGCTGGTGATGATCTTTGAGGATAGGAAAATGAAGATATGCATCCTTTAAGTCCACGGTAGTCATATATTGACCCTCCTGGATCAATGGAAGAATTGTCCAATAGTCTCCATCTTGAAGGATGGAACTCTGAGAAACTTGTTTAGACTCTTGAGATCTAAAATGGGTTGGAACTTTCCCTCTTTTTTGGGAACCACGAAAAGGTTTGAGTAAAACCCCTGCCCCTGTTCTGGAACGGGACAAATTACTTCCATAGCAGAGAGGTCTTTTACACAACGTAAGAACGCCTCTCTTTTTATCTGGTCTACAGACAATCGTGAAAGAAGAAATCTTCCCCTTGGGAAGGAACTTTGAACTCCAACTGATACCCTTGAGACACGATTTCTAGTGTCCAGGGATCCTGAACATCTCTCATCCAAGCTTGGACAAAGAGAGAAAGTCTGCCCCCTACTAGATCAGGTCCCGGATCGGGGGCCACCCCTTCATGCTGTCTTGGTAGCAGCGGCAGGCTTCTTGGACTGTTTACCCTTATTCCAACCCTGGTTAGGCTTCCAGGTGGCTTTGTACTCCCTTGAAATTTCAAAAGGAACGAAAATTACTCTGTCGTCCCCTTTGCTTAGCTGATTTGTACTGAGGGAGATGACCCTTACCTCCCGTAATGTCAGAAATGATCTCCTTCAAGTTAGGCCCAAACAGGGTCTTACCTTTGAACGAAATCGCTAAGAGCTTTGATTTAGAGGACACGTCTGCAGACCAAGATTTTAACCATAAGGCTCTGCACGCTAAAAGGGAAAATCCTGAATTCTTAGCCGCCAGCGGATGAATTTGGCCGAAGCCAACTGCGGCCAAGCCTGAAGCGCATTGAATATTGCTCTCAATTCCAGAATATTGATTGGAAGTAGAGACTCTGATCGAGTCCACACACCCTGAGCCTTCAGGGAATTCCAGACTGCGCCCCATCCTAGTAGACTGGCGTCCGTTGTCACTATCACCCATGAAGGTTTGTGGAAGCACGTCCCTTGGGACAGATGATCCTGAGACAACCACCAAAGAAGAGAAGAGTTGGAACTTTCCCTCTTTTTTGGGAACCACGAAAAGGTTTGAGTAAAACCCCTTCCCCTGTTCTGGAACGGGACAAATTACTCCCATAGCAGAGAGGTCTTTTACACAACGTAAGAACGCCTCTCTTTTTATCTTGTCTACAGACAATCGTGAAAGAAGAAATCTTCCCCTTGGGAAGGAACTTTGAACTCCAACTGATACCCTTGAGACACTATTTCTAGTGTCCAGGGATCCTGAACATCTCTCATCCAAGCTTGGACAAAGAGAGAAAGTCTGCCCCCTACTAGATCAGGTCCCGGATCGGGGGCCACCCCTTCATGCTGTCTTGGTAGCAGCGGCAGGCTTCTTGGACTGTTTACCCTTATTCCAACCCTGGTTAGGCTTCCAGGTGGCTTTGTATTCCCTTGAAATTTCAAAAGGAACGAAAATTACTCTGTCGTCCCCTTTGCTTAGCTGATTTGTCCTGAGGGAGATGACCCTTACCTCCCGTAATGTCAGAAATGATCTCCTTCAAGTTAGGCCCGAACAGGGTCTTACCTTTGAACGAAATCGCCAAGAGCTTTGATTTAGAGGACACGTCTGCGACCAAGATTTTAACCATAAGGCTCTGCACGCTAAAAGGGAAAATCCTGAATTCTTAGCCGCCAATTTGGAGATTTGAAAGGCAGCATACATAATAAAGGAATTGGCCAGCTTAAGGGCCTTAATTATATCCACTATTTCTTCTAAAGGAGTCTCAATCTTAAGGGACTCTTCTAGAGCGTCAAACCAAAAGGCAGCCGCAGTTGTGACTGTTACAATGCAGGCACGTTGGTTGAAACAGAAACCCTTGATGAATATATAGCTTTTTTAGAAGACCCTCCAACTTTTTATCCATAGGATCCTTGAAAGCACAACTGTCCTCAATAGGGATAGACGTACGCTTAGCCAGGGTAGATATAGCTCCTTCCACCTTAGGGACCGTCTGCCAAGAGTCCTGAACGGTGTCAGCTATAGGATACATTTTCCTAAAAATAGGGGAAGGGGAGAACGGGATACCCGGTCTCTCCCATTCCCTCGTAATAATTTCCGAAATTCTCTTAGGAACCGGGAACACATCGGAATAAGAAGGAACCTCTAAGTATTTGTCCATCTTACTCAATTTTTCTGGCGAAAACACAATAGAGTCACAATCGTCCAGAGTCACCAAAACCTCTCGTAGCAAGAGGCGGAGGTGTTAGTTTAAATCTGAAGGACATAACGTCCAAATCTGTCTGGGGTAAAGCACTTCCTGAGTCACAGTTCCCCCTCAGACAGGGCCTCCCTACACCCCAATTCAGAGTCCTGGGAAGGTATATCGGAGATAGCCATTAAGGCATCAGAGTTGCAGGGACCACGTGGGCCTCTGTCCTGCTGCGTTTGCCTTGTAACATTGGCAACTTGGATAAAACTTCTGCAAGAGTGGATGACATAACTGCAGCCATATCCTGCAGAGTAAATGAAGCAGACGCCGTTGAAGAACATGGCGTCACCTGTGCGGGCGTTAAAGGCTGTGACGCTTGGGAAGAGAGATGCGGCATACCCTGAGTTTCATCAGTCTGAGGACATTCATCAGATGTATCTTTATTAAAGAATTTTTTTTCTTTACACTGTAAAGCCCTTTCAATGCATGAGGGACAAAACGTAACAGGGGGTTCCACAATGGCATCTAAACACATAGGGCATGTATTCTGTTCAAGGTCATCCATTTTGATAACCTAACAAATGTCAAGCTTGGTCAAAATCGCAGAAATAATTGTGGTAGCAATAAATACTCTGCGGAGTACTGTCTCTTTAAGGAATTGCTAGCAGAATTAAAATTTTAAATATATGGCAGAGAGCAAAACTCACATACTCTGTACTATAGCTTTAAAGAGAAACCCACTTTATACTTCTAAATTTGATCAGTCACCTCGCCGCAGCTCTGCTGCGGCTCCTACCTGCCCCCACGTGACAATCTCCACTCCGCAGAACGACGCACCTAAAGTCGCTTGTAAAGGACACCACAAGCAGACTTAGGAGTCATGAGAGAATCAGCTTAACCGGAATTCCAGTAGAAACTGCGCTACAAAGCGTGCGAAACCAATCCCCGCCCTTCGTGGGCGTGATAAGAAACAGCCAAATTAAAGATATGCCCTAAACAAAAATGCCATGTACCGGAGTCTTAAATAAAACATATCCCCTCTGGAACAGTCCCCAGTGTCAGCCACCTCAAATAAAACATACTGGAACACCTTCATTCCATATACCCATTATCAGAGAATACCCATACAGTATGTCCCAGCACTTCTAGGATCAACGATAATCCCAGAGTGTCTGGATAAAACACTATCTTAGATTTCTTCTACATACCCCAGCGCTTCTAAGCTTCTTATCATGCCAGAATGTCTGGGTATCACCACATGAGTTAAAGGGACGCCCTTTTACTGTATCTAGCCCCCATATAACATATCAAGCACAGTTATTCTGAAATATGCTGCAGCGCTTCCAGAATAAAAACTGCACTTACCTCCATGCTGAGGAACAACATGTCAATTTCACAGGGTCAAGAGGTCCACTCTTCCTCCTGAGGTCCTGTGAAAGCAGAAGGGTCTTGGTTACAACCTCTAAGACCATATACAGTGCAGCGCAATCATGGGAGGCACAGTGGAGTAAAAACATCCACCAATTCCCATAGTCTTCCAGAAAGCTGCCCTGTAATAAAATAGTACACTTTGGCACCATTTAAAAATAAAAAAACTCTTGATTGAAGAATCTAAACTAACACCTCACTTTACCTCTTCCTATCACTAACACAGGCAAAGAGAATGACTCTTTGCCTATTCCTCCTGCTGACCAGGAGGTGATATCCCATAAGTAAGGATGAAATCCATGGACTCGTCATATCTTGTAAAAGAAAAAGAGAATGCAAATTTTAAAATGATCCTTTATAAAACATGACAGCTTTGCAGTCTTTTGGTGTGGCAAAGCACATATATAAGATTACACTTACCTTCAGCAGTCATCTACAGAACCCACCATAAGGGAAGGGTTTGTGGAACTTTCAAAACTGACTTCAAAGCCCCCTTTTTACCTATAATAAGTAATCATGTGCAGGAATCCTTATCAATAGAGGGGGAGCTAGAAAGCCAGCTTGAATGCATGTTAACACTGCTATGGAAGCAGTCGATTGAACACTGCCTTGTCCAGTTGAATGCCCAAATGACTACCCACATGCACAGAATTCTACGTTATATTCTGTCACAAAAAAACCCTTAAGAAAACATATAATCAGACTGCCTAAGGGCATAAATACACATTTATACAAGTTTACCTATTTTTGGACGGGCAATAAGAGCACAAGTAGAATGGTCTGCTTTAAAGTAGATATTAAACAAAGGTTACAAAAAACAAATGTGATTGCCCCAAATTATGATACAAAAACTTAAATATCCCAGATTTTATTAGTTAATATTTGTTTAAAGGATTGTACATAAATATTAAAATTTTTCAAAATTGCCATACAAATCTTCCAGGCTTGGATCTCTTATAACTCAATCTTGTTTTTTTTTTGTATAGGCAACCAATCACAACTATCTGTGCAATCAAGCAGCTGCAACAGATAAAGCATTGTCACAATGCAGCGAGTACACTGGCATATATGGATGCTGGTCATAAAAGTATATTGACATAGGCCTAAACCAGAGGATGGAGAGCGATAATCTAGTGTTTACATCAAAAATACATCCAGTTTATTCAGTCTGCCTATGGGTCGTCAGCCTGGACTGCCTTTGAGAAGGTTAATGGTCTTATTAATAAACGATACCTATATGGGCTTCAGACAAGTTTGCTGTAACAAATATAATTAAACAATGCATTGGCGCAAGTAATGGCACTGGTTTAGCCCTATGAAGTAGCGTACAGGGCACAAGAGATTTAGGCTGTTGTACATTCCCAATTAAACTGAGATTATCGAAAGCACTGTCGAATTTATCTTATTCATTTCTGGAGATTTCAAAAGCTCTGTACATCCATACAAAACACCTGATTTGTTAAAATATATATATATATATCACAAACCGATGTGGGTCATTTTAAATAGATATGTGTTGTTTGAAATTAAGAGCCCTGTTACAAACAATGTTTTCCAATAAAAACAATATATATATATTTTTTATTATTTTTTTCCTAAAGAAGGAAATGATGTAACTTGTGGCCGGTAGGTGTGTTGCACTTAATTTCTTTTTTTATTTTATTTTTTTCTCTTAGAAGTTAATAATATGGTGTTTTAGTCCTCAGCTTTGGCTTCCATTTCATCATCATCATCATCACCATCCACTTCTGCGTTCTCTTTTTCCAGTCGCTCCAGCTGTCTGGCAAGTTCGGTTTCGTCTGTGTCAGTGACCACCTTAGGCTAAACAAATACACAAAAAATTTATTATGATTTACAAATGGTTAACATTGTATGAACTTCAAAATATGCTATTGTATTGATAAAAAAGGGACATAAACCCCCAAATTGTGCTTTTGTGATTGAGATAGAACATACCATTTTAAGCAACTTTCCAGTTTAGTTTGTATTATCAAATCTGCTTCATTATCTTTTTTATCCTTTGTTGAAGAAGCAACAATGCACTACTTGGAGCTAGCTGAACACAAAGGGTAAGCCAATGACAAGAGCAATATATGTGTAGTCACCAATCAGCAGCTAGCTCCCAGTAATTCATTGCTGCCCCTGAGCTGACTATGTATACTTTTCAACAAAGGATACCAAGATTGCAAAGCAATTTTTTTAGTTTCGACTTTATTGCCCCGTTAATGCTCCTCAACTTCAAATATTTCTATTTTCATAAGAAACAATCCCAGTAAGTAAATTCAGTGTTCCATCCAGGATCTATTTAATGGGCACAATACCCAGCTGATTTTATTGACCACCCAGCTAAAATTTAAGCCATTGTTGAGCTTAAATTAGGTCATTTAAAAATTTTCAATGTTTGTTGCACAAATCATCATTAAATCAATGTATGTTAAATTACGCAATTAATTTGTTCTTTGGCTATCTAAGTAACATTTATAAATAACAGAACATTGTATAATATGACAATGCAATTGAGCTGAGAACACTGAATTGATTTATAGCTCTCATAGAGCCCCATTTATCAAAGGTGTCCGAGTGCTGTCGGCTGCAGGTTTGCATAAGCGAACATATACCCGAGATTTAATTAGTAATGGTCATCATATTGTCCTTCTTAGATTTTTTGTCATTTATCTAGGTATGCTTTTCACCAAAGTGTTTAAAAATGATAAATCTATTACTTGATCACACATTGTATGTGCACATAAATTGCAATGGTACAAGATACTAATTGACAATACACAAGATATTATTGTAATGTGTAATGTCACAAAATCATCCCAGGGAGTAGGAGTTTTAAATTTGTAATTTCCTGGCTTTTAAATGAGACCACACTCTTGCACTCACATATGTACCCACAGCAAGTACAGATTTTAGCTTCTATTACCACCAGATCAATGTGAAATGTGAACTGCCAAACCAAACAAAATACAGGGGGGAGGGGGAGAGAATATTAAATTTTACAAGGTAAAACTTGGATATTTCAAATGTATTTCTATCTAGAGCTGATCAATATATTCATGAGGCTTTGCTGACCAAAAGAGATTCCAGACCTTTCAGCCTCTAACTTTAACAATGTTTTTTATTTTTTAAATGAATTATTTACAAGACAAGCGGACTAGTGATATTTGTATAAAACAGAAATCCAAGCCAAGCAAGATATGGGCAGTAAGGCTGAAACAAGCATAGCTGTAGAAAGTATGTTTTTTTTTGTGTTTCTTTTTTGTATATTTCCCCATCAATTTGTATAACCTTTAAATTTTTATAGCTATCAAACCACAATTCAGTTCTCCGTTACAAGAGCCAGTACCTCCATCTGGACATTAAATACTCCTCTCTTCTCCTCGATCCGCTCTTTGATGACAGACATGGCTTGGTTCAAGACAGAAAGCCCCTCTGTCCTCTCCAGTGTGGTGGTGGTCATCACGTACCGTGGAGGAGCAATAAGATTTATCTACAGAATAATAAAGAAACAGAGCAAAAAAATAAGGGCTAGTTTTCTTAGTTGCATTTTAGGTCCACCAGATGTGTAGGGCTCCATGTACTGTCCAGCAGATACTGCTATGGAGACATGGCGTGGAAGCGCGAGCAGGGGGTGGGGGGCAGAGCAGTACAGCATAAACTGCTCTTTGCCACAAAGCCGTGCAGACAGATTATCAAGTTGGGAACTTTGTCTGCAAGCGGCTTTGTAAGTGGGGACTCCCTAGTGTCTAAAACTGTGTCAAGAACTGAATAACGAAGTGAAAACAAAAACATGAATGGCCACATTTACTAACAAATTCTGTATTTTACTTAATATAAAAACAGATAAGGCAGATGATCTGTTTTTATATTAAGTAAAATACAGAATTTGAATAAATAAGTAAATAGAGGACAGCTACTCAGTTCTTCGATGATTGATTAAGAAGCATTTACAAAATCAAGCAATGGAGTCAAAATCTAAATTACCTATAAATTACATTAATAATAAAAAATATATATATTATTTTGCTAAATTATGCAACATAAGTATGCTGCACACTGCTGTACCAGCTACATATCTTTCTTGATTGTAGCCAAAAAAGGACTGCAAATAAGTTTGTGCATTGCTCAAAGCAATTAAAGCACCAGACTCTAAGGAGCATGGGACATGCAAAATGTAAACAGCAAAAAAAAAACTTGCACGGATAAAGCTCCTAAGATTTAACGGGGCAGTCTAGTCAAAATTAAACTTGCATGATTCAGATAGGGCATGCAATTTAAAACAACTTTCCAATTTACTTTTATCATCGCATTTGCTTTGTTCCCTTCGTGGTATTTTTGAAAAGCTAAACCTAGCTAGGCTCAAACTGATTTCTAAACCACTCAGACCCGCCTCTTAGCTTAGAGGATTTTGAAAGTTTTTCACAGTTTAGACAGCACTAGTTCATGTGTGTCATATAAATAACATTGTGCCCACTCCTGTGGAGTTATTTAGGAGTCTGCACTGATTGGCTAAACTCCATGTCTGTCAAAAGCACCGAGATAAGGGGAAGTCTGCAGAGGCTTATATACAAGGTAATCACAGTGGTAATGTGTGTGTTAATATAATTGTGTTGGTTATGCAAAACTGGGGAATAGGTAATAAATGGATTATCTATCTTTTTAAACAATAACATTTTTCAAGTAGACTGTCCCTTTAAGGATATACTAGGCTATTTAAATACCTTACATCAGTCTTGGCAAATTTGATTCAAAGGTAACAAACATAACCACAACTACTTGCAAGGGCATATGCTCAACAGAATAACAAGACTTTTAAAGATGTTTGGTGGGAGTAGTAGTTAGGTGATTTGTGGAGAAAACAAGAACGGAGTGTGTTATGGGACACAATTTGCAAATACTGGTTATCTTGCAGTAAATAAAACAGATGTGGTTGCAGCACATTTTGCACACATTATATGTACTTGTGACCTAAGAACCGCACTTTTAAAAACACAAATTTCAACTACATAAAAAAGTAAAGGATTTGCTAACATTATTTTGCAACACTTGAATACACAAAGGGACATGAAACTCAACATTTTTCTTTCATGATTTAAGTAGAACATACAATTTTAAGAAACTTTCCAGTTTACTTCTATTATCAAATTTGTTTCATTCTCTTGGTATCATTTGTTGAAGCAGCAGCAATGCACTACTGATTGTCGTTGACTCACACGTGTTCAGTTAGCAATCGGTATATATATATATATATGCAGCCACCAATCAGCAGCTAGAACCTAGGTTCTTTGCTGCTCTGAGCATACCTAGATAAACCTTTCAGCGAAGGATAACAAGAGAAGGATGCAAATTAAATAGAAGTATATTGGAAAATTGATTAAAATTGTATGCTCCGTCTAAATCATGAATGTCTAATTATGACTTTACTGTCCCTTTAAACGTTGGGTAGAAGCATTTTTGCAATACACTTTTATTAGAAAAAACACCTTGCAATAGCGATTACTGTTGCAATATGAGTCACCACTGTTATTCTGAGAACGTGCAGCATTTGAATGAAGGTGCTCAAGGAATACAGATGTATGATCAATGAAACAGCGACAGCTTCTATCCATTTCATTTTACTAGAATGTTCATTTCAGTTTTATGATCACATTTATACAGACTGACAGATCCTTGAAATTAAACAAAACACAAAATTTCCTTCTTCCTTTGGAATGAACCAGCAAAATCACTATTTTGGGATGAATAAGTGTGAAGCATATATAGACATACACACTGGCACAAATTAATTAAGAATTGTGGTCTTAAAGGGACAGTCAAGTCCAAAATAAACTTTCATGATTCAAATAGGGCACGTAATTTTAAACAACTTTCCATTTTACTTTTATCACCAATTTTGATTTGTACTCTTCGTATTCTTAGTTGAAAGCTAAACCTAGGTATGCCCATATGCTAATTTCTCAGACCTTGAAAGCCGCCTCTAATCTGAATGCATTTTGACAGTTTTTCAACACTAGAGGGCGTTAGTTCATGTGTGTCATAGATAACATTGAGCTCATGCATGTGAAGTTACCTAGGAGTCAGCACTGATTGGCTAAAATGTAAGTCAGTCAAAAGAACTGAAACAAGGAGGCAGTTTGCAGAGGCTTAGATACAGGTAATTACAGAGTTAAAACATGTATTATTCTAACTGTGTTGGTTATGCAAAACTGGGAAATAAAGGGATTACCTATTTTTTTAAACAACAAAAATTCTGTACCTTTAAGATTATCTATTTTTCTCAATGAAGGGGATAACATTTTAAATACACAGCTAAAATTTAGGAATTAGGAATTTTAGTAAAATATTTTTAAATGGTTGACCAAAACATCAAAAATCCATTCAATATTAGGGTCAGAGAAAAAAATATATATATAATTCAATTTTAGTAGGGACATACATTACCTTAATTGGCATGTTCTCGGTAGAACAACTCAGTCCTGCTCTTAATGCAGATTTCACTGCGTCGATACCTTCATAGCCATAACATGCAACTTCAATATCTTAAAAGGAAAAAACAAAACAAAAGGTAAGACTCTTTATTAAGTTATAAAACAGACAAAATTGTATTGTGGTGTAATGCAGAAAAAGTCGAGTGGTCTCTAAGGGAAAATAAAAGAACAGGAATTGAAGATCTACTCCTGAATGAACATTAAGAGCGTTATCGGAGGACAAAAACCAACTACTCTACAGATGTCCAATATTTAGCCTTGAGGGCTAGCGACAATCTAGATTTTTTTTAAGCTATCCTTGTGTGAGAAAATCTTGAGCGCCCAAGCCACTCACTTACCTGTGGTCTGAAAATGATATTAAAAACCATCCTGACTCCATGATAAATGATGGACAATACTACACTAGAGGAATGCCTCAACACAACTTAATATCAGAAAATATCTGCGCAGTATTGAGCCAATGTATGCTTAAAGTGAAGGTCAATTTTGGCATATTGCAATACACCATTGCAAACCTTAATATACAAATATTACAGTCGCTAAGTTTATATTTTTATAAAATTATTTGTTTTCCTAAAAAATATATATATCAAATACCTCCGTTCTAGCTATTCGCTCCGCCCCTACCACACTTCCTTATTTATCTGTTGTGACGTCGCTGTAGTTCCTACAAGTGGACTACGCTCGTGCACAACAGTATCTTCTAAATGCGCATGCGTTTCGTACACTCAGTAGCAATGGATATTACTTTAATATATATGACCGCAATAGCTTGGAAAATATGCAGCAAACATCGTAATCTGTCTTACTCTTTTTTAAAAATATATTGCCTCTGCTGCAATCGAGCTTTGTCGTGGATACAATCTACCAAGTGATTGTGAGAAGGGACAGCGCATGCGCGTATTGTGAACGAGCAGGAGGACGATGACTCTTTTTTAACGCATGCGCAGAACTTCGTAGTGACGCGAGAGAAAAGGGGCTGGACGCCACGGGGTTAGAAGATATATTGGATACCAGGAATGTCACTCAATAACGGGAGTATGGCGGGCGGTTAATACAAAGAAAACGGAGAGGAATTAAAAGGTGAAAAACATAATTTATACTTACCTGATAAATTCCTTTCTCCTGTAGTGTAGTCAGTCCACGGGTCATCCATTACTTATGGGATTATATCTCCTCCCTAACAGGAAGTGCAAGAGGATCACCCAAGCAGAGCTGCTATATAGCTCCTCCCCTCTACGTCATACCCAGTCATTCGACCGAAACCAAACGAGAAAGGAGAAACTATAGGGTGCAGTGGTGACTGGAGTTTAATTTAAAATTTAGACCTGCCGTAAAAACAGGGCGAGCCGTGGACTGACTACACTACAGGAGAAAGGAATTTATCAGGTAAGCATAAATTATGTTTTCTCCTGTTAAGTGTAGTCAGTCCACGGGTCATCCATTACTTATGGGATACCAATACCAAAGCTAAAAGTACACGGATGACGGGAGGGACAGGCAGGACCTTTACACGGAAGGAACCACTGCCTGAAGAACCTCCCAAAAACAGCCTCCGAAGAAGCAAAAGTGTCAAATTTGTAAAATTTTGAAAAGGTGTGAAGTGAAGACCAAGTTGCAGCCTTGCAAATCTGTTCAACAGAGGCCTCATTTTTAAAGGCCCAAGTGGAAGCCACAGCTCTGGTAGAATGAGCTGTAATTCTTTCAGGAGCCTGCTGTCCAGCAGTCTCATAGGCTAAACGTATTATGCTACGAAGCCAGAAGGAGAGAGAGGTAGCCGAAGCCTTTTGACCTCTCCTTTGTCCAGAATAAACGACAAACAGGGAAGAAGTTTGTCGAAAATCTTTAGTTGCCTGTAAATAGAATTTCAGGGCACGGACGACGTCCAGATTGTGCAGAAGTCGTTCCTTCTTTGAGGAAGGATTAGGGCACAATGAAGGAACAACAATCTCTTGATTGATATTCTTGTTAGTGACTACCTTAGGTAAGAACCCAGGTTTAGTACGCAGAACTACCTTGTCTGAATGAAAAATCAGATAAGGAGAATCACAATGTAAGGCTGATAACTCAGAGACTCTTCGAGCCGAGGAAATAGCCATTAGGAACAGAACTTTCCAAGATAACAGCTTGATATCAATGGAATGAAGGGGTTCAAACGGAACACCCTGTAAAACGTTAAGAACTAAGTTTAAGCTCCATGGAGGAGCAACAGTTTTAAACACAGGCTTAATCCTGGCCAAAGCCTGACAAAAAGCCTGAACGTCTGGAACTTCTGACAGACGCTTGTGTAAAAGAATGGACAGAGCTGAGATCTGTCCCTTTAACGAACTAGCAGATAAACCCTTTTCTAAGCCTTCTTGTAGAAAAGACAATATCCTAGGAATCCTAACC
Source organism: Bombina bombina (assembly GCF_027579735.1). NCBI lineage: Eukaryota > Metazoa > Chordata > Amphibia > Anura > Bombinatoridae > Bombina > Bombina bombina. The sequence goes on along the minus strand of NC_069499.1, from coordinate 160,012,736 downwards.
TTACTCCATGAGTAACTCTTGGATTCGCACCAATGTAAGTATTTACGCCATATTTTATGGTAAATTTTCCTGGTAACAGGTTTCCTAGCCTGTATTAAGGTATCAATCACTGACTCCGAGAATCCACGCTTTGATAGAATCAAGCGTTCAATCTCCATGCAGTCAGTCTCAGAGAAATTAGATTTGGATGTTTGAAAGGACCCTGAACCAGAAGGTCCTGTCTCAGAGGCAGAGACCATGGTGGACAGGACGACATGTCCACTAGATCTGCATACCAGGTCCTGCGTGGCCACGCAGGCGCTATTAGAATCACCGATGCTCTCTCCTGTTTGATCCTGGCAATCAGTCGAGGAAGTATCGGGAAGGGTGGAAACACATAAGCCATGTTGAAGACCCAAGGTGCTGTCAGAGCATCTATCAGAACCGCTCCCGGGTCCCTGGACCTTGATCCGTAACAAGGAAGCTTGGCGTTCAGGCGAGACGCCATGAGATCCAGATCTGGTTTGCCCCAACGCCGAAGCAGTTGTGCAAATACCTCCGGGTGAAGTTCCCACTCCCCCGGATGAAAAGTCTGGCGACTTAGGAAATCCGCCTCCCAGTTCTCCACGCCTGGGATGTGGATCGCTGACAGGTGGCAAGAGTGAGACTCTGCCCAGCGAATTATCTTTGAGACTTCCATCATCGCTAGGGAACTCCTTGTCCCTCCCTGATGGTTGATGTAAGCCACAGTCGTGATGTTGTCCGACTGGAACCTGATGAACCTCAGAGTTGCTAACTGAGGCCAAGCCAGAAGAGCATTGAGAACTGCTCTTAATTCCAGAATGTTTATTGGAAGGAGACTCTCCTCCTGAGTCCATGATCCCTGAGCCTTCAGGGAATTCCAGACAGCGCCCCAACCTAGTAGGCTGGCGTCTGTTGTTACAATTGTCCAATCTGGCCTGCTGAAGGGCATCCCCCTGGACAGATGTGGCCGAGAAAGCCACCATAGAAGAGAATCTCTGGTCTCTTGATCCAGATTCAGCATAGGGGACAAATCTGAGTAATCCCCATTCCACTGACTTAGCATGCACAATTGTAGTGGTCTGAGATGCAGGCGTGCAAAAGGTACTATGTCCATTGCCGCTACCATTAAGCCGATTACCTCCATGCATTGAGCCACTGACGGGTGTTGAATGGAATGAAGGACACGGCAAGCATTTAGAAGTTTTGTTAACCTGTCTTCTGTCAGGTAAATTTTCATTTCTACAGAATCTATAAGAGTCCCCAAGAAGGGAACTCTTGTGAGTGGCAATAGAGAACTCTTTTCTACGTTCACCTTCCACCCATGCGACCTTAGAAATGCCAGAACCAACTCTGTATGAGACTTGGCAGTCTGGAAACTTGACGCTTGTATCAGAATGTCGTCTAGGTACGGAGCTACCGAAATTCCTCGCGGTCTTAGTACCGCCAGAAGAGAGCCCAGAACCTTTGTAAAGATTCTTGGAGCCGTGGCTAACCCGAAGGGAAGAGCTACAAACTGGTAATGCCTGTTTAGGAAGGCAAACCTTAGGTACCGATAATGATCCTTGTGAATCGGTATGTGAAGGTAGGCATCCTTTAAATCCACTGTGGTCATGTATTGACCCCTTTGGATCATAGGTAAGATTGTCCGAATAGTTTCCATTTTGAACGATGGAACTCTTAGGAATTTGTTTAGGATCTTTAAGTCCAAAATTGGTCTGAAGGTTCCCTCTTTTTTGGGAACCACAAACAGATTTGAGTAAAACCCTTGTCCGTGTTCCGACCGCGGAACTGGATGGATCACTCCCATTAGTAAAAGGTCTTGTACACAGCGTAGAAACACTTCTCTCTTTATCTGGTTTGCTGACAACCTTGAAAGATGAAATCTCCCTTTTGGAGGAGAAGCTTTGAAGTCCAGAAGATATCCCTGAGATATGATCTCTAACGTCCAGGGATCCTGGACATCTCTTGCCCAAGCCTGGGCGAAGAGAGAAAGTCTGCCCCCCACTAGATCCGTTTCCAGATCGGGGGCCCTCACTTCATGCTGTCTTAGGGGCAGCAGCAGGTTTTCTGGCCTGCTTGCCCTTGTTCCAGGACTGGTTAGGTTTCCAGCCCTGTCTGTAGCGAGCAACAGTTCCTTCCTGTTTTGGAGCTGAGGAAGTTGATGCTGCTCCTGCCTTGAAGTTACGAAAGGCACGAAAATTAGACTGTCTAGCCCTTGGTTTGGCTCTGTCTTGAGGCAGGGCATGGCCCTTACCTCCAGTAATGTCAGCGATAATTTCTTTCAAACCGGGCCCGAATAATGTCTGCCCTTTGAAAGGTATGTTAAGCAATTTAGATTTAGAAGTCACATTGGCTGACCAGGATTTAAGCCACAACGCTCTGCGCGCTTGAATGGCGAATCCGGAATTCTTAGCCGTAAGTTTAGTTAAGTGTACTACGGCATCGGAAATAAATGAATTAGCTAGCTTAAGGACTCTAAGCTTGTCTGTAATCTCATCCAATGTAACTGAGTTAATGGTCTCTTCCAGAGACTCAAACCAGAATGCCGCCGCAGCCGTGACAGGCGCAATGCATGCAAGGGGTTGTAATATAAAACCTTGTTGAACAAACATTTTCTTAAGGTAACCCTCTAACTTTTTATCCATTGGATCTGAAAAAGCACAGCTATCCTCCACCGGGATAGTGGTGCGCTTAGCCAGAGTAGAAACTGCTCCCTCCACCTTAGGGACCGTCTGCCATAAGTCCCGTGTGGTGGCGTCTATTGGAAACATTTTTCTAAATATAGGAGGGGGAGAAAAGGGCACACCAGGTCTATCCCACTCCTTGTTAATAATTTCTGTAAGCCTTTTAGGAATAGGAAAAACGTCAGTACACGTCGGTACCGCAAAATATTTATCCAGCCTACACATTTTCTCTGGAATTGCAACCGTGTTACAATCATTCAGAGCCGCTAATACCTCCCCTAGCAATACACGGAGGTTCTCAAGCTTAAATTTAAAATTTGAAATGTCTGAGTCCAGTTTACTTGGATCAGATCCGTCACCCACAGAATGAAGCTCTCCGTCCTCATGTTCTGCAAATTGTGACGCAGTATCAGACATGGCTCTAATATTATCAGCGCACTCTGTTCTCACCCCAGAGTGGTCGCGTTTACCCCTAAATTCTGGCAATTTAGATAATACTTCAGTCATAACATTAGCCATGTCTTGCAAAGTGATTTGTATGGGCCGCCCTGATGTACTTGGCGCCACAATATCACGCACCTCCTGAGCGGGAGACGAAGGTACTGACACGTGAGGAGAGTTAGTCGGCATAACTTCCCCCTCGTTGTCTGGTGAAATTTTGTTTACATGTACACTTTTATTTAAAGTAGCATCAATGCAATTAGTACACAAATTTCTATTGGGCTCCACATTGGCCTTTAAACATATTGCACAAAGAGTTTCCTCTGTGTCAGACATGTTTAACAAACTAGCAATGAAACTAGCAAGCTTGGAAAATACTTTTGAAATAAATTTACAAGCAATATAAAAAAACGTTACTGTGCCTTTAAGAAGCACAAATAAACTGTCACAGTTGAAATCACAATGAACCAAATTTGTTATAGCAACCAAATTTTCACAGTAAATGCATTAAGTTAGCAAAGGATTGCACCCACCAGCAAATGGATGATTAACCCCTTAATACCCAAAAAACGGATAACAGAATATAAACGTTTTATCACAGTCAAAAGCACAGTCTCACAGGTCTGCTGTGAGTGATTACCTCCCTCAAAACTAGTTTTGGAGACCCCTGGGCTCTGTAGAGACGTCCTGGATCATGGAGGAAGGAATAGGAAGACTGTGACTGAATTCTTACTGCGCAAGAAAGCGCCAAAATAGGCCCCTCCCACTCATATTATAACAGTGGGGAAGCTCAGTAAACTGAATTTATTCATAAATAAACGACAGCCATGTGGAAAAATAATGCCCAAAATTTTTTATCACCAAGTACCTCAGAGAAAAACGATTAACATGCCAGTAAACGTTTTAATAATAAAATTATGAAATGATACTAATAAGCCTGCTTCTAGTCGCTTTCACTGCAGTGGGGGCTCAAATATAAATTAAATGTATACAGTATTTTCTTAGTGAAGTTCCATTCCCCAGAAATACCTCAGTGTAAACATACATACATATCAGCCTGATACCAGTCGCTACTACTGCATTTAAGGCTGCACTTACATTATATGGGTATTAGCAGTATTTTCTCAGTCAATTCCATTCCTTAGAAAATAATATACCGCAACATACCTCCTTGCAGGTGAACCCTGCCCGCTGTCCCCTGTTCTGAAGTTACCTCACTCCTCAGAATGGCCGAGAACAGCAAATGGATCTTAGTTACGACCGCTAAGATCATACACAAACTCAGGTAGATTCTTCTTCTAATGCTGCCTGAGAAAAAACAACACACTCCGGTGCTGTTTAAAATAACAAACTTTTGATTGAAGATATAAAAACTAATTTTAATAACCACAGTCCTCTCACACGTCCTATCTATTAGTTAGGTGCAAGAGAATGACTGGGTATGACGTAGAGGGGAGGAGCTATATAGCAGCTCTGCTTGGGTGATCCTCTTGCACTTCCTGTTAGGGAGGAGATATAATCCCATAAGTAATGGATGACCCGTGGACTGACTACACTTAACAGGAGAAATAAATAATGTTAACAATAAATATAAATAAATTGATGAATGAACATAACTCTTAGGGCTCCATGTACTAAGCCGTCAATTCATCCGTCATTTTAGACGCGGCTAAACTCGCCGTTACTCGCCGCGGGCGAAATGGTGTCCGCTGTAGCTATGTACTAATAATCCCACAACAAATAGACACCTCTAGCCCGCCGCGAGCAGTGGCGGAATATTGATAAATTTGACGCCTCGCTCGCCGCGAATAAGCTGATGTACTTAACTTTCAGTTCAATTGTCTGGCCAATTGTTAACACGTGACATGTAAGGTGTCATGAACGTCATAGTAGACGCGGGAATAGAATTTTGCTCCTATAAATGGACAAGTTTTCTAAACAACTTTATTATTGTTCCAAAATTTTTGGAGAGTAATTACAGAGCGCTCGTTTTTGAGATCTTTATTTACTATTTCGATATGGCTTCATCTGGATCTGAAACCGCTTCAAAATCCAAGAATCCTCACTTTTCTCATCAGCAAAACGTCGTTTTGATTGATATGATTATTGACTCTTATGATTATTTGTTTGGATGTCGTGTCAAACAGACAAATTTTTCTAGAAGGAAGCAGATCTGGCAAAGGATCAGCGACGCTGTTAGTGCCCAGGGTCCAGGAAAAAAGGATGTCGATCAGCTGAAGAAGCGTTACAACGACATTAAACGCTTCGCCAAAGCTAAATTGGCCAGAGAGAAAAATTCGGCACGTGCTACCGGAGGTGGACCAGCATATGTGGCAGACCTCAATGACTATGAGCAGAAGCTTGTTCAGCGTCTGGGACCGGAGATCATCACTGGCATAACGGATGATTGTGACAGTGATTTAAGAGGTAAATGTACAACATAGTTGACGTAAATGTTCTTTTTAAAGTTATGATAGGTTATTGTCTCCAATATATATTTCTTTAAAATAACATTATCTGACTTCTTACGCTTCAGTATCCTATATGCCATCTAGGCCCTGAATACTGTAATCATTTATGTCGCATATATGTATAAGGGATTGTACAAGCCATTTAGGCCCCAAATACTGTAATCATTTATGTCGCATATATGTATAAGGGATTGTACAAGCCATTTAGGCCCGAAATACTGTAATAATTTATCTCGCATATATGTATAAGGGATTGTACAAGCCATTTAGGCCCCAAATACTGTAATCATTTATGTCTCATATATGTATAAGGGATTGTACAATAATAGTATTGTTATACTGCCTTTTTTTTAATGGTCTAACGGAACTAAAGATTTGTTGATTATTAATATAGTGATCCCTAAAGATAACACCCATGTGTTTATTTTCAAACCAGTATTGCATAGAAACCTTAAAGAGATAATGACAATAGAAATAATGTAATTTGAAACTATTAAAATAATATTGTATGTCCAACATTAATCATGAGACTAACCCCAGATCACATGCCTTCTTAAATTTCTGATCTATTGACTTCCATGTTGCGTTATTTCACTATAGAATATTATTGTTAGCATCTTTCAAAATTGTTCTCCGCTTTATAAACATACATTTTTCAGATATAGCTATGCACATAGTTGACGCAGTCACATGAACCATCTATGTGCATCAACCAATGATCATTTACTGTGCCTGTATAGATTTGCTTTTCCTCAAAGTATAAAAATCCAATGAATGCAAAAACATAATACATTTAAATATTTTTAAAAATGCATTTTCTTATGCAATTTGTAAAGGTAATTATTTTTATTTTAAGGGCCACTAAACCCAAAATCTTTTATTAATGATTCGGATAGAGAATTGAAATTTAAACAACATATTACTTCAATTTTCTAGATATTCTTAGTTGAAGAAAAATAAATACACATGTTGAGCCAATCACACGAGGCTTCTTTGTGCATCAATCAAATGCTTTTCAACAAAGAATATCTATAGAATAAAACAAATTAGATAATATAAGTAAATTATAAAGATGTTTATAACTGCATTCTCTTTCCAAATCATAAAAAAGGTGGTTGGCATGTCCCTTTAATGATTGAGCCTGCATTCACTGCTGTAATTATTATTATTAACAGTTTTAACTTTCAGTTTCAAATATAAATAAAAATAAACCTAATTTTTTTTTTTTTAAGCAATGCCAACAACAGCAGAGCCTGTGAGGAGTAACGAGGTGCCCACTTGTTCTACTTCTTCTTCTGCGGTTTCGAGACCACCCGGTGCAGCTGTTTCAAGACCTTCGGACAGTTTTACACATGGACAATTTATACGCTCATCATCTAATGTTACACACACAACTTCCTCGGCGGACACACTTCCGGATCTAAGGACCAGCACTCCACAAACTGGTGTTGGTAGAGCAACTGGTAAGTACTTTACAAATGAATAATTTCAATGTTGTGTGTTTTATCTCTTTTATCTCTCAATTTTTTTTTTGTAATTTTTTTTTTAAATGTCAAATGTCATTATTGACATATTCTATTTCGAGATCTTGTACATATTTTTTTAAATGAGGATTCTTGTAGAGCATGCATGCTATTTTAATCAACTTTCTAATTTTTTTAAAATTTATCATTATTTTCTTTTTGAGAATTGATCATAGTATTACATAAGAAAGCTGATAGAAATTCCATGCAATATATCTTATTCTCAAAAAGATTATTTTTGCTTCAGTGTCCAGTTAATTGCAAAATACATTTCCATTAATAATTTCGAATATATCGTTACATTGACAAAAAAGCATTTTATTTATTTATTTTTATGTTATTTATTTTTTTATAGGTGATTTGGGACGTCTTTTCCAGAGATTGACTGGACATTCATCTCCATTATTTGATGGTATGTATCATATATGTATATATATATATATAATGTAACTTAAATTGTTGTATGACGGTTGTATCTGCTCTCTCCTATTCTATTTCTGCAAGTGTTTTTATAACATTTTATTTTTATTTACTAACAATTTGTTATGTCTTGATCTAGAAGAAGAAAACTCATCAAGGGAGATCACTATCAATCTCATGCCGATAGTGGAAAATCCCATTCAAGATGAACCACCAGGAGGGCATGATGGAAGTGAGACTCCGGATATTCTTGAAGATTTGGGAGATGCGCAACCGGATGAAATTCACACACCAGAAAACATTGAGGAACCTGTTGAAACACAGGCACCACCAATTGAACTGCAAACAGGTGGTGTAAATATTGACAATACACCGGCAGAAGGACAATTTGGCGATGTTGCATTGAGGGAAATGTTGACACTGGCAAGGCAATACAGAGAGGACCACAGAGAAATGCAGAATATTATTAACACTAATATTGAACGCTGGGCTGCTCTGTCAGAAAAAAATGTGGAAATCGAAAGGCAAAGGAATGAGATAGAGATGCAGAAATTACAGCTGCAAAGAGAGATGTTCCAGTGGCAGAGGCAGATGGATGAAGAGAAAAACCATCAAATTAACAGAGCTTTGAGCATCAGCGAAAGGACATTACAATCTCTGTTGGCTATTGTCAGTGAAAGGGAGGCGACAACAGACCCAAAGAGGCAACGTCTGGAGTGAACATTTTTTATTATCTAGTCACTGTTAATTTTTTTACTCTGTATATTGTGTACAAAGTTATTGTTTGTGTATTTTTAAGGGACACTGTACTCAAATTTTTTCTTTTGTGATTCAGATAGAGCATGCAAATTTGATCATAGGAGTACATTTGAAAGTTGCTTAAAATTGCATGCTCTATCTGAATCACAAAAGATAAAATTTGGATACAGTGTCCCTTTAAGTTTAAAATGTTAGTCACTGTTAATTTTTTTACTCTGTATATTGTGTTTAAAGTTATTGTTTGTGTATTTTTAAGGGACACTGTACTCAAATTTTTTCTTTTGTGATTCAGATAGAGCATGCAAATTTGATCATAGGAGTACATTTGAAAGTTGCTTAAAATTGCATGCTCTATCTGAATCACAAAAGATAAAATTTGGATACAGTGTCCCTTTAAGTTTAAAATGTTAGTCACTGTTAATTTTTTTACTCTGTATATTGTGTTTAAAGTTATTGTTTGTGTATTTTTAAGGGACACTGTACTCAAATTTTTTCTTTTGTGATTCAGATAGAGCATGCAAATTTGATCATAGGAGTACATTTGAAAGTTGCTTAAAATTGCATGCTCTATCTGAATCACAAAAGATAAAATTTGGATACAGTGTCCCTTTAAGTTTAAAATGTTAGTCACTGTTAATTTTATTACTCTGTATATTGTGTTTAAAGTTATTGTTTGTGTATTTTTAAGGGACACTGTACTCAAATTTTTTCTTTTGTGATTCAGATAGAGCATGCAAATTTGATCATAGGAGTACATTTGAAAGTTGCTTAAAATTGCATGCTCTATCTGAATCACAAAAGATAAAATTTGGATACAGTGTCCCTTTAAGTTTAAAATGTTATTATTTAATAAAGACAAATTTTTTTATGGCCAAAAAAAAAGTTTATTTACATAAATTCAAACTCACTTTTGATTCTTCAACACAAAACTTTTTCTCAGTTATTAATCATGACAAAACAAAAAATGAAATCAAATTACATATTTACGGTATAAAAAATCTACTTGCTCCATTAACATTGCCAAAGTTGCCCTAATTTTAGAAATTTTTTGTTTGACATGATCTTCTAGACAACTCTGAGTACTTTTGTCTGCAGTCTCAATAGTTGATGTTGAAGATAAATCTGTAGAAAAATAAATGAAAAGCAAAATTTAATTCAATTGTCATATACATATTCAATGTATGATAGGGTTTTTCATCACAAATATTACCTCCTGATGTGCTGTTATCTACGTTATCTACTATATTAGCTTCTACACTTATGTCCACTCCTTTAAAGCTTTCATCTGAGCCAACTCCTATTTGAAATATACAATATATTTATTAGTTAAAACTTGTATTTTCTTAGATTTAAGATGACTGAGTATGAAACATACCTTTATCTACCATCATTGTTGGTAAAACTTCTATCCTTGGTTGAGTATCATCTGAAGTTAATGCTTCAAATATTGTCACACTATCAGGATTTTGAAATTCTTCCATTTCCATACTAGTTTCCATTTCTTCCATGGTAATATCTATGAACGAAATTACAAAGATAGAAAACTATTAAATCAAAAACCTTGTATATATTATTTAAAACAATAATAATAATAATCATTACAAGTGACATAGAAACCAATTTCTAAGTTTCATGATTCAGATAGTGCATGCAATTTAAATAAACTTTATATTTTACTTCATTCTTTTTGTATCTTTATTTGAAAAGCAAGAATCTAAGTTTAGATGCCAGCCCATTTTTGGTGAACCAACTGTGTTGTACTTGATAATTGGACAGAACCAATCAAAGAGTGCTGTCCATGGTGCTCAACCAAAAATTGGCTGGCTCCTTAGCTTAGATGCCCTCTTTTTCAAATAAAAATAGAAAGTAAATGAGGAAAAAAATGATAATAGAAGTAAATTAGCAACTTGATTAATATTGCATGCTAAAACTTTTTAAACCAAAACCTAAAATATATGATTTAAAATTTAAATAATAAGTCATTACCTGTCTGTGTCTCTTTATGACAAATTGCATATGGATTTGGAGATAATTCAATATCCAATAGTGTTATTGGCAAAGGTGGAGAAAGAGCTTCACTTCTGGGTGTTTGCACCAACATTGACCTTAAGTAGCGTGGTGGGTGTGCACACTTCATTCTCCTACTTCTCATATCTATAAACATATATATAATAAAAAAATTTAATAAAAAAAATTGAAATAATTATGCTGCATGCTTACTTTTCTAACATGTTTCAATGTTATATAGTAATATATTTATATTTTATTCTACTAACTCAGTTCTGCATGTTTCAATGTTATATACTAATATAGTTATATTTTACTCTACTAACTCATTTTTGTATGCTAAGTTTTCTAACCTTTTAAGTGTATATAGTTATATAGTTAAATTTTAATCTACTAACTCAGTTCTGCATGCTAACTTTTGTAACTTTTTGCAATTGTATATACTAATATAGTCAAAGTAACAGTCAGGAAATATTATTTTACTGGATTCGTCAATGATGACGCAGTTCAAAAATAAACCCTTTTTTTATATTATTAAAAATTATTTAATATATAATTTTGAAACTTACATGTCCTTATCAATCTTCGAATCGATTTATAGTACTTCGGTTCTCTTCTCTTCAAATCACTATATTTTCTAAGACACTGTCGTCTTGTTCTTTTAATTTTTGAAATACGATGCATTCTTCTCAGCATCTCGTATATAATTTTGTCTCGGCATTCCTGTCTCACTCCCCTCACACCACCAATCCGTTTAGGGAAATATTTATCCATGGCATAAACTAATATCACCAATTCTCCAGCACCAAAAGGTTCAGGACGCGACATGTTTGACGATGACGTGATTAATCGTTATGTCAATCATTAGCGCATTGATCCAGATATGTATCCCCGAAAAATAGAGAAAAATATAATGTATATGTAGATTAATGTATTTTATGAAGGTTTGTAAATATCGATGTTTATAGTTATTACAAATGATATTTGTTTCATATACATTTTCTTTGTTTCAGATGTGTTGATATGTATTAACATTTATACTTTGGTTTACAATAGTTATTGTTTCTAAACATTTTTTTTATTTGTTTCAGATGTGTTTTTATGTATTAAAATTTAATTTGGTTTACAATTTTTATTTTGTTTATAAACATTTAATTATTTAAAGATGTGTTTATATGTATTAAAATGTTGTTTGGTTTACAATTTTTATTTTGTTTATAAACATTTAATTATTTAAAGATGTGTTTATATGTATTAAAATGTTGTTTGGTTTACAATTGTTATTTTGTTTATAAACATTTTCTTTGTTTCATATGTGTTTATATGTATTAGAATTTATTTTGGTTTACAATTGTTATTTGGTTTCTAAACATTTCCTTTTTTTTCATATGTGTTTATATGTTTAACAAGTTACTTTGGTTTGCAATTGTTAATATATAATGTTTAAAGATTATAATTTTGTAATAAAATAATTTATTTTGCCATTATTTTCTATATGCCACTATTCTTTTAACAAATCTTGAATGCAAAAATATATCATAAAGGTTAAGAAAATAAGTGCTAAGAGTAATCCCTTAAGGTATTTATTTGAATATGGGAAAACCTAGTAGCTGTTAAAAATAGAGGTTAGAATAAAACAAATAAAATTAGCAAGTCTTTTTTAACTCAAAAATCCAATCTGATAACATAAAGCACTGTTGAATATACTGTCGCTTGTTACAGCTACAATTCAATGACACAATACAATGAATTAGCATCAGCTATGGAGGGATTACATTACAATAATCACATATGTAAAAGAGTGAGAGCAGCTGTAGACACTAGTGTGATGTCACAAAGACAATGTATTACCTATAATATATTGTCTGTAATAACTTTGATCATAAACTTTATTTATTTGAAACCTTTGATAATTGAAGAGCAACAACTGTTATGTATTTAACTGTTTATCATGAGTGATTTTTAATAACCTTAACTCTTAAAAAAAAATGGAGACAAGTTAATAAAGAAAGTTTTTTATTGATCAACTGAAACTTTAATCCTCAAACACAAAATATTGTTCTGAAACCATGTCCCTTGTTGCATTTCCACGCCTATTAGCTTGTTCGACACATATTTCTTCTGGTAAATCATCAGTATCTATTGGATCTTCATCTTCTAATGGACAGCCTCTTTTAATTGCAATATTGTGCAGTATGCAGCAAACCAATATAATTTTGGCAACTTTCTCTGGTGCATACTGCATAGCACCACCAGAACGATCAAGACATCGAAACCGCATTTTCAAAAGACCGAAAGTCCTCTCAATAATCCCCCTGGTAGATCGGTGAGCTTCATTGAAACGTACTTGACTTCTGGTCTGTGGGTTGTTATAGGGAGTCAACAGCCATTCTGTACATGAGTACCCTCCATCTCCTAATAGAAGATATAATAAATATAAATATTAATATAAGAATAATTATAAAGATTCAGAACTATACAATACAATTAAACTATACAGATTACAGTCGACAAATTGGGCGCAATTTTGGTACATTGAAATGAGAGACATATTAGACGCCAGTTATGCTTACCTAGAAGCCATCCGTCAGGCATATTTCCCTCCTCGAACTTCCGGTATAACCCAGTCTGCCTTAAAATGTAAGAATCATGACAGGATCCAGGAAAGTTAGAACGGACACTGATAATCCTCATGTGGGGGTCACAGACCATCTGGACATTCAAGGAATGGAAATGCTTTCGATTCCTATAGATCTCCTCACGAGCTTGAAGTGGTCTTACAGCAACATGGGTACAGTCTATGGCACCTAGGACATTGGGCATCCCAGCCATCCTATAGAAATTTGACTTGATAGATTGCCATTCTTCAGGGGTAGATGGCAAACAAACATATCGATGAAAAATAACCATCATAGCCCCTATTACTTTGGATAAGTGGCGTGAAAAAGCAGATTGACTCATTCCAATAATGACGCTAGAAACTGCCTGAAAGGAGCCTGTTGCAAAAAAATGCAATGCCGCTAATAGTTTGAGAAGTCCCGGAATAGCTTGTGAACGAGCAGTCATCGGCTCCAAATGATCTTCAATCTCTCGATACAGGTGTAATATCGATTCACGATCAAGCCGGAATCTTTGTATGATCTCTCGGTCAGAAAGGCCGTGCAAACCAACCCGTGGAAGGAATACACGGGGGACACGAACTCTCCTTCTTCTAACCAATCGATTAGCTACATTTCCAGTATTCTGTCTTCTAGCCCGGATTTGCATCAAATGGAGAATAAACAAAAACAGAATTCTCTCCATAGCTGCTGAAATGAACAATGTAAGTACAATGCTGATATTACTGCCTTTTATATATGTCTAGACTGGCGTCTAGAGTGACTTTCCTATTGTTTTGTACCTTGCCCGCCACCTAAAAGGTGGCGAGGCAAAAATAACGAGGTGGGAGCGGAAATTGACGCGAGCGGACAAATAGATTTTTTAGTACATTCGTTTTTGGCGAGTTGGTGGTCAAATGTGTCTAATTACAGTAAAAAATGGAGAGGTAGCGAGGTATGGCGGATAAGTACGCTCGCAATTTTAAAGATGCGAGTTTTTACATAATTGACGGCTTTGTACATATCAGTTTGCGAGTTTGGGCGCGAGATTTGTTGCGGGTAGCTCGCTGACTGCTTAGTACATGGAGCCCTTAATTTAAGTGAGCTATTGGAAAATGTTAAGCAATGCTCCTGACTTGACCTTCACTTTAAAGGGACATGAAACCCCCAAAAAAATATTTTCGTGATTCAGATAGAGCATACAATTTTAAACAACTTTTACAATTTAGGCCTTTTATTTAATTTGCTTGCTTTTCTTGTTATCCTTTGGTGAAATGTTTATCTAGGTAGGATCAGGAGCAGCAAAGAATCTAGGTTCTAGCTGCTGATTGGTTGTTGCATATATATATATATATATATATATATATATATATATATATATATGTATACACACACACACACACACACACACACAAGAAGAAGAGGAATCCCAACAAGGGAAAGAAAGTAGGAGACCCGGAGACTGGAAACTTGTTACAAATGGGTATCTTTATTCAGCCAAGTTGCCAAACAGCTGGTGCAGGTTCAAATGAACACCTGACGCGTTTCGCGCATGTGCTTCATATATACACACACACCGATTGTTATTGGCTCACCCATGTTTTCAGTTAGAAACCAGTAGTGCAATGCTGCTCCTTCAACAAATGATACCAAGATAATGAAGAAAATGTGATACTAGAAGTAAACTGGAAAGTTGTTAAAATTGTATGTTCTACCTAAATCATGAGAGAATGTTCTGGGGTTTCATGTCCCTTTAAGATCAATTGAACCTGTGGTATAGTTTGTCATAGAAACAGGAGCAAAGTCTCACTGCTCGAGATGTCAAGGATGAGAGTAGGGTCTCTGTCACAAATTTCTAAGTAAGTGTTGAAAGTAACTTCTGTATGAATGGAAGTTGGTCCCTTTTTCCTTGAACTCACCTGCACGAATTTTTACAGCTTGTGGTGTGAGACGCCTATTAATGTTGTCAATGAGAACACGCCTCTCCTCTTCTATCAAGTCCAATCCATCCAGAACAGAAGTGTCCCTATAAAAATATAAACAGCGTGTTTGTGAAAAGAGCCCAGATGCAGAAGATACTAGTGACCAGGCTCTAAAGTTTCTAACCTCACAAGACACAGGGAAGACAAACTGGTTTATTATTTTATGTCAGAGAAACAGTAAAACATTTTTTCCACTGAATACTACCATTTTATGTCTAATAGAGATCCTGCACAATGGAGCCAAGAAAGAAGGCCACTAAGAGCAAAGAATTTGGTTGTTTTTGTCATTTGGAAGTTTTCTTTTAACTGTTTAGACATTTTTCTAATTTACAGTAATTTTTTCTGCAACTTAACGCGTCCTTTGTGTGCTTAGAGACATAAAAAGATGAAACCTTTAATTTGACCAAAAATAAAATGTATTATTTTTTGCTGAACTGTTGTCTGGCTCTCTTATCCATTGCTTACAAGGGTGTTTGCCAGCAAGTAGGTGGCAAAGATTTGCAATGAGGATACATGCGTATTTGTATTCTCACTTTATTTTTGAACAGCATTTCAAGACAATATGGCTGATAGAAGCATGAAATATTGCAACCGCATATATTTTACTGCAACATTTCACGCAAGTTGCACTTAATTTTGAATACTGCCTCCTGACTTTAAAGCGAGTTTTGACATAAATTGGCAGGTTCACTTCATTTTGAAAAAGGGCCTGTCTAAGGGTCTCACCAACTATATACGTGTGGTAACATCCCAAGGAACAAGGAAGCGCATGGAATTCCTTATTGCTAAAGGTGTGGGTGGGGAGGGTTCACCTTAGCATACAGGAAAGATGTGCGCGGTGTAGCAGCGTCCGGAACTGGCAAATACAGCTGTAATCCTCCAATAGAGACTAATGGCAGAGTGCCGTAGCCAGAGATAAACTCCAAATCGATAATCTATAGAAGCAGGAAGGTGAGTGGCAGGCTCTGCAATGACCAGTCTTGCGCTCCAAAAGATATAATAAAAAATATTTTATTAATGGAAAAATAGTAAAATATACATGTGCGGCTGAACACAGAACAGAGGGGACAAGATAGACAAGCCTTGTCTATCTTGTCCCCTCTGTTCTGTGTTCATCCGCACATGTATAATTTTACTATTTTTCCATTAATAAAATATTTTTTTTATTATATCTTTTGGAGGGCAAGACTGGTCATTGCAGAGCCTGCCACTCACCTTCCTGCTTCTATAGAGGGTTCACCTTAGAACCTAAATCACTTAGATCCCTCAAACTATTTCAGGATGTAAATTGCAACGTTAAAGGGACACTCAATCAAAATCAAACTTTCATTATTCAGATAGAGCATGCCATTTTTAACAACTTTCCAATTTACTTCTATTAACAAAATGTGCACAGTCTTTTTATATTTAGACTTTTTGAGTCACCAGCTCCTACTGAGCATGTGCAAGAATAAGTGCATATGCATTTGTGAATGGCTGATGGCTGTCACATGGTACATGTATGCATTTGTGATTGGCTGATGGCTGTCACATGGTACAGGGGGAGTGGAAAAAGACATAACTTTTTAAATTGTCAGAAACAAAATCTACTACTCATTTGAAGTTCAGACAAAGTGCTATTGCATTGTCTTGTTATCATGCATTTGCGGATTATACAAATCTACTGTGTTGACTGGTCCTTTAAGTGTGTTAAAAAAAAAATGCTTTAGCTTTTTTTAAAACAAATCTATATTAGTACCATGTGCACAAGTATGGGCCCTAAATGGTAGGTATTCTGTGTGCACAGAGCATATTTACAAACTAGCACTTGTTACCACTAAGATCGGCACCTCTCATTATGCTGACCTTGGTTTTTAAATATAAATAAAAAGGCTACAATAACTTTTTTCCCCTTTAAACACTGGGTTGTAGCAGCTGCCTCATGATAGTATGCTTGCATTGTACACGTAATATAAAGTCTCTCATTAAACCTATATATTTTTGAGACAACAGTGGATGCGACAGTAGCAAACTAACATATGCCTAGGGACACAAGAAGTTGAAAGTTATACTACTTCACTTTATTATAGTTTAGTAGAATTCTACTACATATTTTAAGGGGCACAAAACCTTTTAAACAAACTGAAATACTTAAATTTATACCTCCCAATGCTACACGCTCTATTTAATAAAAGAGATGCTTACGAGACTGCTTGTTTGAAAGCGTCATAGGCTCCATATCCTGGCCTTTTGTACTTCTCATCAAATACCCAAGCTGTTCTCTGAAATAAACTTTCAAGTTGCTCATCTTTTGTGTACTCCAACACTTCTGCCACATGACGCAGAATACTGTAAACCTGCCAAAACAAAATGATTAAAGATCATGTAAGTAACTGTATCTCTGAGCTAACTATGCATTTTAAAACTCGCCATTTATTGCTGGTTAAAATGCCTGCAACGCTCTACCCTTTGCTTACACTGGTTTATGTATACCCCTGGTCATTTCCAGTCTACATCCTTAATTACAACTATTACTGAGATTAGCAAGCATCAAAATGATAAATTCTACAATATATGTTTAAAGTAAAAAATGAAATATGTACCAATCGATTGTAGATGTGCACTGATCTTGCTATTTAATGATATATAAGTTGTATGCATTTACTGTTGCAAAGCCATTTTATTTCATTCTTCAATAAAGATTTGAAATAAAAAAATGAAATGGCTTCACTTCAATTGGAAATATAAGCATTTTTGCAATATACTTCCATTAGCAAAAAACATAATTTATGTAAGAACTTACCTGATAAATTCATTTCTTTCATATTAGCAAGAGTCCATGAGCTAGTGACGTATGGCAAAGTTTCCCAAACCTTAAAATGCCTATAAATACACCCCTCACCACACCCACAATTCAGTTTAACGAATAGCCAAGAAGTGGGGTGATAAGAAAAAAGTGCGAAAGCATATAAAATAAGGAATTGGAATAATTGTGCTTTATACAAAAAAATCATAACCACCACAAAAAAGGGCGGGCCTCATGGACTCTTGCTAATATGAAAGAAATGAATTTATCAGGTAAGTTCTTACATAAATTATGTTTTCTTTCATGTAATTAGCAAGAGTCCATGAGCTAGTGACGTATGGGATAATGACTACCTAAGATGTGGATCTTTCCACACAAGAGTCACTAGAGAGGGAGGGATAAAATAAAGACAGCCAATTCATGCTGAAAATAATCCACACCCAAAATAAAGTTTAATGAAAAACATAAGCAGAAGATTCAAACTGAAACCGCTGCCTGAAGTACTTTTCTACCAAAAACTGCTTCAATAGAAGAAAATACAACAAAATGGTAGAATTTGGTAAAAGTATGCAAAGAGGACCAAGTTGCCGCTTTGCAAATCTGATAAACCGAAGCTTCATTCCTAAACGCCCAGGAAGTAGAAACTGACCTAGTAGAATGAGCTGTAATCCTATGAGGCGGAGTCTTACCCGACTCAACATAGGCAAGATGAATTAAAGATTTCAACCAAGATGCCAAAGAAATGGCAGAAGTTTTCTGGCCTTTCTAAAACCGGAAAAGATAACAAATAAACTAGAAGTCTTTCGGAAAGACTTAGTATCTTCAACATAATATTTCAAAGCTCTAATAACATCCAAAGAATGCAACGATTTCTCCTTAGAATTCTTAGGATTAGGACATAATGAAGGAACCACAATGTCTCTACTAATGTTGTTGGAATTCACAACTTAGGTAAAAATTCAAAAGAAGTTCGCAACACCGCCTTACCCTGATGAAAAATCAGAAAAGGAGACTCACAAGAAAGAGCAGATAATTCAGAAACTCTTCTGGCAGAAGAGATGGCCAAAAGGAACAAAACTTTCCAAGAAAGTAATTTAATATCCAATGAATGCATAGGTTCAAATGGAGGAGCTTGAAGAGCCCCCAGAACCAAATTCAAACTCCAAGGAGGAGAAATTGACTTAATGACAGGTTTTATACGAACCAAAGCTTGTACAAAACAATGAATATCAGGAAGAATAGCAATCTTTCTGTGAAAAAGAACAGAAAGAGCAGAGATTTGACCTTTCAAGGAACTTGCGGACAAACCCTTATCTAAACCATCCTGAAGAAACTGTAATATTCTCGGTATTCTAAAAGAATGCCAAGAAAAATGATGAGAAAGACACCAAGAAATATAAGTCTTCCAGACTCTATAATAAATCTCTCTGGATACAGATTTACGAGCCTGTAACATAGTATTAATCACAGAGTCAGAGAAACCTCTTTGACCAAGAATCAAGCGTTCAATCTCCATACCTTTAAATTTAAGGATTTCAGATCCTGATGGAAAAAAGGACCTTGAGACAAAAGGTCTGGTCTTAACGGAAGAGTCCACGGTTGGCAAGAGGCCATCCGGACAAGATCCGCATACCAAAACCTGTGAGGCCATGCCGGAGCTACCAGCAGAACAAACTAGCATTCCTTCAGAATCTTGGAGATTACTCTTGGAAGAAGAACTAGAGGCGGAAAGATATAGGCAGGATGATACTTCCAAGGAAGTGATAATGCATCCACTGCCTCCGCCTGAGGATCCCGGGATCTGGACAGATACCTGGGAAGTTTCTTGTTTAGATGAGAAGCCATCAGATCTATTTCTGGAAGTTCCCACATTTGAACAATCTGAAGAAATACCTCTGGGTGAAGAGACCATTCGCCCGGATGCAACGTTTGGCGACTGAGATAATCCGCTTTCCAATTGTCCATACCTGGGATATGAACCGCAGAGATTAGACAGGAGCTGGATTCCGCCCAAACCAAAATTCGAGATACTTCTTTCATAGCCAGAGGACTGTGAGTCCCTCCTTGATGATTGATGTATGCCACAGTTGTGACATTGTCTATCTGAAAACAAATGAACAACTCTCTCTTCAGAAGAGGCCAAGACTGAAGAGCTCTGAAAATTGCACGGAGTTCCAAAATATTGATCGGAAATCTCACCTCCTGAGATTCCCAAACCCCTTGTGCCATCAGATACCCCCACACAGCTCCCCAACCTGTAAGACTTGCATCTGTTGAGATTATAGTCCAGGTCGGAAGAACAAAGAAGCCCCCTGAGCTAAACGATGGTGATCTGTCCACCATGTCAGAGAGTGTCGTAAAATCGGTTTAAAGATATTAATTGAGAAATCTTTGAGTAATCCCTGCACCATTGGTTCAGCATACAGAGCTGAAGAGGTCGCATGTGAAAACGAGCAAAGGAGATCGCATCTGATGCGGCAGTCCTAAGACCCAACATTTCCATGCATAAGGCTACCAAAGGGAATGATTGTGACTGAAGGTTTTGACAAGCTGATATCAATGTTAAACTTCTCTTGTCTGACAAGGACAGAGTCATAGACACTGAATTTATCTAGAAACCTAAAAAGGTTACCCTTGTCTGAGGAATCAATGAACTGATTGGTAAATTGATCCTCCAACCATGAACTTGAAGAAACAACACAAGTCGATTCGTATGAGATTCTTCGAAAATGAGAAGACTGAGCAAGTACCAAGATATCGTCCAAATAAGGAAATACCAAAACCCTATTCTCTGATTACAGAAAGAAGGGCACCGAGAACCTTTGAAAAAAATTCTTGGAACTGAGGCTAGGCCAAACGGTAGAGCCACAAAACTGGTAATGCTTGTCTAAAAAGAGAATCTCAGACACTAAAAGTGATCTGGATGAATCGGAATATGCAGATACACATCCTGTAAATCTATTGTAGACATATAATGCCCTTGCTAAACAAAAGGCAGGATAGTCCTACAGTAACCATCTTGAATGTTGGTATCCTAACATAACGATTCAATAATGATAGATCCGGAACTGGTCTGAAGGAATTGACCTTCTTTGGTACAATGAAGAGATAAAATAAAACCCCAGCCCCTGTTCCAGAACTGGAACTGGCATAAATACTCCAGCCAACTCTAGATCTGAAACACATTTCAGAAATGCTGAGCCTTTGCTGTGTTAACTGGGACACGGGAAAGAAAAGAATCTCTTAGCAGGAGGCCTTAACTTGAAGCCAATTCTGTACCTTTCTGAAACAATGTTTCTGAAACCAGAGATTAAGAACGGAATTGATCCAAATTTCTTTGAAGAAAACGTAATCTGCCACATACCAGCTGAGCTGGAATAAGGGCCGCACCTTCATAGGTACTTAGGAGCTGGCTATAGGTTTCTATAAGGCTTGGATATATTCCAAACTGGAAATAGTTTCCAAACTGATACCGCTCCTGAGGATGAAGGATCAGGCTTTTGTTCCTTGTTGTGAGGAAAGGAACGAAAATGATTATTTACCCAGGAAAGAAAGGGAAAGCAAAGTTGACTTAGAAGACATGTCAGCATTCCAAGTTTAATCCATAAAGCTTTTCTAGCTAAAATAGCTAGAGACATATACCTGACATCAACTCTAATGATATCAAAAGATGGTATCACCAATAAAATTATTAGCATGTTATAGAATAATAATAATGCTATAAAATTATGATCTGTTACTTGTTGCGCTAAAGCTTCTAACCAAAAAGTTGAAGCTGCAGCAACATCCGCTAAAAATATAGCAGGTCTAAGAAGATTACCTGAACATAAGTAAGCTTTTCTTAGAAAGGATTCAATTTTCCTATCTAAAGGATCCTTAAAAGAAGTACTATCTGCCGTAGGAATAGTAGTACATTAGCAGGAGTAGAGACAGCCCCATAACCTTAGGGATTTTTGTCCCAAAAAACTCTAATCTGTCAGATGGCACAGGATATAATTTGCTTAAACGTCTAGAAGGAGTAAATAAATTACCCAAATTATTCCATTCCCTGGAAATTACTTCAGAAATAGCATCAGGGAGATAAAACACTTCTGGAATAACTACAGGAGATTTAAAAACCTTATTTAAACGTTTACATTTAGTATCAAGAGGACCAGAATCCTCTATTTCTAATGCAAATAACACTTCTTTAAGTAAAGAACGAATAAATTCCATCTTGAACAAATACAAAGATTTATCAGCATCAACCTCTGAGACAGAAACCTCTGAACCAGAAGAACCATTATCAGTATCAGAATGATGATGTTCATTTAAAAATTCATCTGAAAAAAGAGAAGTTTTAAAAAGACTTTTATGTATACTAGAAGGAGAAATAACAGACATAGCCTTCTTAATGGATTTAAAAAATAAAATCTCTTATGTTATCAGGAACACTCTGAAAATTAGATGTTGACGGAACAGCAACAGGTAATGTAACAGTACTAAAGGAAATTTTATCTGCATTAATAAGTTTGACATGACATGCAATACAAATAACAGCTGGAGAAACAGATACCAAAAGTTTATAGCAGATACACTTAGCTTGGTAGCTCCAGCACTGTGCAGTGATTTTCCTGAAGTATCTTCTGACTCAGTTGCAACGTGGAACATCTTGCAATATGTAAAAGAAAAAAACAACATATAAAGCAAAATTGATCAAATTCCTTAAATGACAGTTTCAGGAATGGGAAAAAAATGCCAGTGAACAAGCTTCTAGCAACCAGAAGCAATAAATAATGAGACTTAAATAATGTGGAGACAAAAATGACGCCCATATTTTTTAGCGCCAAAAAAGACGCCCACATTATTTGGCGCCTAAATGCTTTTGGCGCCAAAAATGACGCCACATCCGGAACGCCGACATTTTTGACGCAAAAAAAAGTCAAAAAATGACGCAACTTCCGGCGACACGTATGACGCCGGAAACAGAAAAAAAATTTTGCGCCAAAAAAGTCTGCGCCAAGAATGACGCAATAAAATGAAGCATTTTCTGCCCCCGCGAGCCTAACAGCCCACAGGGAAAAAGTCAAATTTTTTTAAGGTAAGAAAAAATGATTGAAACAAATGCATTTATCCCAAATATGAAACTGACTGTCTGAAAAATAAGGAATGTTGAACATTCTGAGTCAAGGCAAATAAATGTTTGAATACATATATTTAGAACTTTATAAATAAAGTGCCCAACCATAGCTTAGAGTGTCACAGAAAATAAGATTTACTTACCCCAGGACACTCATCTACATGTTTGTAGAAAGCCAAACCAGTACTGAAACGAGAATCAGCAGAGGTAATGGTATATATAAGAGTATATCGTCGATCTGAAAAGGGAGGTAAGAGATGAATCTCTACGACCGATAACAGAGAACCTATGAAATAGACCCTGTAGAAGGAGATCACTGCATTCAAATAGGCAATACTCTCCTCACATCCCTCTGACATTCACTGCACGCTGAGAGGAAAACCGGGCTCCAACTTGCTGCGGAGCGCATATCAACGTAGAATCTAGCACAAACTTACTTCACCACCTCCATCGGAGGCAAAGTTTGTAAAACTGAATTGTGGGTGTGGTGAGGGGTGTATTTATAGGCATTTTAAGGTTTGGGAAACTTTGCCCCTCCTGGTAGGAATGTATATCCCATACGTCACTAGCTCATGGACTCTTGCTAATTACATGAAAGAAAAGTGTATTAATATAACTGTGTTGGTTATGCAAAACTGGAGAATGTGTAACAAAAGGAATTATCTATCTTTTTAAACAACAAAAATTCTGGTGTAGACTGTCCCTTTAATCTTCCTGTAAAGCATTTTTTTCTGTACCTAACATGCTGCATTCACTTACTTATAGACTTGGAAAACATTTTTTTAACCAAGAAGCTTACAGTTTTTGATTTGGTGAACTTGTCTTCACATTTAAGGGCTTCCTCTGGAGAAACTCTTCTTTTAGATAAATCTATATATCCTGGAAAGAAACAAAAAAACAGGACACAAAGTTAAATTATGAACATGAAAACCACATTTGTTGCATAAGGGGGTTGCAAAGTTTTAAACGGAAAGTACCCATTACACATTTTTTTTTTTTTTTTTAATAGAGTTTACCATTAAGTTAATGCACCGCAAATGCATTTGAAATTGAACACACCGCCCATATGCAAAGCAGGAGTGCTCTTGCACTCTCAAACAGTAAAGCATTGAGAGTCACAGCCGGCTATGACTATTGCGCATGCGTAGGACATAGGGGAGGACTGAACAGTTCTCCAGTAACAAAAGAGAGGAATACAAATCTGGGCCCAAGACAGATGTTGGTCGTAGGAGACTTTTATAAGGAAAGTAGATGGGGTAAATTGTTTTCCAGATCCATTAAATAGAAAAGTTTGCCGTCTTCCAGGGGCTTCTGTTAGGCATATTGTGGAGCGTATTGGTAGATTGTTAGAGGGATCTGGGTCTGATCCAGTAGTCATGGTGCATATTGGCACTAATCAAAGAATCAGGAGATGGAGTGTCCTAAAAAATAACTTCAGGGAGTTTGCGCACAAGTTTAAAGCAAGGAAAACCAAGGCAGTATATTATGAGATATTACCAGTGCCATGTGCTAACTTAGTATGGCAGAAGGAGCTAAGGGCAGTTAAATTCTGGTTAAAAATGTGGTGTAAAAAAATGAGGGCTTTGACTTTATGAGCACTGGGCTGACTTTCACTTGGGTACAGTAAGGATGGATTGCACTTGAATGATATTGGGGTAGGTGTGTTAGGGGATAGGATTTTAGTATATTTAGAGAATCTTTTAAACTAGGGTAGGTGGAGTGAGATCTGCTAGATTAGTCTGTGAAAAAGATACATCTGGAATATCTCAAAGCTTGGATCACACTTAGGAAATAACACATTTTGAGGGAAGAGCACCAAGTAGCAACAGAAAGCACAACAGAATTAAAATGTATGACATTGAATGCAAGAATCATGACTGGTAAGCTAGAGCTCTTAGCAGCAGAACAGGAATTTGATATTAGAATAACGGAAACCTAATGGGATGAATTCACATGACTGGGCAGTTAAATTGGAGGGTCATACCTTATTTAGATTTGATAGGGGTAATAAAAAACATAATTTATGTAAGAACTTACCTGATAAATTCATTTCTTTCATATTAACAAGAGTCCATGAGCTAGTGACGTATGGGATATACATTCCTACCAGGAGGGGCAAAGTTTCCCAAACCTTAAAATGCCTATAAATACACCCCTCACCACACCCACAAATCAGTTTAACGAATAGCCAAGAAGTGGGGTGATAAGAAAAAGTGCG
The DNA here is from genome assembly GCF_027579735.1 of Bombina bombina. Lineage (NCBI taxonomy): Eukaryota > Metazoa > Chordata > Amphibia > Anura > Bombinatoridae > Bombina > Bombina bombina. Next base: position 159,987,727 of record NC_069499.1, on the reverse strand, counting down.
AAGCATATAAAATAAGGAATTGGAATAATTGTGCTTTATACAAAAAAATCATAACCACCACAAAAAAGGGTGGGCCTCATGGACTCTTGTTAATATGAAAGAAATGAATTTATCAGGTAAGTTCTTACATAAATTATGTTTTCTTTCATGTAATTAACAAGAGTCCATGAGCTAGTGACGTATGGGATAATGACTACCCAAGATGTGGATCTTTCCACACAAGAGTCACTAGAGAGGGAGGGATAAAATAAAGACAGCCAATTCCTGCTGAAAATAATCCACACCCAAAATAAAGTTTAACAAAAAACATAAGCAGAAGATTCAAACTGAAACCGCTGCCTGAAGAACTTTTCTACCAAAAACTGCTTCAGAAGAAGAAAATACATCAAAATGGTAGAATTTAGTAAAAGTATGCAAAGAAGACCAAGTTGCTGCTTTGCAGATCTGGTCAACCGAAGCTTCATTCCTAAACGCCCAGGAAGTAGATACTGACCTAGTAGAATGAGCTGTAATTCTTTGAGGCGGAGTTTTACCCGACTCAACATAGGCAAGATGAATTAAAGATTTCAACCAAGATGCCAAAGAAATGGCAGAAGCTTTCTGGCCTTTCCTAGAACCGGAAAAGATAACAAATAGACTAGAAGTCTTACGGAAAGATTTCGTAGCTTCAACATAATATTTCAAAGCTCTAACAACATCCAAAGAATGCAATGATTTCTCCTTAGAATTCTTAGGATTAGGACATAATGAAGGAACCACAATTTCTCTACTAATGTTGTTGGAATTCACAACTTTAGGTAAAAATTCAAAAGAAGTTCGCAACACCGCCTTATCCTGATGAAAAATCAGAAAAGGAGACTCACACGAAAGAGCAGATAATTCAGAAACTCTTCTAGCAGAAGAGATGGCCAAAAGGAACAAAACTTTCCAAGAAAGTAATTTAATGTCCAATGAATGCATAGGTTCAAACGGAGGAGCTTGAAGAGCTCCCAGAACCAAATTCAAACTCCAAGGAGGAGAAATTGACTTAATGACAGGTTTTATACGAACCAAAGCTTGTACAAAACAATGAATATCAGGAAGAATAGCAATCTTTCTGTGAAAAAGAACAGAAAGAGCAGAGATTTGTCCTTTCAAAGAACTTGCGGACAAACCCTTATCCAAACCATCCTGAAGAAATTGTAAAATTCTCGGTATTCTAAAAGAATGCCAAGAAAAATGATGAGAAAGACACCATGAAATATAAGTCTTCCAGACTCTATAATATATCTCTCGAGATACAGATTTACGAGCCTGTAACATAGTATTAATCACGGAGTCAGAGAAACCTCTATGACCAAGAATCAAGCGTTCAATCTCCATACCTTTAAATTTAAGGATTTCAGATCCGGATGGAAAAAAGGACCTTGTGACAGAAGGTCTGGTCTTAACGGAAGAGTCCATGGCTGGCAAGATGCCATCCGGACAAGATCCGCATACCAAAACCTGTGAGGCCATGCCGGAGCTATTAGCAGAACAAACGAGCATTCCCTCAGAATCTTGGAGATTACTCTTGGAAGAAGAACTAGAGGCGGAAAGATATAGGCAGGATGATACTTCCAAGGAAGTGATAATGCATCCACTGCCTCCGCCTGAGGATCCCGGGATCTGGACAGATACCTGGGAAGTTTCTTGTTTAGATGAGAGGCCATCAGATCTATCTCTGGGAGCCCCCACAATTGAACAATCTGAAGAAATACCTCTGGGTGAAGAGACCATTCGCCCGGATGCAACGTTTGGCGACTGAGATAATCCGCTTCCCAATTGTCTACACCTGGGATATGAACCGCAGAGATTAGACAGGAGCTGGATTCCGCCCAAACCAAAATTCGAGATACTTCTTTCATAGCCAGAGGACTGTGAGTCCCTCCTTGATGATTGATGTATGCCACAGTTGTGACATTGTCTGTCTGAAAACAAATGAACGATTCTCTCTTCAGAAGAGGCCAAAACTGAAGAGCTCTGAAAATTGCACGGAGTTCCAAAATATTGATCGGTAATCTCACCTCCTGAGATTCCCAAACTCCTTGTGCCGTCAGAGATCCCCACACAGCTCCCCAACCTGTGAGACTTGCATCTGTTGAAATTACAGTCCAGGTCGGAAGAACAAAAGAAGCCCCCTGAATTAAACGATGGTGATTTGTCCACCACGTTAGAGAGTGTCGAACAATCGGTTTTAAAGATATTAATTGAGATATCTTCGTGTAATCCCTGCACCATTGGTTCAGCATACAGAGCTGAAGAGGTCGCATGTGAAAACGAGCAAAGGGGAACGCGTCCGATGCAGCAGTCATAAGACCTAGAATTTCCATGCATAAGGCTACCGAAGGGAATGATTGTGACTGAAGGTTTCGACAAGCTGTAATCAATTTTAGACGTCTCTTGTCTGTTAAAGACAGAGTCATGGACACTGAATCTATCTGGAAACCCAGAAAGGTTACCCTTGTTTGAGGAATCAAAGAACTTTTTGGTAAATTGATCCTCCAACCATGATCTTGAAGAAACAACACAAGTCGATTCGTATGAGACTCTGCTAAATGTAAAGACGGAGCAAGTACCAAGATATCGTCCAAATAAGGAAATACCACAATACCCTGTTCTCTGATTACAGACAGAAGGGCACCGAGAATCTTTGTGAAAATTCTTGGAGCTGTAGCAAGGCCAAACGGTAGAGCCACAAATTGGTAATGCTTGTCTAGAAAAGAGAATCTCAGGAACTGATAATGATCTGGATGAATCGGAATATGCAGATATGCATCCTGTAAATCTATTGTGGACATATAATTCCCTTGCTGAACAAAAGGCAATATAGTCCTTACAGTTACCATCTTGAACGTTGGTATCCTTACATAACGATTCAATAATTTTAGATCCAGAACTGGTCTGAAGGAATTCTCCTTCTTTGGTACAATGAAGAGATTTGAATAAAACCCCATCCCCTGTTCCGGAACTGGAACTGGCATAATTACTCCAGCCAACTCTAGATCTGAAACACAATTCAGAAATGCTTGAGCTTTCACTGGATTTACTGGGACATGGGAAAGAAAAAATCTCTTTGCAGGAGGTCTCATCTTGAAACCAATTCTGTACCCTTCTGAAACAATGTTCTGAATCCAAAGATTGTGAACAGATTTGATCCAAATTTCTTTGAAAAAACGTAACCTGCCCCCTACCAGCTGAACTGGAATGAGGGCCGTACCTTCATGTGAACTTAGAAGCAGGCTTTGCCTTTCTAGCAGGCTTGGATTTATTCCAGACTGGAGATGGTTTCCAAACTGAAACTGCTCCTGAGGACGAAGGATCAGGCTTTTGTTCTTTGTTGAAACGAAAGGAACGAAAACGATTGTTAGCCCTGTTTTTACCTTTAGATTTTTTATCCTGTGGTAAAAAAGTTCCTTTCCCACCAGTAACAGTTGAAATAATAGAATCCAACTGAGAACCAAATAATTTGTTTCCCTGGAAAGAAATGGAAAGTAGAGTTGATTTAGAAGCCATATCAGCATTCCAAGTCTTAAGCCATAAAGCTCTTCTGGCTAAGATAGCCAGAGACATAAATCTAACATCAACTCTAATAATATCAAAAATGGCATCACAGATGAAATTATTAGCATGCTGGAGAAGAATAATAATATCATGAGAATCACGATTTGTTACTTGTTGCGCTAGAGTTTCCAACCAAAAAGTTGAAGCTGCAGCAACATCAGCCAATGATATAGCAGGTCTAAGAAGATTACCTGAACATAGATAAGCTTTTCTTAGAAAAGATTCAATTTTTCTATCTAAAGGATCCTTAAACGAGGTACCATCTGACGTAGGAATGGTAGTACGTTTAGCAAGGGTAGAAATAGCCCCATCAACTTTAGGGATTTTGTCCCAAAATTCTAACCTGTCAGGCGGAACAGGATATAATTGCTTAAAACGTTTAGAAGGAGTAAATGAATTACCCAATTTATCCCATTCCTTAGCAATTACTGCAGAAATAGCATTAGGAACAGGAAAGACTTCTGGAATAACCGCAGGAGCTTTAAAAACCTTATCCAAACGTATAGAATTAGTATCAAGAGGACTAGAATCCTCTATTTCTAAAGCAATTAGTACTTCTTTAAGTAAAGAGCGAATAAATTCCATCTTAAATAAATATGAAGATTTATCAGCATCAATCTCTGAGACAGAATCCTCTGAACTAGAAGAGTCCAAAGAATCAGAATGATGGTGTTCATTTAAAAATTCATCTGTAGAGAGAGAAGATTTAAAAGACTTTTTACGTTTACTAGAAGGAGAAATAACAGACAAAGCCTTCTTTATGGATTCAGAAACAAAATCTCTTATGTTATCAGGAACATTCTGCACCTTAGATGTTGAGGGAACTGCAACAGGCAATGGTACATCACTAAAGGAAATATTATCTGCTTTAACAAGTTTGTCATGACAATTAATACAAACAACAGCTGGAGAAATAGCTACCAAAAGTTTACAGCAGATACACTTAGCTTTGGTAGATCCAGCAGGCAGTGGTTTTCCTGTAGTATCTTCTGGCTCAGATGCAACGTGAGACATCTTGCAATATGTAAGAGAAAAAACAACATATAAAGCAAAATAAATCAAATTCCTTATAAGACAGTTTCAGGAATGGGAAAAAAATGCCAAACATCAAGCTTCTAGCAACCAGAAGCAAAAGAAAATGAGACTGAAATAATGTGGAGACAAAAGCGACGCCCATATTTTTTGGCGCCAAATAAGACGCCCACATTATTTGGCGCCTAAATGCTTTTGGCGCCAAAAATGACGCCACATCCGGAACGCCGACATTTTTGGCGCAAAATAACGTCAAAAAATGACGCAACTTCCGGCGACACGTATGACGCCGGAAACGGAAATGAATTTTTGCGCCAAAAAAATCCGCGCCAAAAATGACGCAATAAAATGAAGCATTTTCAGCCCCCGCGAGCCTAACAGCCCACAGGGAAAAAAGTCAAATTTTTGAGGTAAGACAAAATATGATAATTTAAAGCATAATCCCAAATATGAAACTGACTGTCTGGAAATAAGGAAAGTTGAACATTCTGAGTCAAGGCAAATAAATGTTTGAATACATATATTTAGAACTTTATAAATAAAGTGCCCAACCATAGCTTAGAGTGTCACAGAAAATAAGACTTACTTACCCCAGGACACTCATCTACATGTTTGTAGAAAGCCAAACCAGTACTGAAACGAGAATCAGTAGAGGAAATGGTAAATATAAGAGTATATCGTCGATCTGAAAAGGGAGGTAAGAGATGAATCTCTACGACCGATAACAGAGAACCTTATGAAATAGACCCCGTAGAAGGAGATCACTGCATTCAATAGGCAATACTCTCCTCACATCCCTCTGACATTCACTGCACGCTGAGAGGAAAACCGGGCTCCAACTTGCTGCGGAGCGCATATCAACGTAGAATCTAGCACAAACTTACTTCACCACCTCCCTTGGAGGCAAAGTTTGTAAAACTGATTTGTGGGTGTGGTGAGGGGTGTATTTATAGGCATTTTAAGGTTTGGGAAACTTTGCCCCTCCTGGTAGGAATGTATATCCCATACGTCACTAGCTCATGGACTCTTGTTAATTACATGAAAGAAAGTAGTGTTCTCCCCAGGCCCTTTTTAATAGGTGCCCCTCCCGGCTGATTTTACCAACTGCAATGGTTAAAATTTTAGCCAACAATAAAGATAAAATTTACTAAAAAATTTTTCAATAAGCAAAATATTGCTCAAATTATCATTTTATACATTTATGTTCTATTATGCAATGGATTTGTGCTTTGGATATCAGAAAATGTTATAAAATTAGAAAGTATTACCCCCCCCCCCCCCCCGGCTACTTTATAATGCCACCCGGCTGGCAAAATCTCCTGTGGAGAACACTGAAAAATTTGCATTTAATATTAAACCTGGCATTAAATCTACAACAAGAAAGGATATTTATGATGATACCGGTGACAATGTAGAAACACTGTAGGCTTAATGTATTAAGCAGCATAAGCTGCTTTTAAGCCCTTGCGGGGCAGGCTCATAAGACCAATGCTTCTTACACACTCTGCCACCTCTGATCTATTGGAGACAAATCACATCGTACATACTTGCTTGGGGTGACTGAAAGGGCAGAATTACACACTCGCTTAAGTACGTATACAAGCAGCGGACGCAAAGCCGTGCTGACAGGTCCTCAAGTTGAGATCCTTGTCTACACAGCCATTATTACATGGATCCCTGATGAAGAAATATAGAGTGGGGGAAAAATATTAGGTAAAAGCTATTTCCTTGGTGGTAACCAAGCCACTGAGCTGTTAGTTCCTAGAAGACTGCTTTTCTTTCTGTTTGTATTATGATCCTGGGAAAAGTCTCCCTAAAGATGATGCTAAGAGGGACAAACTAGAACAGTGTTTCTCAACTCCAGTCCTCAGGACCCTTAACAGGCCAGATATTCATTAAATCTTAAATAGCGCACAGGTGAAATAATCATCTGAAGGGTGAGAGCAGGTTAGTAACCATGGTTACTGATCAACTGATTATTTCACCTGTGCTCTAGTTAAGATATAATGAATATCTGGCCTGTTAAGGGTCCTGAGGACTGGCGTTGAGAAACACTTAACTAGAACATACAAGCCCATAACAATAACTGCATTATCTCCAGATGACATAAGGAGAAGAAAACTGGATAATGTTGAGGTAAATAAAGTTCCAGGTTCAGATGGAATATACCGAATGGTTCATAGGGAACTTAGCAATGTCATAGACAAACCTATGCTCTTAACTTTTCAAGACTCCTCAGGCATAGTACCCCAGGACTGGCATAAAGCTGATATGGTGCCACTTTTTAAAAAGGGAAGCAGGGCTGATCCAAGAAGCTATAGACCAGTAAGTCTAACATCAGTAGTGGGGAAGATACAGGAAAGGATTATATTTAAGATTATATTCGAGAAAACAAGATTATGAGTTCAAATAAGCATGTGAGTAATAGATCATGTCAAATCTAATTAGATTCTATGAGAAGGTAAGCAAAAATATAGATAAAGGTGAATCCACTGATGTGATTTACATGGATTTTGCTAAGGCTTTTGATAGTTAGCTCATGGATAAATAACTGGATAAAAAAAGACAGGGAGCAACGTGTTGTAGTAAACAGATCATACTAATATTGGACAAAAATAATTAGTGGGGTCCGCCAGGGGTCGGTGCTAGAAACTGTTCTTTTTAATACTTTTATAAATGACTTACAGGAAGAATTAAATAACATCTCTATTTTTGATTAAATAACATCTCTATTTTTGAAGATGATAGAAAGCTGTGTAAGGTGATTAGGCCAGTGCCGGATGTAATTGCTTTGCAAGGGGATTTTAAAAAAATGGAGGAATGGGCTGGTAAATGGCAAATGAGATTTAATATTGGTAAATTTAAAGTTATACATTTTGGACAAAGAAAATGCAAGCTACCTATTATTTAAATGGGACTAGACTTAGCAAAACAGAGGAGGAAAATTATTTATGTGCACATAGATTTCAAGCTAAAAATTAAAGTGTGCATGTATTCAAAAAAGAGAGGCCTAGATGAATGGGAAGAAAGCATAATTTTGTTGCTGTATAAATGATTGGTACAACCTAACCTTGAGTATGGAGTGCAGGTCTGGGTACCAATTTTAAAAAGGGACATTGCAGAACTAGAAACATTTCAGAAAAGGGCCACAAAATTAATAAAGGGAATATAGGATTTAAACTATGACGAGAGGTTAGCTAAATTGGGTCTGTTTATTCCAAGGCAATTTCACAAGTTAAAGCTAGAGAAAAAGGAGATTTAATCTCCAGCAATGTAAAAGTTTTTTTCACATTAAGAGCAATCAAATTGTGGAACATCTTACCTAACAGGGTAGTGACCTTAGATACATTTAAAAATGGCTTGGATATATTTCTGTCTAGAATTCAGGGATATGATTGCTTGTGTTAAATGGGCAATTTTTCTAAGTGTTTAATGCAAGTTCAATTGTCAGCTTCTTTAGTGTAAATCTGGAAATCTCTGTATAGGTTGAACTTGATGGACTTCTGTTTTCTTTCAACCTCATCTACTATGTTACACGGCAAACAACTATTGTGTAGATTCAGGAACTTTCCCCATTATATACTTAAAGTGAGTCAAAAACAAATAATTTCACCAGCTTACTTTGGACTTTACTACTGGATGACAGCACCGGAAATACTTTAAATAAACGTATGACCTACCTTTGTCTTTATCAACTCTGATGACCACTACACACTCATTCCTGCCAATACGGATGAGTTTGTTGATGGATCGGATACGTCTTCTTGACAGTTCACTGAGAAGAATCATACCCTCAATGTTGTTGTATTCTAGGAGGCTGACGTAGGCACCCATCTCCGCAATAGACCTGACGTTTACCATCACTACATCGTCGACCTCCGGAAACTTATGCTGATAAAATCTACAACTTAACGCAGGCATCCTGCAAGAAAGATTTCAATGGTTCAGTATTCTGGTTACAGAGATATTTTTATGTTGCTAGATCAATGTTTTGTCTAGTTGTTGATGGTTAGTCACGTGTTTTGGGTTGTTTATTGTCATATCTGGTGGGTAGAAGAGCCTCTAAATAATCGCCTATTACAAAAACCAATGTTATTTGTAATGAAACAATATGCAAAGAGAAGGGAATACCAACTAGCCAGCCAATGCTCCTAGAATTTTACTGTGGGCTCCAAACATTTTGAATATCTATATATACACTAATTGATAAATCTATTCACACCTGAAGTAGAACCATAACAGTAATGGTGGAGAGAAGTCTTTAATATCACCATATATTTGAGCGGTTGAGAACCCCCACTCCTACATAATCTCCTTTCCTCCCTAGTTGAATCAGTTCATAACTAGACACAAATCAAAACTTAGCCAGGTAGTGTGACCTGTCATAAATCATCAAATAATTACCATTTTTTCCACACCAGCCACAATTTTCTCTATTTGCATCTTTAGTTTAGTTTTTGTGTTCTATACTTACTTAAAACAATAATACCTCTAAGATTACAGTACTGTGCTGTCTTTCTGATGGTACTATCTATACAAAAGTATTAAAATGTATATAATAAAACTACCTCTAGGTTGCATGTATACACTGTATTATGACATATTGTTGTTTACACTTGGTTCCAATTACCTCTTCAAGCTCATTCTACAGATGCGATATTCCAAAATCTTAACTATTCTGAAATACAAACCTTTCACAGTCCCAATAAATTTGGATAAAGGGTTATGTACCTGTACTAAAGCTAAACCTAATAGAAGCAAACGTGGTTATAAAAACCTGTATACATCTGTGAAAACAGTCCACTATTAACAAAATGCTCCTTGCACTGATGCAAATATATATATATATATACTCTCAATATAAAAGCACTCACTGGACTCACTTCAGACATCTGTGACAACATACTTTTATTAGGTGTATATATATATATATATATATATATATATATATATATATATATATATATATACATATATACACACACACACACACACACTAGTCTTAAAGCCCGTGTACACAGGCCATTTTTTGCAGTACAGCAGTCCCACCCCTTGCTCTCTCTCTCTTCCGCCCTCTCGTTTGCTCGCTCTCTTCCCCCCTCTCGTTTGCTCGCTCTCTTCCCCCCTCTCTTTTGCGCTCTCTCCCCCCTTTCTTTATCCCCCCTCTTCTGCTCTCTCCATCCCCCCTCTTTAGAGCGCTGTGTCTTTCTGCAGTCGGCCCCGGCATCTGGCCCCGCCTGTATCACGTCCGGCCCTGCCCATATCACACCCACTCCACAACGCCATAATTGATGCCAGATCAGTTGGAAGGCCATGTGTGTTGGTCCTCACGCGCAGTCTCTACTGCGCATGACAGCTTCGGACAAACACACTTGGCCTTTTATTATATAGATGGATATAAAAAGTCTACACACCCCTGTTAAAATGTCAGGTTTCTGTGATTTAACAAAATGAGACAAAGATAAATCAATTCAGAACTTTTTACAACTTTAATGTGACCTATAAACTGTACAACTCAATTGAAAAACAAACTGAAATATTTTAAGTTAAGGGAAGTAAAAATAAAAAACTAAAATAATACGGTTGCATAATACTTTGTTGAAGCACCTTTTAATTTTATTACAGCACTCAGTTTTTTTGGGTATGAGTCTATCAGCATGGCACATCTTGACTTGGCAAGATTTGCCCACTCTTCTTTGCAAAAACACTCCAAATCTGTCAGATTGCGAGGGCATCTCCTGTGCACAGCCCTCTTCAGATCACCCCACAGATTTTTGATCTGATTCAGGTCTGGGCTCTGGCTGAGCCATTCCAAAACGTTAATCTTCTTCTGGTGAAGCCATTCCTTTGTTGATTTGGATGTATGCTTTGGGTAGTTGTCATGCTGAAAGATGAAGTTCCTCTTCTAGCAGAAGCCTGAAGGTTTTGTGCCAATATTGACTGGTATTTGGAACTGTTCATAATTCCCTCTCTACCTTGGCTAAGGCCCCAGTTCCAGCTGAAGAAAAACAGCCCCAAAGCATGATGCGGCCACAACATGCTTCACTGTGGGTATGGTGTTCTTTTGGTGATGTGCAGTGTTGTTTTTACGCCAAACATATCTTTTTGGAATTATGGACAAAAAGTTCAACCTTGGTTTCATCAGACCATAACACCTTTTCCCACATTCTTTTGGGAGACTTCAGATGTGTTTTTGCAAAATTTAGCCCGGGCTTGGATGTTTTTCTTTGTAAGAAAAAGCTTCCGTCTTGCCACTCTACCCCACAGCTCAGATATATGGAGAATAGTGAAGATTGTTGTCACATGTATCACACAGCCAGTACTTGCCAGATATTCCTGCAGCTCCTTGAATGTTGCTGTAGGACTCTTGGCAGCCTTCCACACCAGTTTTCTTCTTGTCTTTTCATCAATTTTGGAGGGACGTCCAGTTCTTGATAAT